>NC_090279.1:176110417-176710417 GCF_040414725.1 Anabrus simplex | reverse complement strand
GATATAGATTAATATGGAAAATAAATGGTATGACATTTCGTGCACCTCTGTGTGTTTAGAATAAGATGTGAAGAATTGCCAATAGAAGGAAGTAGGGCCAAGGACATGAAGAGAATAGAGATAGTAAAATACAAGCTTGATAAATTAGAAATATTATAAAGAAGGATTATAAGGAAAATATTAGCTCCTCTAAGAATTGCAGAGTTTTGGAAATTAAGAAGTAACAATGAAATTTACCAGAACATAGAAAACATATCAGAAACAATAAGAAAAAAGGAGATTGCTATTTCTTGGACGCATTTATAGAATGAATGTCAATGGACTAACTAAACGAATCTTCGAGTACCTTTGGGAAAAGAAATCAGCCACCACGTGGATTCAAGAAGTCAAGAAAGACCTGGAAAGGAGAAGGAGAATTATTGGAAAGAAATATTTTTAGGAAGCAAGTCTTACAAATGGAAGGATTCCAAGGAAGGAAAGAAAAGAAAACAGGCACAAAGTGGACTGAAGACAGGAAAAAGGAGCACAGTGAAACAATGAAAGAATACTGGAAGAAAAGGAAAGAACTACTAAGGAGGGAGAATTGAAATTGTAACGTGGTCCTTAGAAGGTTGGGACGCAAGAAGAAGAAGAAGAAGAAGGTTTGCTCCTACTGGGTTCCTTCTCGTTGCGATTGAGTGAGATGAGACGTTGAATTGCGAGATGAGCTAGCTGAATACCAATGCAACTTGCTTGCAGTTTATTATTTCTTATGCAGGGACGTATCACGTGTAGGAGTGTATCTTGTTAATATGACCTATTCCGCGCCGGTAGTTGTTTACCTTGGCTGCGAAACGTGAGGAGTCATTCTTGATTCCCGCTCTCTCTCTCTCTCTCTATGGAAGATTTTGCCTGTGTATGAATGCATCTCCCTGTAGTGTGCCTTCTCTAGCCAATGTTTGGTCAAATTTTATTTTAAAAGTTCTGTCATTGATTTTTTGATGTGGAACGTGATAGAGGAGTGACATTCGCATTGGTAACTCAACAAGGTGCTTGTTCGAACTATCTTGCCTTTCATTACTGACTGGTTATCAATAGAGCCCGGATTTTTTGCATTAATAGCTTAGAATGCAAACTTACTGAAGCGAGTAGCAAGTATAGTCTACCTTCACAACGATTATGCTATGGGGTTTGCATAAATATTAGGGGTACGGCCCATCAAAACCCCTATAATTTATGTTATTCTTGCTACATTATGGAAGAGCGGGTAGCCGACACTTCCTACTGACCAAATTAGTTTGCAATCTAACCTGTTATTGCATAAAAATCCGGGCTTTAGTTATCAATAAAAAAATAGTCGGCCTGAGTGCCGTAACATCTTAGTTTTGAGATATAAGTATCCTCATAAAGATAATTCAACTCCTTCTTCACTTATTTTCGATCTCCAGCTTAAGTTGATTTTCCGAAAATAAAAAGTCGGCCTGACCCCAACATGGCAGGTTCCATACTCGCTCCTTCCAGTGGTATTTGAATTTGCTCAGTTACGTCAGCCTCGTGTCGGGCAAAATTCTGACATGTCGGCGTCTACAAAAACCGTCAAAAGTAGTTAGTGGGACATAAAAGAGTAATATTAATTACTAAGTTTTACCCACGGCTTCACTCGCGAGGATTTTGTAAGTTGATAAAAAATAATTGTTCCTCTTACTGCACTAAGACATTATCTGAAAATCCCTAAAGTATAAAAGCTCACCGAAAAATTGCTATTTGTAAACCACGTTTGTAGCATTGCCTTTCGGGGCTAAGATGACCAGGCTACTGGCAGAGCTAAATCTGGAACATGCGACATTGATCTCTATATGTGAGAAAAAGTCCTCTATTAAGTCGAACAACAAAAAAGGGTTCCTTTATTTCTAAAGGAGGTTCCAAATACCGAATTTTACGTCTGTAACATCTCAGTTTTTGAGATATAAGTATCCTAATAAAGAGAATTCAAATCCTTCTTCACTTATTTTCGATCTCCAGCTTAAGTTCATTTTCCGAAAACAAAAAGTACGTGTTTCTTTATTTTTAAAGGGGATTACAAATACCAATTTTCACGTCTGTAATATGCTAAGTTTATGAGATATACTGTAGATATACTCATTTTAAAAACTGCCCCACTCCTTGGCTGAGTGGTCAGCGTTGAGGCCTTCGGTTCACAGGGTTTCTGGTTCGATTCCGGTCTGGGTCGGGGATTTTAATCGCGTGTGATTAATTCATCTGGCTCGGGGACAGGTTGTTTGTGTTTGTCCCAACACTCTCCTCCTCATATTCACTCAACACACCACTTTACCAACCACAACAGGAACACGCAATAGTAATTACATCCCTGCACACGGGGTTGGCGTCAGGAAGTCGTAAAACAGGGTCAAATCCACATGTGCGACACAGTTCGCACCCGCAACCCCACACTGGTGGGAAAAGCGGTAGAAGACGAAGAAGATACTCATTTTTAAAATTCACCCTTTTTTATTATGTAACCTCATTAAGTGGATTTTCCAAAAAAAGTGTGTTCATTTATTTTTAAAGGAGATTGCAAGTACCAGTTTTAACGTCTGTAACATCTTCATTTCCTGAGATATATGTATCCTCATGTAAAGAATTCAACTCCTTTCTCACTTCCTTTCAGCCTCCGTCCCCTCGCCCCTTAAGCGGATTTTCTGATTTTTTTTAAAGGGGATTATAAATACCAATTTTCATGTCTGCAACATGTCAGGTTTTTGTGATATATTGTAGATAATTTCGCTGCTGTAGATGGATTTATGGCATCAAGGAAGCCACGACTCTCAATTTAGAAAGACTTCGGAAAATAGTACACGGCAGGAAGAAATGGCGCACTTTGGTCTATGGGGTCACGGAGAGTCGAAAGCGACTAAGCGATTAACAACAACAGAATCCTGGAGCTGACGTTGCTATGGTTACGGCAGTGCATTTCTTTATCCGATTCCTAGAGCAGGGGTAGTGTGGTGCTAATATCTCAATAACGGTTGGTTTAGGGCCTTAAAACATGGTTTTCGGGTCCGAAGGGCTTACCGAGTTTTGTACTTTGCGTCATGGGGCTTAAATTGAACTTTATCTCGTCCTTGTGCAACAAATTCAATATTTCGCCTTTATTAGCCTATTATTTTTATATCTCTCCCCGTGCCCCCCTCCTGGAATTGTTTTGAAAATAAAATACACCCCATGTCCCTCAGGGACAATGAATATTTACATTAGTAAATTAATTTTTAGAATCTGTCCAGTAGTTCCTTAGATTAGCCATTACATACAAACAAACTTTACCTTTTTATATATTAGTTTATATTATTAAGAAGAAAATGAATTAAAGATAATAGATCACTAATATCAACAACGCACCTGCAGAAATCGGAACGTCCAAAAATAAAAATAATGAACAAATTCAAATATTTAGGTAATGTAATAACAGAAGGAGTGGTTGAGAAGGAGAGCATGATGCCTCCTCAAGGCTTAACTTCTCCATCCGACGGACGAACACTGCGTAGAGGTTTGGAATTTAATCCAGGCTTTGGCACGCAAGCTAGTGATTAGAAACGCTGCCGGCCAACATTCTGTTGATGAAATTTATTTCCACCAGTGGCAATCGAACTGGCTAAGCACAGTGTCAGATATTCGATAACCGAGCTCGATAGCTGCAGTCGCTTAAGTGCGGCCAGTATCCAGTAATCGGGAGATAGTGGGTTTGAGCCCCACTGTCGGCAGCCCTGAAGATGGTTTTCAGTAGTTTCCCATTTTCACACCAGGTAAATGCCGGGGCTGTACGTTACTTACGGCCACGGCTGCTTCCTTCCAATTCTTTTCCTATCCCATCGTAGCCATAAGACATATCTGTGTCGGTGCGACGTAAAACCACTAGCAAATAAAAGTTCTGCATTGATTGATTGATTGATTGATTGATTGATTGATTGATTGATTGATTGATTGATTGATTGATTGATTGATTGATTAACGTGGTAGAAACCATACGGATGTCACTTGAACACTTTCAAACGCCACCGACCTCAGCTAGGGTCGAACCTGTTATCATGGGAACAGAAGGACGGCAAGTAACGGACTGTGCTATTAAAGTCGTCGATTATATAATACAGCCGGGCTGAGTGGCTCAGACGGTTGAAGCGCTGGCCTTCTGTCCCCAACTTGGCAGGTTCGATCCTGGCTCACTCCGGTGGTATTTGAGGCTGCTGAAATACGTCATCCTCGGGTTGGTAGATTTACTGGCACGTAAAAGAACTTCTGAGGGACTAAATTCCGACACGTCGGTGTCTTCGACAACCGTTAAAAGTGGTTAATGGGACATAAAAACCAATAACACGTTTTTGATTATTATTATTATTATTATTATTATTATTATTATTATTATTATTATTATTATTGTACCGGGCGGTACACCTCCACGCCGCTAATTTAAAATGTGCGCCAGTTGAAACTCCTCTGCTGGAGGAAGTCTGAACTTTATCGACGGTATTAATTTTCAAGTTTCTCAGAAGATGTCACTACTTGGAAAGTTTGGAGTTTTTGAACTGTGCCACTTTTGATGTATTTTTGTTTTACCGGTAGTAAGAAGTGTGAACTTTCTCTTCTAGAGGACACTACTGAAGAACTACAATAGTGCACCCTAGTGCGAAGAAAAAGAACTGTTCTTTTGGAGAAAATTTAATTTCAAAAGTTTGTTCTTCGTTAAATTTCCTTCTGTCATTGTTTAAGTTGGCAATATTAACCCTTTCTTTCCCCTTGTTTTAAATCCAGCCAATCCCGAATTTCTTTAATTAATTTTCCACCAATAATATGTTTCTTCTTCGTATTGTGTAGGGGTTTTCTCGGTGAACCAATAAAATGATTGTGGGCGGGTGTTTTCCTTCCTGAAACGCCTCGAACTTTCCGCGAGAGTATATAAACTGCTGATTTTAGGGTCACTGTGCCACTTCAGTACCATCTTTCAGTGTGTAAAGTGCATAGCAGGGGGCGGGGAGCGCCTCTTTCTTTGGGGAGCAGTTCTACACCAAGGTAATGGCCTTTTAATATCTTCTTTTCTTGCTAGCTCAGCAGTTTAACTCTCGGGGCGGGTCCGAAGCGTTCCTACCATGTAACCTTTTCCTAAAATGTAACGTCTCTTAACTCTGTTCTCTTTAAAGTCACATATTGGGATAGAGAGTGCTTAGCCCTCTCGAGCTCCCACTCATATTATTTATTTTGAGGTGAACTTATTTTTCACAACCGATTTTTCCTTAATATAATGTAAATTGTTCTTTTCTGAAGTCACCTCTGTAGTATGGGATTAGCCCTTGCATTAACGGCCTAGTGCCAAGTAGGTTTTAAATAAAGTGTATTAGGAGTGCGGAGAGCTTCCTTTCAAGTTGGTATTTTAGAGGCCATATAATTAACCTTTTCTCACTTAATAGGCCTCAGTAGATTGGGTATTTTACCCCTGTGTTTATGTTCGTTGAGGACAGCTTGAAGGTGGAGTTTGGTGTGGCCTGGGAGAGGCCTAAATTTGAGAGCGGGTCGCTCTTTAGTGTAAATTGTTGTTGTTGTACGCCTCGAGGAGGCTTTACTGTGTAATTTGGAGCAAGTGCTCCGGGGCTTGATTGGGGTCTTCTGCCCCTCTGTTAAATCTTGTTTTGAGGTAAAGTTGGGCTAGTTGCCCAAGAATTGCGAGGTCGGGGCTCGAAGCCCAAATCCTGTAAATACTGTAATTGTACTTTTGTTGCCTTGCTACTCTGTACCTGCCATTCGTGTTATTTCTGAATTTTGGAAACAAAATATAACCTTGTTAAATTTTACATTAACTTTAATGTCGTAATTTGAGACCTATTCACACCCGCACCTTCTTTCACCTCTACCTACCACGGAAATCTCCGTAACAATTATTATTATTATTATTATTATTATTATTATTATTATTATTATTATTATTATTATTATTATTATTATTATTATTATTATTATTGTTATTAGCCTCCGTGGCTCAGGCGGCAGAGTGCCGCCCTCTCACTGCTGGATACCGTCCGTGGTTCAAATTCCGATCACTCCATGTGAGTTTTGTGCTGGGCAAAGCAGAGGCGGGACAGGTTTTTCTCCGGGCACTCCGGTTTTCCCTGTCATCTTTCATTCCAGTAACACTCTCCATTAACATTTCATCTGTCAGTAATTTATCATTGCCCCAGAGGAGTGCGACAGGCCTCGGCAGTCGGCACGTTTCCTATTCTCACCGCTAGATGAGGCTTCACTATAGTACTATAGTACAGACCCGATCGAATGACTGGAAACAGGCTGTGGATTTTCAATTTTTCATTATTATTATTATTATACAGTGCTTGGAGTACGGAATACGATGCAATGATCCCCTCCCTCCCCCCACTGTACTCGCAAATCTTGCATCCGGGTGAGAGTGGGTTCGAACTCCACTGTCGGCAGCCCTGAAGATGGTTTTACGTGGTTTCTCCGTTTCCACACCAGACAAATACTGAGGCTGTACTATAGTGAAGGCCACGGCCGCTCTCTTCCCATTCCTAAGCCTTTCCTATCCCATCGTTGCCATAAGACCTATCTGTGGCGGTGCGACGTAAAGCAAAAAAGAAAAAAAGTGATACTTGCACTGCAGCACTCCGTCCCTTGCTGTCCAGTTTTCAAGGCCGACGCTGTAAGCGCACAGTTGAATGACCTTCACCGCGAACTTTGACGTGACAGTGAAAGTGTTCGTTCCCTTGTAGAAAGTGAAGCCACGACATTACTCACTCTTCCGTATTCTCCACGCCACCGTGACCGCCATGATACACTCTCACCAACAGACCGTGTCATCTGGGTGAAGCGTTGGCGCGCTAGGAAGTAAATCTTTCCATTCCTTCCGTGAAGGGGTGAGGCGGGCCTCCTAGACGATGACGCCGTCTCTCAGACCAGGAGATTTGTATCGGAGAAGATGAGGGGGTTGGCGGCCGTGGCCCTATACTAGGAACTGTTCCGGCATTCGCCTTAGTGCAGGAGAGTGGAGAACCACGGAGAAACATTCCCGGGACAGCCGACAGTGCGGACCAGCCCCCCTCCGCAGGGGCGAGGTGCCCTATAAGTAGAGGCATGATTTTTTTCGCATTAACGATAAACGCGACAAAAAATATTTTGAAGCGATTCTGCGATATCTTTACGAATCATATGTTTCTGGTTAAGAAAGAAAATTAAAGCGAATTAAAACGATAAGGCCAATTTAAAGCGAAATGCAATTATTTCGCGATAAGCGCGATATTACAGCGAAATCTGTAGTGAATAACGAACTTGACATTTTATTCCAAGATTATGTATGAAAAGAAAAGGAAGAGCGAACAAGGATTCATCAACAGGAAAGAAATATATTATCAATAATGTTCTGGAATATCTTTGTAAGACATGGCATCAAAGAAAAGGGGTTGGCTCCAGGCTTCTTGCCAAACTAAATGTTTGGAATGTTGTTCTTGTGGTGGCTGGTAATCCCACCCCAGCCTGCCTCCTCACGGCATTGTGCAATCCTGGTATCCCTAATGACTTCTACAAGCAGCACAATTGACTGGTGTATTTCGGCTTCGTGGTCGGGTAAAATTAAGAAAGTGATCACAGACAGTAGCGAACATGGATCGCTCGACAAGTGTTACGGTGCACAGCACAGCTAAACAGTTTGCGAGTGAAGGTTTATACGTTTCGGAAAGCAATATTTTAATGTGTAGATTTTGTAATGTTCGTATCGAGTGGGAGAAAAGAGAGTGTCTCAAAACATTATTTTAAAAATAAGGAACATTCAGAACGTAAATTTAGCACTCCAACAGTGAAACGGCAGGCAACAATAGAACTCTCATTCGATATGCAAAAGAAAGCTAAGAGTTAAAAAATAGAATTTATTCACGAAACAACAGCGATGCTACTCGAAGCCAACATCCCGCTGGAGAAGGTAAGACGACCCTGCAGTCCAGAAATGGCTTCACAAGTATGTACCAGGTATGAACAGTGTATCAATTACACCTCCACAATCAACGATCAGTGATAGTAATGAAACTTTTAATGATTTATTTTAGAATTTCATTAAAGCGAAATTAAAGCGATACGGCAATATCTATTTCGCGAAATAACGTGAAAATTAGTATCCTTCTCGCGAATTCGTTCAAAAATTAATGCGAAAAAATCATGCTTCTACCTATAAGCCTCTAAGGCTGAGCCTACAATTACATCCCCAGATTAGTTCTCTTGCGTTCTTATCGGTATAGTATTTCGATTGATATTTCAAATATTAAAAATTTGAACTCGCGCTGCCTAACGCATGTCTCCGCTGACAACCAACAGCTAGAGCCTTGCACGGATGCACATAACCGCGAAGTTAGTGTCTTGGTGGATTCAAACTGTATGGCATTGCGGATAATTTGCTGATAATTTCTAAATAATGACTTTTATTGATTTTCACTTAGGTATACTCTTGTTTTTGCTTGTGGTCAGGCGACCCTTTACATTGGTATGGGAGAATGGTGATATATAAAGAGCCTTGAAACCATAAAGCCGTAAATCTTACCTGAGCCTAAATGGCTTCTGCCCGCAACTAATGGAAGGAGGGAACAAAGGTCAATACGTCGGTAATTTTTGCAAGAGAAAGTCCCTCATAAACCTGTGACTCTAGTGGTTCTGGTGCCAGGTGTAAAGCCTATTGCATTATGTTAACAGATCTATCTGTTTCCATTCTTTGTGTGTAATATAAAACCCCAAACCCCATGGCACTACAGCCCTTGAAGGGCCTTGGCCTACCAAGCGACCGCTGCTCAGCCCAAAGGCCCGCAGATTAAGAGACCGCGGCCGCTATCTCACCGTCACACAGCTTCTCAATTCTAATCACATAGGCTGAGTGGACCTCGAACCAGCCCTCAGGTCCAGGTAAAAATCCCTGACCTGGCCGGGAATCGAACCCGGGGCCTCCGGGTAAGAGGCGGGCACGCTACCCCTACACCACGGGGTCGGCTCGGTTGTATTATACTGTTGTTAAATATTTAAATTAGCCGCGGATAACTATTCGTTGATTCGGGTGTGGATGAAGGAAATGCAGATGCAGGGCTCTACCAATAGCTCTTACCGGGCGAGTTAGCCGTGCGGTTAGGAGGGCGCACAGCTGTGTGCTTGCATCTGGGAGATAGTGGGATCAAATCCCACTGTCGGCAGGCCTGAAGATGGTTTTCCGTGCTTTCCCATTTTCACAAATGCTGGGGCTGTACTTTAATTGAGGCCACGGCCGGTTCTTTCCCATTCCTAAGCCTTTCCTATCCCATCGTCGTCATAAGACCTCTCTGTGTCGGTGTGACGTAAAGCAAAAAAGTTGTGCATTGTACCAATAGCTGTTCAGCTCAACTCAGCCCGCTGCGCGCACAACCACAAGAAGCGGGGTGAAGAAAGTGTGCATCTCATAAACATGTGCGTTTAGGCTTGTCCAAGCAACTACTGCTTGTTGTGGTGGGAGAAGCCCACAACGCTTGTAGTCTATACCTCTAATATCTAAAAATGAATTCTGACAGTTCTGAAAGGGGCCCATACACGTGCAATATTATTGCGCAAAAATGGATTGTACAATATATCGTTAGCTGCCCACAGACGTATAATATTATTGCACAACAATCGGGTTTGTGCAATAAATAGAAACGTGTGGAGATAATATTGATTGTTGTGCAATATATTGTGCAAAGCGGTCATAGACGTACAATATGCGTGGCAATACATATTCAGTCCATGCCGGTACTTTGTTTGGTGAACACTCTTTTCTGTATCACGAAGCCACTCCACTTCCTTCTGGAAGTTTGTGCGCAGAGAACTGATTTTTTTTTTTAAACTTCTTGCTTGTCGGCGTTCGAGTATTTTTCGCGATATTTCTCAATAAGTAATTCGTTCTGTTCATCTTTTTTAACGCGACTGCTGTAATCTTTGCTCTTTACGTCCCATAGAGCCGTAAGGCGATGGTATACTTCGATAAACTCCAAAATAAACTTTTTCACCACCTGTTTGTCTGCCATCACGATACGTTCTCCCCCACTTGTTGATACCAGCTGGCGGGAGGACGGGATATTACACAATATTGCCAATACACGGCACAGTTTTTTGCGATTTGCGCAATATATTTCAAACTTAGATTTCATACAATATATTGCACAACCCTTCAATATTAGACACACACTATCAATTATATTGCACAAACCCCGATATTGGGCAATAATATTGCACGTCTATGGGCCCCTTTATAGGGAGGTCCGTTTACTACCTGCCGGGGGGGGGGATGGGATAAAGAGAGTGGGGAGTGTAGTTGCCAAGGGAACGAGGGTAGGGCGACTGCGGTTGCCATGGAGATAAATCTTCTGGCCAACTCGTCTTGCTCGGAGTTGCCAAACCTCTCACTTAGATCTTGTCGCAACCAGTTCAGTGTGAGTGACATTCTATTTCTGTTTCTGTTTTGTGGCCGTTATCAAGTATCTAACGGTATTTTAAATACTAATTACGTACAATTATTGTATTTCATTATATATTTCGAGTACGATGAATACTCCTCGAGGGAGAGAGAGGCCCAGGACTCGTCCACCTTGTGAAAAAAAATACCGCCGGCTGTGATATGGAAAGGAAATGATATGTGCAGCAAGGGAAATCTTCGAAGAGGAGGCTACGCGTTTTAGTCCCGTAGGTGCTCTTCTACGTGCCAGTAAATCTATTGACACGATCCTGAGGTATATGAGCACTTTCAGATATCACCGGACTGAGCCAGGATCGAACCTGCTAAGTTGGGATCAGAAAGCCAGCGCTCTACTGTCTGTTAAAGATAACAGAACATGAGACCAAGTGAGTCACAGTCTGGCCAGGTAGTCTACAACAGAACACAGCGGTCAGAATGAATCGGGGAGCAAGTGAGCCGGAAGCAGGGGGTAAGAGAAAGGAATGCTGGAATGTAGCAACAACGTGTAATGCTCCTCTCTCCAGCCCTAGCTGTCAGAAATCAACTTTAGATATTAGAGGTATAAGGGGCAGATTGTTAGTAACTACTACAATCTATGGGTGTTTGTGAGAACTTGAACGGTACAGTACACAATGAAACGTAAGGGATACAGAGTTGTCAATAATGTTTAATACAAGATAGTATTGTTTTCTGACATGTAAAATTAATGAACATGTGACATAAAACTGAACAAGTCCCAGACACCCGCAAAAAGTGCATTTAAGATAATAGTCTCATAGGGTGTTTACTTTAAAGTGCGCAACTTCATTTGTAGAATGAATCTACCCATTCCGCAAAATCTAGATTCTGAAAAGGACTTTTCAAGAATTGAGTACCTTTCCTTCGATATTCATTAAACATCAGGCTACCCTAGAAATAAATCACGCTTCACCACTGCCTCTCCCTCTCCCGAATACAGAGGCGTAGAGCCACGGTAGAGCTGTGATCACCCATTCTCTGCTCGGTTGGCCGGTAGGAGTGCAGAGTTGTCGGACCGACCATGGAACAGCCATGGCCAATTGTGGACCGAGACCCACTGAGCATACGCCGACCTAGGATGTAAAAATACATAGGTTCGAGTCCTGATGTCAGCAGCACTCTTCGGCAGATAATTGACAAGCTCATCAGTTTCTTTTTCTTCTTTCATTTATTATATTCCTCTACTGTTTTCTCCCACCTTTTCTTATCTTTTTTTTCAGCCTATCATCACTACTTCAAATGTACTTCTAAATCCACAGCCTGTTTTCAGTCATTCGACCGGGTCGGAATGGCATGAATGAAACCCCCATCTAGTGGCGAGGATAGAAATTGTGCCGGTTGCCTAAGCCTGTCGGATTCTTCTGGGGCAGTGATTAATTACTGGCAGATGAAATAAAATGATAATGGAGAGCGTTGCTGGAATGAAGGATGAAAGGGAAAACCGGAGAACCCGGAGAAAAATTTGCCCTGCCTCTGCTTTGTCTAGGACAAATCTTACATGAAATGACCGGGATTTGAACTACGCAACCCAGCGGTGAGAGGCTGGCGCGCTGCCGCCTGAGCCAGGGAGGCTCTCTTTCTTCTCCTACTAATTATTTTTCTTCTTAATTTTCTTTCTCTTGCTTCTCTCGTTCTTTTTACCTTTCTATTTTCTTTGTCTTCTTGTAAACGTCCACATATTTTTTCTGCTTCCTATGCTCCTTTTCTGCTTGTTCTTCCTGCGTTTTATCTCTACCTCTTTCTTTGCATTCTTCTAACTTGTGCTGTCCCTCATCTTGTTCCTTTTCTTGTCTTATTTTTTCTATCTGCTAATTCCTATTCTTCTCTTTCCTTTTTGTCGGGCAGAGTAGCTCGGGTGGAAGAGCGCTGGCCTTCTGAGCCCACCATGCCAGGTTCGATCCTGGCTCAGTCCGGTGGTATTTGAAGGTGCTTAAGTACGTCAGCCTCATGTGCTGGATTCATTGGCACGTTAAGGAACTCATGCGGGACTAAATTCTGCCCCCTCGGCGTCTCCGAAGACCGTAAAAGTATTTAATGGGATATGGAGGCAATAACATTATTATTATTATAAACATGTATTGTTACGTGCCATTCCTGTCGTACCACTTTTCGATATCCAGAAGGAACTCATGATTCAACAGGGAGCTCACATCCTCAGGGCTCGGCCGGTCTCTCCATATGTTGTTCTCTTCGGTCTGGTTCCTCCGTTCTCTTTCTGGAACGGGAAACGGGAAAATTCCCTCTCTAGCTACATCACGAATATTCTGGTACTCATGACTCGAGCTGTAGAAAGGATTCTTCCCGCGAACAGTCAGTCAATGGTGGAGTTCGGCAGTGGGATTGGGGTGGTAGTAGTGTTCGCTCTCGCCACCGTCCCGCTGCGTATTGCGGCGTACGGAGTGGACTACTGTGTGTGTACTGCCTTGGAGTACCGACTGGAGTACTGTATGTGTACCAACGTGGAGTGAGTGACTGGATCGTGATGGGATTAGTGCTGGTTGTCTCTGTGCGCCGCCGGAGTTAGAGTATCGTGGCGTGTGGAGGGGAGTACTGCATGTGAACTGCTTTCCAGTACTGTGTGTACTGCCGTGGACCGTCGTGGAGTGGGTGTATGGAGCAGTGTTAATGGTCGTTGTGGTGAAGGGTATTATCTTGCTGGTTAACACAATTGAATTGTTGCTCTGTAGTTGGCAGGGTTATGAAGTTCACTGTGTGTGACTGTGTGAATTATTGGACATTCTCTGTAGTCGAACCAAGGAACAGTCATCGTGTGTTGTGGGGGTCAACAGTCCTGGTTTGTATCCGCCCATCTAGAGCTAGTGTGTGGCGTGACTGGATTTGCGAGTGAAATGAATGTAAGGCGAGCTTGTCAGTCAAGATTAGTAATACCAACAAGCAGGGTTTTGGAAGATGTGGCTGGAGGGAAGAGCATTGCACGTGCCATTGCACGGTGTTGCCAAATTCCTGCATTTCTTTCTCCTTCCCTTTGCTTCCCGCTCACTTGTTCGTTCGTTCCGACCTCTGTGTTCTGTTGTACGTAACTCAGAAGTGAGAGGTTTGGCAACCCCAAGCAACATGAGCCGGCCAGCAGGCTTATCTCCATGGGAACCACAGTGGGATCGCCCACGTTTCCATGGCAACCATACGTCATTCTCCCTTTCCTTCACCCAAGCAGGCAGTAAACGGACCTCCCTCTAAGAACTGTCAGAACTCATCTTTCAATATTGAGACTATAGGATGTGTTCAGGTCAGTAGAGTCGTTACGAATGCCGTTTGCTTTGCAGTTTTTATGTATTTATTCTTTTTTTATGTTTTGTACAACTGGCAGGGTTTCTTGCAATTTCCTCATTGACGACCGGCACGCTTTTGAAGTACCCCTCGTGGACTGTCACTGACAAAGTAAGCATGCTATTGGTCAAGAGCCATGTGTTATTGGTCACAAGAGAGATGAGTGTAGACAGTCATACATCTGGTTACTATCAGGATTGGTACTGCTTAACGTTTGAGTCACCGGTCGTTAACGAGGTAGTAGTTGTGATTGTGCTAATGTTATGTGTTACATCAGGATCGGGTGGCCCCGCCAAACAATACCTCACAGGCAGGTATGGCATTCGCAAACAATTTGTTTCAGTTATCCGTGCTCCCTCCCAACGTTCGTCGATTCTTTCAAAAATCTAGTCAGTTTCTGGTGTGACCCATAAAGTACAAGCTGGGTATGGTCAAGTGCATTCATAGCAGCCCACGTCTTGTTTGGCACATGTTTCCAAATATATCAAACTGTAGAAATGAACTGAGACGTTGACATAGGAAAGGTCGTAAGTCATAAAATGTTAATTTTACAGGAGAAGAAAATGTTTTTTCCAACATTCTGAATCAGATGTTTCTGAAAATAAATCTTGCAAAATCAAGTATTAATCCATTAATCAGTTTAACACACAAATTTATGCTAATTATGATTCGGGCATAAATTGCACGAAAAAATACGTAGTGTAAAATCACTGTGTAGTCAGCTTGTAAGCTGAAATTTCACGATAAAACAAATTATGCTTTTCATCCAAGAAATCTATCTTATCCATTGAGTCCTTTTTTTCGGTTCGCTGATGGTTAGTCTCCTTCCAAGTGGTTGAAAGGTCTGTATGTTGCTGATCGCATGATGGGACCGTCCTCTTTTGAGGATAGTGTGCTCCTTCGAAGGTTCTAACTTATTGAATGAGTGATTGCCTTGTCTTGACTGAGGGAAGTTAATCTCTTGAAATACTTATCTACCTCACAGTGCTAATATCAAGGCGTTGACTATTTAAATATCTCTTGCTTTCCTTGGCGAAGTCACGAAAATCCCCAGGCGTCATCATGATTACATAAAATAGTCGAATATGTTTAGACTCTCTGATCATTTCCGCATCTTCCTTTGGAACCATTGTTGGCCGCACGTTGTACCTATTTTTGGAAGCAAATACTAGTATGAACATCATGTCAAGTTGCTGGCATTAACGACTTATCATTTTGAATGGAATAGATATCGGATGCATTCTGGCAACTAAAGTATCACTATGACGAACTATAATATCGTAGCTATAAACAAGGTTTACACGCAGTTGACTTTCAACAAATGGCAAAGGTTATACCTAGAACCCGGATTTTTATGCATTCTACACTTCCTACTAACCAAATTAGTTTGCGTTATAACCTGTTACTGCATAAAAATCCGGGCTTTAGTTATACCTAATTCCACCAGGGGCACGGGATGAATTGCCACCTTCACCATGCCAAACCTTGTACACTTGACACATCTTCCGTCTTGCGCCAATCGTAGAAACTAATCTACTGTATTAATGGACTTGATACCTTTTCCATGTCAATTGTTTAACACACTAGACCAAGAAGCAGAGAATTCAAATTCGTATCCCGAGGACCATGATGTTGTCAGTTCATTGGTCCTTGAATAGGCTATGTTTCTAAACAGTTATTCTGTTTACTTTATGCTAATGGCAGACACTACAATATCGTAATGTATATTGTTGGTGAACTTTAATGTGCCGGTAAATGACGTAGAGTTGTATCATTTAACCTTTAAAGTAGCATTAAACCTGTACAATACACTCTTCATCGGATTCCATCAGGCGATCTGATTCTTGTTCTCAACAACTGAGAAGAGAATGGGGGTACTGAGCCCATAGCATTCTCTTGAATTCCATAGCTGAAATATTTTACTTCTTCCCCTACTTCTCCTTCCTTCAGTTTTACTTTCGTAAATAAGCTGAAGGTGTCTATATTTATTATTTTGAATGATATGGTCAAAGTACTCAAATTTCTTATTTTTGTTATCGTTCAGGCGACGGAGTACTTGAGTGTTACGTGTTCAGTCAACCTATGATATTTTAAGCAACTTCGGTAGCACCACATCTCAAAGTTTTTGGTGGTGTTCTCTGTTAGGATCCAAGAAAAGTAAGACAGAAAACACATAACACCGAAGTAAACGAAGGTGGAGATTAATCTAAGTCCTTGTTACAAAGAAGTTTGCTCATTCTCTTGAATGCAGTCCTTGTCTGTTCTTTCCGGGACTTCATTTCCACAGCATTGTTCCAGCTGTGATCAAGTACGCTGCCGAGATACTTAAAGCATTGGACTTGTTCCAATGATGTGCCAACTACTGTCAAGCTAACAGGTTGAATGACATGTTTCTTTATGACCTTTACTTTGAAATGTTTCGTGTTGAAACGCAGACCTGCTACAACACTGTGTTCGACCACACAGTGTAGATCTTCAGCACGTGTTGCAGGCTGAGAAGTGTCATCTGCAAACCCCGTTACATAGTTGTTGTGCAGGTAGACTATATTTCAGTAAGTTTGCATTCTAACCTATCATAGGGTAGCATGAATTCGACTGCACATTGTTCATCCAGGCTTGGTTGTTCCAAAATTAATATCTCGCAAGTTATAATAATCAATAACTTGCGTTTTGTTGACGACACCACACTCATTGCCAGTAGTGAAGATGAGATTGCAGACTTACTTGCAAATGTAAAGGATGAAAGTCTCATTTACGGTTTAGATCTCTAGTTGAAGGAGGCCAAACCCATGATCATTGATCGTGGAAATCAAGTGCACCTCACAGGTCGATTAAAGGGACTGGAGTTGGTTAATGACTTTATATACCTTGGGTCGTGTATAAGTGACACAGGAAATTGCGAGAAAAATAAAAAGAGGCGTATTGTTCTGGAACGTGCAGCCATGAGTAAACTAAGATCTGGCAGTACAGGGCAATATCCAAAATCACGAAGATTCGATTGTTTGAAGCACGGGTATTTTCCATGTTCTTTTACGGCTGTAAGACATGGGCCGTCAAGGCTAAGGACAAAGACCACGTCGATACCTTTGAGATGTGGTGTTGGCGTAGAATGCTATGTGTAGCTTGCACCGAAAGGAGAACAAATGAGTCCACCATTAAAGAGCAGAAGATAGTGAAATGTAACTCTACACGTTTCAGTGAAAGAATACTTCAGTTCCTTGGACATATCTTGAGGAGTGATGGAGACAACCTGGAGAAGTCTATCATAGAAGGCAACATATCACGTAGAAGGACAGAAAGCAGGTAGCTAGTTAAGGTTACGAAGATAACTTCCCTTCCTCTTCAGAACGTCCTAAGAAAGGCTGAAGATCGTATTGGATGGTGACACGTTCTGAAGCATGTTACTCTCTCCAGACAAAACAATGGGGTCGTGACAATCAGTAATGAATAATACGGCTGATCATGATGATTAGAGCCCGGATTTTTATGCATTAATAGGTTAGAATGCAAACTTACTGAAGCGAGTAGCAAGTATAGTCTACCTTCACAACGATTATGCTATGGGGTTTGCATAAACGTGAGGGGTACGGCCTATCAGAACCCCTATAATTTATGTTACTCTTGCTACATTATGGAAAAGCGGGTGGCCGACACTTCTTATTGACCAAATTAGTTTGCAATCTAACCTGTTACTGCATAAAAATCCGGGCTTTAATGATGATGATGATGATGATAAACGATAGGATACTAATGGAATCATGTGTAGTAGGGATACTGACTGGAAAGTGATTGGGAATTTAAGAGATAATGGAGTGGGTATGTGGGCACGAGATTTCTAGCTCTTAATGAGTGGGTAGGAGATAGAGATCTGCACTCAGATGGCATTCTCTTAAACCTCAGTGGTACGTATAATTTAGGAAATTTAGAAAGGTTGTAGGAAGGCACATTCAGTGAAACGTGGTGGTCTAGGAAGGGTGATAAGGGTACAAGGAACTGGAAGTCAAGTAGGTGTGACATAAAAATGTTAGTGCTGAACTATAGAGGTATTGTAAAGAAAGGAATAGACTTAAAGTAATTTAATAGATATATACTTACCAGATATTGTAATAGGAGTTGAATCATGGCTGAGAAATGATATAATGGATGCAGAAATATTCTCACGGAACTGGAGTGTGTATCCGGAGAGATAGGATAGGAATGGTAGGAGGGGGAGTATTCATTCTGGTGAAAGAAGAATTCGTAAGCTACGAAAAAATTTAAATTGACAAACATGAAATTCTAGGTCTAGGCTCATCTCTAAAGATAAAGGGCAACCAGATGCCTTTGAAGTGTACAGACCGGAAAAGGGTAGCGCTGACGCTGATTCAGAATTATTTGGTAAGATAATCATCTGTGTGGGAAATGACATGGAAAGGGACGTGATTTTAGCGGGTGATCTCAATTTACCAAATGTCAATTGGGAAGGTAATGCGAACGACAGGAAGCATGACCAACAAATGGCAAATAATATGGGGAGGGCAGCTGATTAAGTAATGGAACTAACTAGAGGGAAGAATATTCTGAAAGTGGTGCTGGTAAAACCGGATAAGCTGTATAGAGAAACTGAAGTAATAGATGGTATTAGTGATCATGAAGCTGTTTTCTTCGTAATTACAAAAAAAATATGATACAAAGGAAGGTATTAAAATTAGGACTACTAGGCAGTACCACATGGCTGATAAAACAGGCATGAGGGAGTTTTTAAAATGGAGGAAAAACGGTAAATAGCAATGTAAACGAAATGTGAAAACAGTTTTGTACATTTAAAGGTGGTAAGGAATGGTAAAGGTAAGGGTAAGGGTGTGTTCTGCCCGAAGGCAGGTCCGAACCTCCACAGAGGTGTACCTGAGCCGAAGTTTACGTACGGTAGGGTGGCCAGTTCCTTTCCGCTCCTCCATTCCCTTACCCCCACCAACAGCGCGTGGCAACGCATCCACTTCTCGACCACGCCCAATGTTGCTTAACGTCGGAGATCTCACGGGATCCGGTGTTTCAACACGGCTACGGCCGTTGGCGAATGGTAAAGACCCACTATATTTTAACAGAAAAGTAAAGAGACTAAGTAGGAGGTGCAGGTTGGAAAGAAATAGAGTTATAAATGGCTTTGGAAGTCAGGAAAAATTGAAAGAACTTACTAAGAAATAGAATCCAGCAAGTAAGACAGCTAAGGATAACATTATGGTAAGCATAATATTGTCTGTAATACAAATTTTTGTGAGAAATGGAAGGGTGTGTATAGGTACTTTAAGTCAAAAACAGGTTCCAAGAAGGACATTCCAGGAATCATTAATGAACAAGGGGAGTGTGTATGCGAGGATCTTGAGAAGGCAGAAGTAATCTGTCAGCAGTATGTAAAGATTGTTACAAGAATAATGTCCAGATAGAGGAGATGACTAATACTAAAGAAGTATTAAAATTTACCTATGATAACGACATTTACAATAAGATACAAAAGTTGCAAACTAGAAAAAAGCAGCAGGAATTGATAAGATTTCTCGGGATATACTACATACATTTATATTTGAAGTACCGTTATTTATTTGTTTATTGTTTGTTTGAAGGAGCTATACCAAATGAATGGAGAGTTGCTATATTAGCTCCTGTTTATAAAGGAAAGGGTGACAGACATAAAGCTGGAAATTACAGGCCAGTCTGTTTGACGTGCATAGCATGTAAGCTTTGGGAAAGCATTCTTTCTTATTAAATGAGACATGTTTAAGAAATGAATAACTCTCTCGATAGAAGGATAACATGGCGGTAAGCATAATTGTCAGTAATACAAATTTTAGTGAAAAATGGAAGGGTATGTATAGGTACTTTAAGGCAGAAACAGGTTCCAAGAAGGACATTCCAGGTATCATTAATGAACAAGGGGAGTGTGTAGGGAAAAAATGAGTGCAATTGTACTAGACAAAAGAGTGACTGAAAGGGTGGCTATATTTCTAGAAAAAAGAACTCAGACACTTAGAGTAGGCGAAGCTTTATCTGACCCTGAAATAATTAAGAGAAGAATTCCTCAAGGCAGTATTTTTGGAGCTTTATGTTTCCTTATAAATATAAATGATATGAATAAAGAAATAGCATCAGAGATAAGGTTTTTTACGGATGATGTTATTCTGTATAGAGTAAAAATAAGTTAAAAGATTGTGAGCAACTGCAAAATGACCTCGATAATGTTGTGGGATGGACAGTAGGCAATGGTATTATGATAAACGAGGTTAAAAGCCAGGTTGTGAGTTTTACAAGTTGGAAAAGTCCTCTCAGTTTTAATTACGGCGTTGATGGGGGTGAAGGTTCCTTTTGGGGATCATTGTAAATACCTAGGTGTTAATATAAGGAAAGATCTTCATTGGGGTAATCACATAAATGGGATTGTAAATAAACGATACAGATCTCGGGACATGGTTATGAGGAACTTTTGGGGTTGTTGTAAGGATGTAAAGGAGAGGTCATATAAGTCTCTGGTAAGACCCCAACTAGAGCATGGTTCCAGTTTATGGAACTCTCACCAGGATTACTTGATTCCAGAATTGGAAAAAAATCCAAAGAAAAGCGGTTCGATTTGTTCTGGGTGATTTCCGACAAAAGAGTCGTGTTACAAAAATGTTGTAAAGTTTGGGCTAGGAAGACTTGGGGGAAAGGAAACGAGCTGGTATGTTCCGAGCTGTGAGTGGAGATATGGCGTGGAAAGACGTTAGTAGACGAATACGTTTGAGTGACGTCTTTAAAAGTAGGAAAGATCACAGTATGAATATAAAGTTGGAATTCAAGAGGACATATTATATTCGTTTATAGGAAGGGGAGTTAGGAATTGGGATAATTTTCCAAGGGAGATGTTCAATAAATTTCCAATTTCTTTGAAATCACTTAAGAAAAGGCTAGGAAAACAACAGATATTTAATCTGTCACCTGGGCGACTGCCCTAAATGCAGGTCAGTAGTGACTGATTGACTCAATTCATATTACGCTTAGGAACAACAATGCAACTAGAAATAAACATGGATCAGAACACTTCCTTGTTATGACTGCCTGATCTTAAGATCCTGACAATTCAAGAACAGTCATTTCGTGTTATCTTGTATCTGGAACAGCTGTTAATACCTACTTTATATTACATCAAGAGGAAGAAGCTGTATAGGATATTTTATCTTCAAGAGAATTTCCAAATTGAGGTTCACATGTATATTAAGACGCAGTGCTTTCACTTCAACAAAACATTCTTTATTCAATAATGTGAAGAGTCATTTATCGTAGTCTGTGTAGGAGAATTGTAAAGCAGAAAATATTTAGCAATACAGACTTTCAGTTTTTAAAATCGTAAATGATATATATACAGAAGTATTGTCTTTACATCTCCACGTAGTTATGTTGAATATTTGGACGCTTGTCGAACCTCGTAACCATGTTCAGTTTCACTCGTAGATATAAGCCACATTTTTCTTCAGTCAATCCATGACAGTATTCTTTTCATCCATGAGTTTTTCAAACCACATTCCACCAGGTGTCCCTTTACTTTTTGAAACAGGTGAGGATTCGATGGTCTGATCTCCAGACCTTGCGGAAGGTGCGAAAAAGTTCCCCAGTAAAATTCGCGCTGGAAGTCTCACGTCACGTCCTTTCTTTAGTATCGTGCTCTTATTTGGAAACATCAGATATGACCTGTTTCCGAAGATGAATGATCGTCTTGCTGGAAACAGATTTGAAAATGATGTGGACAAATATTGCCATGGACTGCGAAGAAGAAATACAAAACAATAGTCTTGAGGCATGACAACCGTCACCTGCAATGTCCAAAGTGAATATGATTAGGAGAATGGATAATATTTGTATATTCAATTTCATTACGATTATAATAATACGTATTTGATAGCTAAACTTTCTCTAATCTCTCTCAAAAAATTGTAGTGTATCGTCCAACCTTTAACAGTGGAACGTCATTTCCTCTGTATGGCAGCTTTTCCTGAGGTGAATATAACTTACAAGGGATCTCGTTTCCAGAATTACAAAGTCGTAGGTGCCATCTCAGAATTATGTTGTTCGTGGGAAACATATTCTCAACGTAAAGTGTTTGAATACGCCCACATTTGTCGATTTTATTACCATGATCACGCTCTGCATTAAATACAAATGTTATTCTTATTGACCTACTCAGTTTTATGGCCATGAAAACATTTAGAAATGTTACCCTTGTAGAATTATTTTGAGAATAAGGGGGAAATGTATTTCTTAACTGTCCTTTGTGGTTTATAAGAGACAGTCAATTGAAAACCGAACATCCGCCATAACACACATTCCGTGCTAAAGGTAGCACCACTGTTGTTACGTATCGATACTGCCATTGCTGTATTAGGAGAACTGCACAGTGACAACTCACAGGTGCACGGAGTTGTTGGGTAATGTGCAAATGGAGGCAAGCAATGAAGAGCAGAGTCGTGTAGTTCATTTT
Organism: Anabrus simplex; assembly: GCF_040414725.1. Classification (NCBI taxonomy): domain Eukaryota; kingdom Metazoa; phylum Arthropoda; class Insecta; order Orthoptera; family Tettigoniidae; genus Anabrus; species Anabrus simplex. Next base: position 176,688,158 of record NC_090279.1, on the reverse strand, counting down.
CTGGTGGATGAGGGAGCTGGAGTACGCGAAACTCATCGTCCCAAGTCTGCTGTGTATGGAGAAGACTGCATGTCCATGACGAGAGTGCACGAGTGACATAGGAGACTCCGAAAAGGACGGATATCACTGCCCCCATTCTTCCAATCTGGTGAAGGCTATGCTTCAGCGATTTGTTTGGAAAAACTTCAACATCCTACGTAGAGCGCGGACATTTCAGCTTATGATTTTCAGATTTTCGACGACCTGAAGAAAGACATTCGTGGTCGTCGGTTTCATTCGAACGAGAATGTGCAAGAGTGGGTGGGGTTGTGTGTCCCTCAGCGACCTACCTCTTTCTACAAAACGGGGATTGATAGTCTCCCGCTGGGATAAATGACTTTTGTAATTAATTTTGAATAAAACCATTCCGTGGTCACGTTGTAGCGGGTGTTAGGTTTTCATTTGACTCCCCCTTATGGAAGAAACTCAAGTCCCTTATCGTAGAATAAGTTCTAACACACTATGAAATCAGTCTATATCGAGCTTCTTGAACGATCCTTCCAGACCGAACACTTCTCCGGCACTCTTCGCCTTGCCTGGCCTCTTCGTCTCGTCCACCAGCAACTTGTCTTGCTCCAAGAACCAGCTCCTGTTCGCCACGAGCTTCTTCATGGTGTCAGCTGAAACAAAGTAACAGTCAAAATTAACACAAGGGACTGAAGCATGTCCGTGCATGAGAACAATGACGTTCACCTTTTCTTAAGAGGCTGTGTTGTTTGAGTCATCAGTCGATGGACTGTTGTGATGCGGCACTCCACGTTCCTCTATCGTGTTCTGACCTTTTCATTCCCCCTTAACTACTACATCCTACATCTGCTCTAATGTTGTCATATTCATACCTCGGTCTACCCCTCCCCTTTTCACCGCGTACACTTCCCTCAAAAACCAACTTAACAAGTCCTGGGTGTCTTAAGATATGTCCTGTCATTCCATATCTTATTCTAGTCAAATTTAGCCGAATACTTCTGCTCTCACCAATTCGATTCGGCCTCTCTTCATTCGTGATTCGATCTACCCATCTCACATTCAGCATTCCTCTGTAACACCACATCTGTTCCTTTCGGAGCTATTTATCCTCCATGTTTCACTTCCATACAATGGCACGCTCCTGACGAAAGTCTTCAAAAACATCTTTCTAATTCCTCTATCAATATTCGAAGTAAACAAATTTATTTTCTTAAGAAAGACTTTCCTTGCTTGTGTTAGTCCGCATTTTATGTCCTGCCTACTTCTTCCATCGTTAATTATTTAACTACTCATGTAACAATAACCATGTACTTCCTTCAAGACTTCATTTCCTAATCTATTATGTCCTGCATCACCTGACTTCGTTCCACTGCACTCCATTACATTTGTTTTGGACTTATTGAAGTTCATTTCATACTGTACTACTTCCCTAAGACTCTCTCCAAACCATTAAGCAATTTCTCCAGATCTTTTGCAGAATCAGATAAAATAACAACTTCGGCCAATCTCACAGTTCTGATTTGCTCTTCTTGGATTGTGATTTCCTTTCCAAAATCCTCTTTGATTTCCTTTACCGCCCGTTCTATACAAACAATGAAAAGGAAGGGTTATGGACTTGGATTACAAGACAAAATCATACAAACTTCCTCAGTGGACTGTAACACAGAAATTCAGTAGAGCAGCACGTAACTTACTAAACGTCTCTATGATCTTGTATTTTAGCATACACATTTGCTCAGGATTAATAACAGTGAGGCTCTTCACCAAGTCGAAACTAATTCAGTATTAAAAAATTTAGAAAATTAATTGAAAAAGGAAACATTTTTAACAGATTGTACCTGTTTTGTTTAAGACCAAACACTCAGTTACATACAGGCACTTCGATGTCCTAATGATAGAGCTTTGCTTTTATTGACTTTGATTTTTGTTGTAAATATCTTTAGTTAATTTATAAGCTCGTTTTCAATTTTTGTGGTCTTGTTTTATTTGCTTATTTATCAACATTATTAGGCTGAAGTCGTGGATGGCAGTGATTCTGAGTTATTATTGTTATATCTCCGAGGTACTTACATTTGTTTACTTTCTTAATGTTGCCGTATTTTGTGTTAAGATATTTAACCCATATATAATGTTTATCATAAATGCCGTGTTTTCAAAAGATTTTTGTAGCCCTGCTTTTTCTGTTGTCTTTCTCAAAAAGGTTGACTTGTTCAGTGTCGGTATAATTATGTAGTCTCTGACAGAACAGTAAAATCATATGCCAAAGCTATACAGTTCAGTTTGATGCAGGAGTTTTTGCATCTAATTCTGTTTTCCTGAATGTATTTTCTTTGAGTTTGATTTCCCATTTTTTGACTACATTCTCTACAACGAAGCTGAAAGTATTGGACAAAAACGTCAACTTGCCTATTATTGTTGTTATTATTATTATTTTTATTTTTATTATTATTATTTTATTTCCGAATTTGGCCGCATATGGACCGCATTGAACATAAGACCTCTCCTTCTTCTTCTTCTTCTTCTTCTTCTTCTTCTTCTTCTTCTCCTCTTCCCAGAACCACTTCATCCTTTCACTTCTAATCTTCCTTTCTTTCTCAGATATGACCAATTTGGGTCTACAATTTGGTGGTTTCTCCTGCAATGTTTCGATGCTGTCCACTCTGCTTCTAAATTATTTTCTGTTGTGAATCATATCCATTGTAAGTCTATTTTCTATCGCATTTGTTTTTACCTCTTCGACCCACTTCGTCGAATCTCTCAGTCCAGTGATGTACTTGAATATTTTCTTAGCCGTTTGTCATGAATTCTTTCTAGAAGCCCATAGAATTTTAGCCTTCGCTTTCGCATGGTGACAGTGATTTTTTCGGTGTATTTGTAGAGATCATCAGTTTTTCTATTCCTCCACTCACCATCAGCATTTTTATGTGGTCCTAAAATTTCCTTAAGATTCTCCTCTCCTTTTTTTAGATTTCTTGAAGCTCACCCTTTTTATTCATTGTCAGGCTCTCTGAAGCGTAGAAACCCTCTGGCTTTACCACTGTGCTGTAGTGTCTAAGTTTCGCCTTGTAAATATACACTCATGCTCAGAAATTAAGGATAATGCTGATACATGGTGAAACAACGCTATGTTGGGCGGTTTGCGGTTTTAAATCACTTCGGGGTATGACCATGTGGTGCATTTGACCTGCGGTCGTCGCACGGTGGCGCTGGCAGCAGTCCAAATACGCAAAGGTGTGTTGGTGCATGTCAGAGTACGGTGCAGCGAGTAAGTATGCGATGTTTTCGAACGTACTAATGATGACTTTGTGGTGAAAATGGCTCAACGAACACATATTGATGACGTTATGAGGGGTAGAATAATAGGGCGACTGGAGGCTGGTCAACACAGCAGGTCGTAGCACGGGCCCTCTGTGTTCCACAAAGTGTGATCTTAAGATTATGGCAACGATTCGAGCAGACAGAAAACGTGTCCAGGCGCTACAGTACGAGACGTCCGCAGTGTACAACACCACAAGAAGACCGATATTTCACCATCAGTGCCCGCAGACGGCCACGGAGTACTGCAGGTAGCCTTGCTCGGGACCTTGCCACAGCCACTGGAACACTTGTCTCCAGACACACAGTCTACAGAAGACTGAACAGACATGGTTTATTCGCCCGGAGACCTGCAAGGTGCATTCCACTGACCCCTGTTCACAGGAAAGCCCGTAAAGCCTGGTGTGAAGAACACAGTACAAGGTCATTGGAACAGTGGTCCCAGGTTATGTTCACGGACGAGTCCAGGTATAATCTGAACAGTGATTCTCGCCGGGTTCTCATCTGGCGTGAACCAGGAACCAGATACCAACCCCGTAATGTCCTTGAAAGGGAGGTAGTGGTTTGATGGTGTGGGGTGGGATTATGATTGGTGCACGTACACCCCTGCATGTCTTTGACAGAGGAACTGTAACAGGTCAGGTGTATCGGGACGTCATTTTGCACCAGTATGTCCGCCTTTTCAGGGGTGCAGTCGGTCCCTCCTTCCTCCTGGTGGATGATAACGCACGGCCCCACCGAGCTGCCATCGTGGAGGAGTACCGTGAAAGAGAAGATATCCTGCGAATGGAGTGGCCTGCCTGTTCTTCAGACCTAAATCTCATCGAGGACGTCTGGGATGCTCTCGGTCAACGTATCGCTGCACGTCTTCAAACCCCTAGGACACTTCAGGAGCTCCGACAGGCACTGGTGCAAGAATGGGAGGCTATACCCCAGCAGCTGCTCGACCACCAGATCCAGAGTATGCCAACCCGTTGTGCGGCCTTTGTATGTGTGCATGGTGATCATATCCCATATTGATGTCGGGGTACATGCGCAGGAAGCAGTGGCGTTTTTTAGCACATGTGTATTGGGACGGTTTTCTCAACTTATCACCAATACCGTGGACTTACAGATATGTTTCGTTTGTGTTCACCATGTGCCTATGCTATTGGCGCCAGTTTTGTGTAGTGCCACGTTGTGTGGCACCTCAATATGCAATTATCCTTAATTTATGAGCATGAGTGTATTTGGTTGTATCTGTTCTGGGTTAACCTTTAAGCTAATACTAACTTCTAATTATTTCCCTATTCGTCTCTTTATTTAATCCATTAGGTTCTGTCTATTCCCCTAGATATTTAAGTTTTTCAATTCTTTTTACAGTCCCATGCTTCACTTCTAAGTGTCTCTCCCCTTGATGTCCATATTCCATGAATTCCGTCTCCTCATATGAGACTTTGAGACCCGTTTTCTCAGCGATCTCATGTAGAGTATTCAGCATAATTTGCACATTTCTTGATTGCAAGCCAAGAGGGCAGGATCATCTGCGAAAGCCAAACACTTCATTTCTAAGTGCTGTCCTTTCCCCCCTAAATGTATTCCCCTTATTCCTTTCACTTCCAAAACTTTTCCCCAGGTTCTAATGATTTTTCTTAGAACAATGTTAAAGAGAATGGGTGGATTGGCAGTCCCCTTGTCTGACTGCCGTTTTTATTTCAAATGGTTCAGAAATTATTATTATTATTATTATTATTATTATTATTATTATTATTATTATTATTATTATTATTATTATTATTATTATTATTATTATCGATTGGAGTGGCCACATGGCTATGGAGCCAAGCTCTGTATTCGGGAGACGCGTGGGTTCGAACCCTGTGGTTGGCTGTCCTGAGAATTGTTTTCTCTGTCCCCCCAGGCAAATGCTGGGACGGTTCATGTTGATAGACCACAGCCGATTCCTTCCACCTTTTTACCCGATGTCATTCAACATCATTCTTTTCATCTTCATAAGCTCCTCAACTAAGATTGGCGTTAGGAAGGGCATCCAAGCATAAAAACATGCCACATAATTTCATTTCACCTCATCTCCGACCCTGAAATGAGACCAAGGGGTACATTTACATTATTATCGGTGGAGATGGGAGTTATAGGCACTAATAAGGTAGAATGCAAAGCATTTAACCAAGGCCCAAGTGTTTGCTACCCGCATGACGGTTCTGTAGTGAGATTTGCATAAATCTGAACTATCAGAACCCCTGAAAGTAATGCAACTCACCCGACATAACTGTAGAGCGGCTAGATTACACTTGCGCCTTGTTCAAATACGTTTGCATTCTAACCTATTCGTACCAATAATTCCCACCTCTAATTATCGGGATTAAGGGGATCATAGCTGAAATGTTGCAAACCTTGAGGAAGAAAAGAGAGAATTTTCAATTTCTTGTTGTAAATACCTTTATTATTATTATTATTATTATTATTATTATTGTTGTTGTTGTTGTTGTTTCTCCGAGGACTCACAATTGTTTACTTTCTTTAAAGCTCTAAATGCCAGATTTAAAGGGTAGCTGCACTGCGTGTATAGAGCAAGCATACTCCTCTTTCTCTCACGTTACCAGACAATATCTGTTTCAAAGTTCTTTCGGACTACAATTTGAATAATCCCGATGGAATATATTTACCTTGTAGCAGGTCTAGGTTGTGCATGGGAGGAGACAGAACTCTGAGGGAGAAACTTACAGTCCAGAGCAATTTCAATACAAAAATGTTTCTTAAAATTTTTAGTTCCATTTTTCTGACTTCAAATATTATTAGCGCATTGCTATGTATACCTGGCTTAATGGCTAAATGGTTAGCGTGCTGGCCTTTGGTGCAGAGAGTCCCGGGATCGATTCCCGGCCGGGTCGGGGATTTTAATCTTCATTGGCTTATTCCAATGGCTTGGGGGCTGGGTGCTTTTGCTGTCCCCAACATCCCTGCAATTCACACAGCACACACGACACTATCCTCCACCACAATAACACGCAGTTACCTACACATGGCGGAAGCCGCCCACCATCAAGGGCTGCACTCGGCTAGAAATAGCCACACGAAATTAAATTGCCATGTATTAAATGCTCCTTGCGACAGAGTTCTTTTCAGACTCACCTGAAATTTTTTGATGAATGGTTCAATATGTACAATATATATTTGCATGTTGCTTTACGTCGCACTGACGCAAATAGGTCTTCTGGCAACGAAGGGACAGGAAAGGGCTAGGAATGGGGAGAAAGTGGCCGTGGCCTTAATTAAGGTACTGCCCCAGCATTTACCTGGTGTGAAAATGGGAAACCACGGAAAACCATCTTCCGGGCTGCCGACAGTGGGGTTCAAACCCACTATCTCCCGAATACTGGATACTGGCCGCACTTAAGCGACTTCAGCTATCGAGCTCGGTGTACAAGAATTAAAAGTAGTTCAGCTGAAGATGTTTGTTTCTAAAAATAGCCCCAAACTAGAATTTTGCCAAATTAATGAATAATGAAAAAATGAAGAACTTATATCTACAGTAGTTTATACTTGACTGGAAAACCCTTTATTATTATTATTATTATTATTATTATTATTATTATTATTATTATTATTATTATTATTATTATTATTATTATTATTATATGAGTATTTTTGACAAGTCTGGCAAATTAAAACCCAAAAAATAATGAAATCCTTGCCGCAAGGAATATTTCTTCATGCAATACACAAAAAATTAAAAAAATTAAAAAATACCAAATAAAAAATAAAATAAGCACTATTTGTTAATAACTTTGCAACAAATCAACTAATTAATTCCAATTTTGGGTGGTGCTCTCTTGAAAAATGGAAATTCGTTTGACCAGGTCAGGAATGGAATGAATGAAGCTCCTATCTAGCGGCGAGGATATGAATTGTGCCGGTTGTGGAAGCCTGTCGCACACCTCTGGGGCAATGATTAATAAATGACAGATTAAATGAAATGATATTGACAGCGAAAACCGGAGTACCCGGAGGAAAACCTGCCCCGCCTCCGCTTTGTCCAGCACAAATGTCACTTGGAGTGGCCGGGATTTGAACCACGGGAACCAGCGGTGAGAGGCAAGCGCGCTTCCGCCTGAGCCACGGAGGTTCTCGTGCTCTATCTTATTAGTGTAATTTAAATGTGGTTATGGTAAGTGGTAAATTCCAGAAGTTGCAAATTTCAGTCATGAGTCCCCTTAAGTTGAAACAAAATGTGATCCAACTATAAGCGAGATAATCGTGAACTCTCGGATAGAATGCTTGCGCTCTGGATCCAAGTCCTTTTCATGGAAAAAATATGTTAGCTCGCGTTATGGTAGAGATAAATATCGCTGTTCAAGATGTGATGTGATAAAAAATAGTTTCGTGATAAGTAAAGCCCGGATTTTTATGCAGTGACAGGTTAGACTGCAAACTAATTTGGTTAGTAGGAAGTGTAGGCCACCCACTCTTCAGTAATGTAGCAAGAGTAACATAAATTGTAGGGGTTCTGATGGGCAGTACCATTCGTCTTTATGCAATCCCCATAGCATAATCGTTGGTAGGCCACCCACTCTTCAGTAATGTAGCAAGAGTAACATAAATTCTAGGGGTTCTGATGGACCGTACCCCTCGTCTTTATGCAAACCCCATAGCATAATCGTTGTGAAGGTAGATTATACCTGTTACTCGTTTCAGTAAGTTTGCATTCTAACCTATTAATGCATAATAATCCGAGCTCTACTGATAGCAATCAGGTGGACGCGATACTTAACTGTGCATAGCTTTCAGGAAACCCAAGGATCCTCCAAATTCCTGGGGTAAAATATCCTTTGGATACTCCTTGTAGAAATCTTCCATTTCACCAGCATGTAGATGGAGCTGAAACATTTAAAAAAGACTATTAGGTGAATTTTAATTTGATTTCCAATGTAATGTGTGTTTGTTTGTTTGTGTGTGTTTAAAAAATATTTATTAACGGAAAGTAATACTACATGACAGTACTAATTAATACCCTATATACAATTATTTACATACTACTTTTATCAATATTACTATCGGCTACCTCGTTGTAAGATGTCAACATTATTTTGTTTACAGATTTATAAAAATCCTTTAAGTGTTTGACCACGAGTTCGTATTTCTACACCGACCAGTTGCCCACTGACTTTATAACGCTTCTACAAATTTCATCTCTCTCAGAGTTGACTAATTTACGCTACCAAAGAATATGGTCAACTGTCTGATAATTTGTTTCATCGCACATACATATTGGGTCATTTTTTATTTTGAACCTAAAGAAGTATTCACCAAACTTTCCGTGGCCTGTTGCCATAACTGTCTTATTATGACTTGGGTTTAATTTAATTCTCAGTCTATTCCGTACCTCAGGAAAGTATGATTTTGTTATGCTTCCGTTTGTAGTGTTTTCCCACTCGCTCTCTCACAATAAAATGGTTTCCTCCCTCAGGTTTTGTTTCATTGTACAGAAAGGTGGCCGATTGTAAAGCACTTCTAAGTCCAGGTTGTTTGCAGCTTGTTTGGCCAGATGGTCTGAAATATCGTTTCCTTCATTGCAACATAAACCATGATCCATATAAAATATATGCTCCAGTTTTATCGCTGAAGCTCTCGTAAAATACTTCGTATTTCTTCTGCCAATGTATTGTGCTTGCGGTTATTTAGTAAAAGATCCAAGTTTATTCTACTGCCAATGTGTATTATGTAAATTATATGAGAGATGCTCAAACAATCAGGCTGACCAAGATGCGGTACTGAAGGCCCTTGAGAAGTTACAAAACATAGACAGCAGTATACATGACAAATCTCTCTCTCTCTCTCTCTCTCTCTGTGTGTGTGTGTGTGTGTGTGTGTGTGTGTAGGAGTAACTGTTACTTATCCAATTGAGAAGAATTAAACACGTATTACAATTAAATATCATTTAGTATTTGACTATTCACTAACAAACTAACAGACACTAAAGAGACTGCTAGACTGACGCGGCGGGTGGGTGAATCATACCTCAAGTGACCTTGGTAAAAATATACCCCATCGGGCGAGTTGGCCGTGCGCGTAGAGGCGCTCGACTGTGAGCTCGCATCCGGGAGATAGGGGGTTCGAATCCCACTGTCGGCAGTCCTGAAGATGGTTTTCCGTGGTTTCCCATTTTCACACCAGGCAAATGCTGGGACTGTACCTTAATTAAGGCCACGGCCACTTCCTTCCAACTCCCAGGCCTTTCCTTTCCCATCGTCGCCATAAGACCTATCTGTGTCGGTGCGACGTAAAGCCCCTAGCAAAAAAAATGTATATATATATATATATATACCCCTGCTACCCTTCTTCAAGCACATGCTACACATAACTGCGCGGTTCTCCACTTCTTGCTCTGGCATTTTACGATTCGGTTGGCCGCGACGAGGTATATTTTGTTCGTATTTCCTCCAGGCATTTTTGTTAAAGAAAGAAAAGGAAAGAATTAGCTGTGAAAATAATAGGGTTTGTACAAATGGCCTTTTTTTTTCAATAATTACTAACTACAGGCGGCTAAAATGGAATAAAATATAATTTTTCTCCACAAAGTTGAGGGGGTGATAGCCCCCCCCCCATCTTCTGATCACCGACACTGTGCAGAGCTGTCGAACCACGGACGAACGTTGGCGACTTATAGGCCGAAAGTTACTCCGCATCGCCGGCCGCGTGGTGTAGGGGTAGCGTACCTGCCTCTTACCCCGAGGTCCCGAGTTCGATTCCCAGCCAGATCAGGGATTTTTACCTGGATCTGAGGCCTGGTTCGAGGTCCACTCAGCCTTCGTGATTACAATTGAGCAGCTATCTGACGGTGAGATAGCGACACGGTCTAGAAATAAAGGTTAGGTTAGGTACTCTGCATCCGCAGACCTTACAGTAAGTTATTTATATAATACTAGCAATTACCCTCGGCTTCGCTCGCGTGGATTTCGTAATTTGATCAAAGTAATCGTTCCTCGGCATTGTACTAAGACATTATCTGAAAATTCCTAAAGTATAAATCTCACCCAAAAATTGAGTTTAATTTACCCCAGAAATTCTTTGCAAAGCATGTTTGTTATACTACCTTTTGGGGCTAAGACGACCATGCGACATAGAACTGTACATGTGAGAAAAAAGTCTCTCAAGTCGAAAAAATAAATATATGTTTCTTTCTTTTTAAAGGAGATTCCGAATACCTATTTCCACATCTGTAACATCTTCAGTGTTCGAGATACATAATATCCCCGTGAAAAGAATTCAACCCCTTGATCAGCCCTTCCCCCACTCTCACCCCCATCTAAGTGTATTTTCCGAAAACAAAAATACATGTTTCCTTATTTTTAGCATCTTCAGTTTTTAAGATATTAGTATCCTAATAAAAAATAATTCAACTACCTTTCACTTCTTTTCACCCCCTGTTAAAACCCTTCTCCGAAAACAAAAAGGAACAGGTTCCTGTATTTTTAAAGGAATATCCAAATACCAAGTTCCTTGTCTCTAACAAGTTAAGTTTTTGACCGGTACTCATTTCAAAAATTCACCCGCTTTTCCAATTTTTTCAGCCCCTTAACTGGATTTTCCGAAAAATATACGTGTTTCATTATTTTTAAAGGAGATTCCAAATACCAGTTTTCATATCTATACATCTGTAACACCTTCAGTTTTTGAGATAAATGTATACTCATAAGAATAATCAATTTTCTTCTTCACTTCTTTCCACCCCTTTCCCGCCGAAAGTGGACTTTCCGAAACCAAACAATTCGTGTTTCTTTATTTTGAAAGAAAATTCAAAATACCAACCATCACGTCTGTAACAGCTTCAGTTTTTAAGATAAAGTATCCTCATAAACATATTTCAACTCTTTATTTATTTATTTATTTTCAACCCCACACCACTTACGTCGATTTTCTGAAAAAAACAAATGCGTGTTTCTTCATTTTTAAAGGAGATTCCAAATACTAATTTTCACGTCTGAAGCATCCTCAGTTTTTGAGATATAAGTATACTCATAAAAGTAATTTAACTCCTTTTTCACCCCTTTCCCACCCGTCAAGTTGATTGGCCCCTCCCCAAAAGTGCGTGTTTCTTTATTTTTAAAGATGATTTCAAATAGCAATTTACATGTCTTTAACATCTTTAGTTTTTGAGATATAAGTATCCTCATGCAAAGAATTCAACAAATTTTTAAATTCATTCACTCCCCTTAAGTGGATTTTCCAAAGAAGAAAAGCACGTGTTCCTTTACTTTGAAAGAAGATTCCAAATACTAATGTTCATGCCTCTAACATCTTCAGTTTTTGAGATATAAGTATCCCCATAAAAAGAATTCAACTCCTTTTTCACCCCAGCCCGTTAAGTTGATTCCCCTCCCCTCCAAAAATGCGTGTTTCTTTATTTTTTAAGTTGATTCCAAATACAAATTTTCACGTGTGCAACTTTAAATTTTTGAGATATAAGTTTCTCCATAAAAAGAATTAAAATTTTCACTTCTTTTCACCCTCCCCACTTAAGTCAATTTTCCGAAAAACAAAAATATTTTTTCTTTATTTATAAAGGAGCTTCTAAATGCCAATTATCACGACTGTAACATCTTCAGTTTTGAGATATATGTATCCTCATAAAAAGGAATTAAACTCCTTTCTCACCGCCCTCACCCCCAAGTTGATTTCCCCCACAAAACGCGTGTTTCATTATTTTTAAAGAAGATTGCCAATACTAATTTTCACGTCTGTAACATATTCCGTTTTTGAGATATAAGTATCCTCATGAAAATAAATCAACGCCTTTTGCAATCCCCCCCGCCTGTTAAGTTGGTTCCCCCACCCCACCCCAAAATGCGTGTTTCTTTATTTTTAAAGGAGATTCCAAATACCAATTTCTACGTCTGTAACCTTCAGCTCCGTGATATAAGATTCTCCAGAAAAAGAATTATTTTTTTTACTTATTTTCACACTCCCCACTCAAGTGAATTTTCCAAAAAAACAAACGGTACCCGTTTCTTTAAGAGCTTCCAAATAACAATAATCACGATTGTAACATCTTCAGTTTTTGAGATATATGTATCCTCGTAAAAGGAACTCATCTTCGTTTTCATCCCCCCCCCCACTACCAAGTTGATTCCCCACCAAATGCGTGTTTATTTTTAAAGGAGATTCCAAATACCAGGTTTCACGTTTGTAATATCTTTAGATTTTTGGTATATAATTATATATAAACATTTTCATACAAATAATTCAACTCATTTTTCAATTCTTTCATCCTCTCCCCCCCCCCCCGTTTAGGGTTTCTTCCGAAAACCAAAGAATACATGTTTCCTTATTTTTTTAAGGAGATTCCAAATACCAGTTTTCACGTCTGCAACATGTTAAGTTTTCGAGATATACTTTAGATACGCTAATTTTAAAAATTCACCCACTTTTTGAGTTCGTCTTAAGTGGATCTTCCGAAAAAAATATTTATGTTTCTTTACTTTTACAGGAAATTCCAAATACCAGTTTTCAAATCTGTGATATGTTACGTGTCTGAGATAATTTGCAGATATAGTCTTTTTTTTTTATTCACCCCGTTTGTCATTCCCGTTCTCCCCCTATTCATCGGATTATCCAAAAACACAAACATACGTATTTCTTTATTTTCAAAAGAGATTCGAAATATCAATTTTCGTATCTTTAACATCTTCAGTTTTTGAGATATACAGTAAGTGTCCTCATGAAAGGTGTTCAAATCCTTTTCTCCCTTTTTCACCTCTTTAATGGGATTTTCCGAAAAACAAAAAATACATGTTTTTTTATTTTTAAAGGAAATTCCAAATACCAATTTTTACATCTGTAAACTTTTAAGTTTTTGAGATATAGATATCCTCATTTTAAAAATTCACCCCCCTTTTCACCCCCTTAGCGACGGAATATCCAAAAATCCTCTCTTAGCGAGCACCTGCATCTTAATATGAATGTATTCCCAAAATTTCATTTCTTTATGTCTAGTAGTTTTGGCGCGGCGATGTTAAATCACTCAGTCAGTCAGGACAAGTTATTTTGTATACATAGATTAAATGGCTATAGATTGCATTAAATTATCTAACTAACCCCATGGCACTACAGCCCTGAAGGGCCTTGGCCTACCAAGCGACCGCTGCTCAGCCCGAAGGTGGTCAGCACGAGGAATCCTCTCGGCCGTTATTCTGGACTTCCTGGACCGGGCCGCTAAGTCACCGTCAGATAGCTCCTGAATAGGTCCTCGAGTGGACCTCCAGCCAGCCCTCACATGCAGGTAAAAATCCCTGACCTGGCAGGGAATCGAGGCTATTGCCTCCGGGTAAGAGGCAGGCACGCTACCACTACATCACGGGGCCGGCATTAAATTATCTGCTGTAGTTACATTTATAAATAGGTTTTGTATTCTTTAAAGGGGCATAATTGTGTTTCCTGCAGGCGAGTCCATAACATATTCATTACGGCTCTGTGTCAAACGCAGTACTACATCACCTTCGCTGCGCTTCGTATGCAAACGTTCTTCCACTGATGTTAGTTTCTCTGTAAGCCGCTAGATAGCGAAAGGATGCGTAACGACAAACTTACGAGGCTGAGTCGTGCGAATGATCACTGATCACTAGAGTCAGGATTTTTAGGTACTGATAGGTTAGAATGCAAATTTACTTAAGCGAACAACACGTATAGCCCCGTACAGCAGATATGCTATGAGATTTGCATAGACATTAGGGGTACGGTTTATATAACTACTTGAATTTATGGTACAACGGGTTGCATGACACTGCCTACAAACCAAATTACTTTGCATTCTAACCTATTACCACCTAAAAATCCGAGGTCTACTGATCACTGATTACGAATGATTCATTGTTGTTTGAAGGTGTAAAGTAAAGAGATTAGTGCGCTCTGTTTACTGAACTGATGGACTCTACAAGCTTCCAATATGTAAACAACACTCATATTAACTGGTAGTGAAAGCATAAGAGATACTCGCTAGCTAAACACACATTTGCGAAAGTAATTCCGACTCTTGTTCAATGATAGGCCTATATATAAAACAGGGGTGTCAACGTTTTCATGTCCTGCGGCGCACCTGTCTCCTGGAATAATAATAATAATAATAATAATAATAATAATAATAATAATAATAATAATAATAATAATAATAATAATAATAATAATAAGCCTCCGTGGCTCAGGCGGCAACGTGCTGGCTTCTCACCGATGGGTTACGTGGTACAAATCCCGGTCACTACACGTGAGATTTGTGCTGGACAAAACGGAGGCGAGACAGCTTTTTCTCCGGATACTCCGGTTTTCCCTGTCATATTTTATTCCAGCAACATTCTCCATTATAATTTCATTTCATCTATCATTCATTAATCATTGCCCCAGAGGAGTGTGACAGGCTTGGCAGCCGGCACAATGCCTATCCTCGCCGGTAGAGGGGGGCTTCATTCATTCAGTTCCTGACCCGGTCGAATGACTAGTAACATGCTGTGGATTTTTAAAATAGCAATAATAATAATAATAATAATAATAATAATAATAATAATAATAATAATAATAATAATAATATAGATCGTAAGTAGTGTAAAATCTGGTATTCAAGTTGAAGAACAGTATTGCTCCTTCCATTCACTACACGTATTAAAACTGTGGATTCGTTCTTAACAAAATGTGCTAAATACACTGACTGACAGAGCAAATGCAACAGCAAGAAGGAGTGGTCAGAACTTTATGCCAATTGCAGGGTAGACTGACTCACTGAGGTATGCTCATGATGTGAAATGCGCCGCTGTGCTGCGCACGTAGCGAACGATAAATGGGACACGGCGTTGGCGAATGGCCCACTTCATACCGTGATTTCTCAGCCGACAGTCATTGTAGAACGTGTTGTCGTGTGCCACAGGACACGTGTATAGCTAAGAATGCCAGGCCGCCGTCAACGGAGGCATTTCCAGCAGACAGACGACTTTACGAGGGGTATGGTGATCGGGCTGAGAAGGGCAGGTTGGTCGCTTCGTCAAATCGCAGCCGATACCCATAGGGATGTGTCCACGGTGCAGCGCCTGTGGCGAACATGGTTGGCGCAGGGACATGTGGCACGTGCGAGGGGTCCAGGCGCAGCCCGAGTGACGTCAGCACGCGAAGATCGGCGCATCCTCCGCCAAGCGGTGGCAGCCCCGCACGCCACGTCAACCGCCATTCTTCAGCATGTGCAAGACGCCCTGGCTGTTCCAATATCGACCAGAACAATTTCCCGTCGATTGGTTGAAGGAGGCCTGCACTCCCAGCGTCCGCTCAGAAGACTACCATTGACTCCACAGCATAGACGTGCACGCCTGGCATGGTGCCGGGCTAGAGCGACTTGGATGAGGGAATGGCGGAACGTCGTCTTCTCCGATGAGTCACGCTTCTGTTCTGTCAGTGATAGTCACCGCAGACGAGTGTGGCGTCGGCGTGGAGAAAGGTCAAATCCGGCAGTAACTGTGGAGCGCCCTACCGCTAGACAACGCGGCATCATGGTTTGGGGCGCTATTGCGTATGATTCCACGTCACCTCTAGTGCGTATTCAAGGCACGTTAAATCCCCACCGCTACGTGCAGCATGTGCTGCGGCCGGTGGCACTCCCGTACCTTCAGCGGCTGCCCAATGCTCTGTTTCAGCAGGATAATGCCCGCCCACACACTGCTCGCATCTCCCAACAGGCTCTACGAGGTGTACAGATGCTTCCGTGGCCAGCGTACTCTCCGGATCTCTCACCAATCGAACACGTGTGGGATCTCATTGGACGCCGTTTGCAAACTCTGCCCCAGCCTCGTACGGACGACCAACTGTGCAAATGGTTGACAGAGAATGGAGAACCATCCCTCAGGACACCATCCGCACTCTTATTGACTCTGTACCTCGACGTGTTTCTGCGTGCATCGCCGCTCGCGGTGGTCCTACATCCTACTGAGTCGATGCCGTGCGCATTGTGTAACCTGCATATCGGTTTGAAATAAACATCAATTATTCGTCCGTGCCGTCTCTGTTTTTTTTTCCAACTTTCATCCCTTTCGAAACACTTCTCCTTGGTGTTGCATTTGCTCTGTCAGTCAGTGTATTACCACCAATTGCTAAAATACTCAAATTTACGTTTACAAACGGACTCAAAAACTAACGCCAAACAAGAGGCATGCAAAACAAAGGAGTACATACAATGTATATAAACTATGTAAAATATGTAAATACTATTTATATAAATATTTCAAGAAACGGGGGGGGGGGGTTGCGGTGCTAATCTCTCTTTGAGGTGCCCCCCCCCCGGGTGTCTGGCGACCTCTGCGCCAAAAGCCAAATAATATACAAACAACGTATGTACAAACCCACCTAACTATCAAATCAAAATAAATTCAGAGGAAAGACCTAAGAGCTACCAGTTTAGCCGTAAAACGGGTAGGTATGAAATAACTTCTTTTAGTTCAGTTCAACGATTTAGTCATGATTAGAATCGCTGTATAAAATAATAATGATTACATTTTGCAGTCAATATAAATAAACATGAGGCCGTGAAAATGTAATTCTTCACTGAATACAAATATAAATCTAAGTTAAATAGAGGGGCAAACAAAAGCTTCTCGTCACGATACAATCCAAATTCTACTGAGGATTTCGTGAAACTGTTCCACGACCGTGAACAAGTGATGTTTTATAAAAAAAAATGTTGGGAAGAAAGGATTTATGAAACATTCAAATTGCGATCGTGTTCTAACTGGGAAATACCAAATGTGAACCTATTCACATCAACCCCCAGCCTGGCGCTGAACAGAAAGCAAGGATTATGGTTCACGGAGTTGTAACAATAGACGGTGTACTTCAAATGCTCACAGCACATGAGAGAATATTGTGAAATATCAGAAGGTGTGGTCTGTGGAGTGAGTACAGCTAAAACTAAGACTAGGAAGAGGTGAATCAGAACTGTGGGAATGTCAGGGAAAATGGAACCGTTACTTATATGTTCAAAAATATTCTTAAACTTTTAGCTGTGGTTACTTTTGGTACAATTAAATCCCCGGTTGGAGGGTGCTAAAACGTATACTGCGGGCCCCGCATTGGACAAGCCTGATCTAAAGTATCCCTAGTGTATGTGTAGAATACTAATATAATTTCCAACCTGGTGAGTTATATAAAAATATTAATGTTTTAGCATTCAGTGTTGGTCAAAATAATGACGCCGCTCATAAAGTAACCTCTTCCACCTGTCCGTAAATTATTGGTAATGCACGAAATGCTACTAAATATTTTCATTCCTCCCCTGAAGGGGGAGGCGGGCCTCCTAGACGGAGACGCCGTCTTTCAGGTCAGGAGATTTGTGTCGGAGAAGGTGAGAGGGTTGCCGGCCGCGGCTTATACTAGGAACTATCCCGACATTCGCCTTAGTGCAGGTGATTGGAAAACGACAGAAAACCATTCTCAGGACAGGCGACGGTGGAGACCAGGCCCTCTCCGTCTCCCGAATACAGCGGCGTAGAGCCACGGTAGAGCCGTGACCACACCTCGTCTGTTCGGTTGGCTGGTCGAAGTGCAGAGCTGTCGGATCACGGAACAGCCGTGACCACTTGTGGGCCGAGACCCACTCTGCATTCCCGGACCTTCATTTTTTTTTGCTAGTTGCTTTATGTAGCGCCGACACAGATAAGTCTTATGGCGACGATGGGACAGAAAGGACTAGGCCTTGCTTGCCTGGTGTGAAAATGGGAAACCACGGAAAACCATTCTCAGAGCTACCGACAGTGGGGCTCGAACCGACTATCTCCCGAATACTGGATACTGGCCGCACTTAAGCGACTGCAACTATCGAGCTCGGTTCCGGACCTTCAGTTATTAGTGGAAGCTATACTTTTATTTGTTCTAGCACATTCGTCCCAGATTCGTCTGATAACCTTGTAGTTTACTGCGCAACGCACATACGATTGAATAGGAAGCATCTTAATTGGAGCTATGATAGTCTCGTCACTTCGCACTCGGAGGGCTAGTGCACGGTGAGCCATCTGGTGACGAAACAGAGTACCACTTGCAGTAGACTACGAGAAAGCATTCTCAAATTCAAACCTTCGCTATTGGAGTAGTCTTCCTCGTGAGCAGACGAGTTCTCTATGAAATGTAAAGTACATCACCTTGTTTTCTTAACACGGCAAAACCCCAAAAACTTATTATCCTGTCTTGAAATAATCTGGCGTATCAATAAACCTCATAAAAATATATCAAACGTGTAGGCTAATAAAATATTGGGGGGAAACGTCAAGATGAGTTTTTTTATTTCATGTGGCTATTTCTAGCCGAGTGCAGCCCTTGTAAGACAGACCCTCCAATGAGGGTGGGCGGCATCTGCCATGTGTAGGTAACTGCGTGTTATTGTGGTGGAAGATAGTGTTATGTGTGGTGTGTGAATTGCAGGGAAGTTGGAGACAGCACATATACCCAACCCCCGGGCCATTGGAATTAACCAATGAAGTTTCAAATCCCCGACCCGGCCGGGAATGGAACACGGGACCCTCTGAACTGAAGGCCAGTACGCTGACCTTTCAGCCAACGAGTTGGACATCACAGTGAGTGAAAGCAACATATTTTTGTTCTAAATTTTCCATAAAATCACTGAAATTTTATTGTCCGTCAGTGATGTCACATTAGTCGTTACCTTAGTCCTTGGTCGGCAAAGATGCTGCGGCTATGGATTTGTATAAATATTGTGTGCTGGAAGAGAAAGTGTACCGTCAGTGACGTCACATTAGTCGGCTATGGATTTGTATAAATAGAATGTGTTGGAAGAGAAAGTGTATCGTCAGTGACGTCACATTATTCGTCTATGGATTTGTATAAATATTGTGTGTTGAAAGAGAAAGTGTACCGTCAGTGACGTCACATTTATTTTTTTATTTATTTTTTTTTGCTAGGGGCTTTACGTCGCACCGACACAGATAGGTCTTATGGCGACGATGGGATAGGAACGGCCTAGGAGTTGGAAGGAAGCGGCCGTGGCCTTAATTAAGGTACAGCCCCAGCATTTGCCTGGTGTGAAAATGGGAAACCACGGAAAACCATTTTCAGGGCTGCCGATAGTGGGATTCGAACCTACTATCTCCCGGATGCAAGCTCACAGCCGCGCGCCTCTACGCGCACGGCCAACTCGCCCGGTGACGTCACATTAGTCGGCTATGGATTTGTATAAATATTGTGTGCTGGAAGAGAAAGTGTACCGTCAGTGACGTCACATTAGTCGGCTATGGATTTGTATAAATATTGTGTGTTGAAAGAGAAAGTGTACCGTCAGTGACGTCACATTAGTCGGCTATGGATTTGTATAAATATTGTGTGCTGGAAGAGAAAGTGTACCGTCAGTGACGTCACATTAGTCGGCTATGGATTTGTATAAATATTGTGTGTTGAAAGAGAAAGTGTACCGTCAGTGACGTCACATTAGTCGGCTATGGATTTGTATAAATATTGTGTGTTGAAAGAGAAAGTGTACCGTCAGTGACGTCACATTAGTCGGCTATGGATTTGTATAAATATTGTGTGCTGGAAGAGAAAGTGTACCGTCAGTGACGTCACATTAGTCGGCTATGGATTTGTATAAATATTGTGTGTTGAAAGAGAAAGTGTACCGTCAGTGACGTCACATTAGTCGGCTATGGATTTGTATAAATATTGTGTGTTGAAAGAGAAAGTGTACCGTCAGTGACGTCACATTAGTCGGCTATGGATTTATATAAATATTGTGTGCTGGAAGAGAAAGTGTACCGTCAGTGACGTCACATTAGTCGGCTATGGATTTGTATAAATATTGTGTGCTGGAAGAGAAAGTGTACCGTCAGTGACGTCACATTAGTCGGCTATGGATTTGTATAAATATTGTGTGTTGAAAGAGAAAGTGTACCGTCAGTGACGTCACATTAGTCGGCTATGGATTTGTATAAATATTGTGTGTTGAAAGAGAAAGTGTATCGTCAGTGACGTCACATTAGTCGGCTATGGATTTGTATAAATATTGTGTGTTGAAAGAGAAAGTGTACCGTCAGTGACGTCACATTAGTCGGCTATCGATTTGTATAAATATTGTGTGTTGAAAGAGAAAGTGTACCGTCAGTGACGTCACATTAGTCGGCTATGGATTTGTATAAATAGAGTGTATTGAAAGGGAAAGTGTATCGTTAGTGTCGTCATATTAGTTGTTACCTTAGGCCTTCGTGGCCAAAGATGCTGCGGCTACAAGTTAATAATAATTTAACAGAGCACACAGTTTGTGTATATAAAGCGATTAGATGTCAATTTAAGCATAAATCTATTATAGGCCCATTTCGCTTAGAGCATTCCACAACATGGTAACGAGGACAAGTCAGATCACACAGTGCACACACACAACTACCGTCAGGTTCATGAAAGATCTTAGTTGTGCAGAGTTTATAGCGGTATCCATGGATTGCTATAGAATTGAAAAAATGTTGGAGATCCTGGTTTGTGTTGGTCCAAATTCTATTCGTCATTGCTTCAGTCGAATAGAATTCAGTACAAATATCATTCCTTTTGGCTAATCTTTCATCCAAGAGTTTCTTCCAATGAGGTAGAGCGAGCTTGAATCTCAAATCTTCATTTAAGAAAGGCTCCTTTGCAAGTTCGTAAACCAGTCTTGATCTAGTAAATCTGGACACACAGAGGGTTGTCTTTAAGAATCGGGCTTTGTTTTTTTCTAGAATGTGTAGGTCATTCTTTGTTAGCTTATCCCAAATGATTTCCAGTCCATATGTTAAAATAGGAATTATTTTTTGCTTAAAATAAGACCATGGCCGTCTTAAGAGATAATATATTTAAATTCTTTATGTCAAGTATTCCTTTCATAGCTTTCTAATATGAAGCCTAAAGGAGTTTACTGTCGTTTTCATCGTCAAGCCCAAATATATAAAACTGTTTACGTTGTTTAATGTATCCGCTTTATAAGTCACTTTGTCACTTGATGGTATTCGTCCTCCCTTCTTGAAAATCAGTAGTCAGTCTTTTGAATGTTCACTTGCAATTCATTTGTATCTGTCCACTTCTCCAGTGCATCCAGTGCTTTTCGTAGCTCTTTAGCATCGTATGATCCTAGAACCATATCATCAGCATACAAATACATGGTTACTTCGTTTGACACCTCTTTTATCGTTTGAATCACATCATAGATAGCTACATTAAACAATAAAGGGCTGAGAGGGTCGCCCTAGAACACCATTTGTCTGCGTGATCTCTCTCGATGAAGTTATATTTTCTGAAACGATGACAGTATTATTTCCTAACAGGTTATGGATCAGAATAGTGAGGCTGTGTGAAATTTACCCCTTGGTAGTCGTAAGATGTTATATACATCATCCAATAGATTTCTTATTTCGTGCAGAGTACTTCTTCTTCTCCTTTTAAATACAAATTGCTCTTCAGGAAGTTTGGTTTCAATTTATTCCGTCAGACGAGTGGTTATTAGCTTGGTGAGTATCTTTAACAAATTATTCTCCAGAGCGATCCCTCTATAGGAGTTTGGATCAAGTAAGTTACCCTTTCCTTTGTATAAAACCTTCAATGTGGAGGTTTTCCACGCTTTCGGGATGTCTCCTAGTAACAAGCATAGGTTCATAAGATTCGTTATGGATGGAAGTAATATATTTGCTGAAGCTTTAAACTGTTCACTGAAAATGCCGTCAGGACCCGGTGCTTTTTCCATCTTTTAGTTTAAATATAGTGTCAGAGATTTCTTTCTTGAGAATAGAGTGATGCCTCCCCTGTCTGATTCAACGTACTTTCTTAAGTAGACTGTTAAGGATCTTTGTTGATTTTGGATGAGTGAGAAATGTTTCTCCCAGATGTTCATATCTATTTTACCAGTTGTTGGAACTTTACGTGGTTTTAATGCTAAGAATGGGTCCTTATTGGCATCGTCTGCCATCTTCATTGCTTCAAGTTCAATATATTTGTTTCTGGAAGTCTTCAGTAGTTCTTTGTATTTATTTCTGAGCAAACTGTAGTTAGTTAAATCTTCTGTATTCAGTGTTGTTTTCTCTACCTGAGGAGACTTTAGAACTCGTTTTCTTTCCAGATAGCAGGTCTGATTGAACCACTTTTTGGATTTTCGCGGAGTTATTGTGATGAAGGCAGATTTGAAGTCTTCTAAAACTGAAGCTGCAGTATCCAATACATTATTCATTATTTTGTGGTTTAAGTCAATGATTTTCTCTTTACTTTGCAGGAGAACACTCTCATTAAGTTTTCGAGCTATAGGCTTTATAACGATTGGTGCATTCCATGCGTGAGAAAGAACATCTAAATAAAAATCACGGAGACTGGACAGTGCTTCTTTAATATTGACTCTGGGGATGACTAGCATACTTTATAATCAATTAGATTAAGTCCAGCTCCTTTGAAAAGTATAACATAAATTGTACTGCTTGCATTGTGGGCAAAGTACGTCTTGTCAGATTTGCTGTTGACAAGAGTGAATCCATCTTCCTCCAACGTTTGAAGCAATTCATGACCTCGATATTCATTGCTTTCTATCCTGCAATTTAAGTCTCCAGCAATGAGTGTATTATTTTCTTGATTCACCTTCGATAGAGCAGTCATGAGAATATTTAATACGTCTTCCATTGCTGAGGAAGAATTGACGTATAATCCTGTTAGCGGTAATCTGTTAGATTCCATTATGATAATGTTCTTATCTCTATACGTACGTGACAACTTTCCAACAATGGGTTTAAGGAAGCAGGCAATACCAGCCATGGGTCTGCCTCGTTGCCCTTGTATGGCGATTACTTGCTCTGAGTAGAATCCGGGAGGTCGCGAATGTTTCAGTCATGATAATAATATCTTGTTTGTCGATGAGATTTCCCGAAGCTAAAGTCAAAGTGTGTTTAAGGCCTTCCACATTCTAAAGGTGGAAATTGAGTATTATATTTTTCTTCTTTTCTCTGATGTCGAAAAAGACGATATCTCCTCACTATGACATATTCTGACCAGTGTGTCGGATGAATAACCTTTTAAAGATCATTGAGAGGTACAAGCACTTTGTATGATTTAAGTATTCCTTTTGTTTGGAGTTGTTCACATTCTATGACCTCCTCTGCTTCAAGTGATTCTTTATCATCTCTACTGAAGTATTTTGATCCAATCGGCCTATGTAGGGCCATGCTATTCGGAGAGCCGCACGAAGTTCCAAGTTCCTTTTCTAAATCGTTCCGCTTTGTTCCAATGAAAGTTGGAGTTTTCATTGATGTTATATAAGATCTCCGTATGTTTTTGACGGCTTAGACCCATTCTGCGTTATCAGAAGACTGTTGTTCAGATCTTAGTAACGGTGTAGTATCTTTACTGCAATGACGAATTTCTTCTCTACCACCTACAGTTCGTTGGATTCTTTGGGAGGAATTATTTGTTAATTCCAAGACCCTCTTGGGCTTAAGGTTATGATCGGTCGAGCGCTTTGTTTTATGTCGCTTCACTTCTTCATATTCTTCACATGACGTCATCTCTCTTGAGTCTGTGTAAGGTAGCATATAAATATCTACCGGGTTAGCCTTATTGGGCACGTTCAGGGCTGAGCCTTTATATTTTATAACTGAGGATCTGGTAAATGTTTCAAATTCTTTTCCGATCGCATTGTGAATTTCCTTCCATATTTCATTTGTTATATTAATATGCAAATCATTTAGCAACTTTTGCAGATGTTCTGATATCTTATTCAACACACTCCTTTCAATGTCGAAAAAGTTGATCTTTGATTTACATTCTATGCATAGCCATTTTAGTTTGCAATTCTTCCGTTTCACAATATCATATTCTTCTTTAGTTAGTTGTGAACAATGAAAGTGCTGCAATTGATGGCAACTCAGTTGCTTCGACCTTACTAGTTCCTATTTTGGAGCAAATATTACATTTGTCCTCTACGGTAATAAACTCTGTGGTGAGCGGCATCTTGAGATCTCTGTGCACAATCAAATGCACAATCTGTTTCTTAGTACCACTGTTCTACTTAACCTCGCTTTAGCCTGTGAGTAATTTCAAATACACAGCACTTCTTACCTATTCTGTTGCTATGCAATTTTGTTTCACTACGCACTGAATTACCGAATAATGGACTTCAGAGGACAATTCTAGTTAATGTATGTGATCAGAGGTAGATTCACTTGTAACTTATAATACACAGTTTCACGGTCACGTCATTCACAGCCTTCTTATTCTTATTTATTTCTACGGCTACAAGTTAAGCTCATTTGACGTAGAGCTGCAGTTCAAAAAGAATGTCTGTACCCATCCCTGTAAAATGATGTAAATAAATCGTTTGTAGTCAAGATTTAACTTTAGTTGAAAGATATATTCATGATCATTAGCTTTACGCAAAGGAAAAGTTTCTTTTTATTTCCCAAGAAACATGCAGAATAAGCCTATTAGTACTAAAATCAACTTAATGATCACGCAAGGGATTACTTACCAAGCTCATGAGTTCTCCATGCAGGAAAGGTTTCACAATTCTCATTATTGTTTCCATGAGTGGCGTGCAGTGCGTCACGTGAATCCCTTTTATCCGTACTGGTGCAGCTTCCTGTAAGAGAAACGGCCCATCTTCAATGAGTTACACGTAAAATAAACCAATACAATAGATTAATGAATAAGATTACAGCTTAGGCTTTCAATCCCGTCGTTTCGATTAATATAGGTCTGTAGGTCATGCTCGAATTCTAACCAACGACTCACTAAGAACGTAGACTTTGAACATGCCCGACCCAGTTTCTGGCGAGACTTTGGGAGTTATAAACACTATATTAAACCACGACATACAAGCGTGAATAACCTTATATAATTGTTAAATAAACAAGTAAAAAAATAAAAAAATAAACCAAAACATAGAGAATGTAACAGGAACAATAAGAGCAAAGGAATTCGCAATTTTTGGACATACCTATAGCCTGCATCGTCAATCGAGAGCGAAATGCCTTCGGAGCCAGTTTGCTTCCCGCTCTCGAGGAACGAGAGCAACTTAGCGAGCAAGTAGGGGAAGTGCATGACGTAGTATGTACTGAAAGTCAGTGGCGCAAGTACAGTACGGCCACGGTATGCAACCCGCCTGACTGCTGCTCTCTTGTCACGTGACCAACGCCCGTCCCGAGCGGAGCAAGTAACACCGGCTCCCTGGAGCAACTACATGATGACGTCTCATCAACAGAAAGGATGATAACGGATTAATAAAACAGATATTCACGTACCGATGGGAGGAAAAGTCAAGAACGCGCGTGATAAGAAAGGTCAAGAAAAATTTAGAGAGAAATAATTAGAGAAGAGGAAATTATAGAAAGAAAGATTTAAAAAAAGATAGTTTTGAGAATGGAAGGATTCCAAGGAGAAATAAGTAGGATACCGGTCGAGGTCTCAGGAGAGACGAATCATGGATTCATTGAAGAAGCATAATGCAACGATGAAGGAATACTGGAAAGAACGGAAAAGGAAACAGCAAGAAAGGATGAATTGAAATTGACATGTGGTCCCTAGCAGGCGTCATCGTAAAGAAGAATGAATAAATAAATAAATAGCAAACCTGGAACATCGTCTATATTCATCAAACAAATTAAATAAATTAAAATAATGTACAAGATCCTCTCGAAGGCTCTTCAAACTAGAGTAGAGCAAAAACTCGATCCACTATTGTTTATACAGAAGAGGCGTTAAAGGAAATCAATAAGAAATTTGTAAAAGGTATCACAATCCAAAGAGAGAGAAACTTTGAGATTTACCGATGATATTGTTATTTCACTGAGTTTGCACAAGATCTGGAGGAACTGCTGAATGGTACGGGCTTGTTTATTGTCGAACGAAGTCAGGTGATGCAGGAAATATTACGTTGGGAAATAATGTCTTAAAGGTCTCAAAGCTCGTTGAAAGCTGTCTTTGTGGATCAGTGGTAGAGTGTCGGCCTACGGATCTCAAGATATCAGCTTCAAACCCGGCAGAGATAGTCGGATTTTTGAAGGGTGGAAAGAAGTCAGTTCGACACCCCATGTCTTACGATGTCGGCATCTAAAAGTTCTCGGGTAACACATTTGGTGTTTACCCGACACAATGAATTAAAATCCCAGCCATAGACGCCCAAGAAAGTTTCGGTTTACTCGGTCTGCCATCTAGTGGGCCTAGAGTAAAACGGAACATCGAAATTGATGAGCAGACTGCCAGGTGGTGTCAAATTTAAATGACTGCACACTGTAGCTTAGGCCATATTATTATTATTATTATTATTATTATTATTATTATTATTATTATTATTATTATTATTATTATTATTATTATTATTAATGGCTCATGGTGTGGGTTACTGTAGTCACGTCCTAGTTCATGAACCATGGGTAACGGCTGAGTGGCCTAGTAAGTGGTCCTGGGAGTCAGTATACCAGTTGCTATGGAATGGGAGTGAGCATCTCGGACATATTCTGAGTCGTGGCCCTCCTTGTGCTCAGGGGGCTAGGACTATACAATCCACCGGTGGTCCATAACCGGTTAGAGGAGAGATCCTCACTTGGACTATGTGCAAGTAGGGCAGCATCCTGCTTCATGAATTTACCGAGCTCAGAACATTTTAAGCAAGCCTCGGACCTATGGGAGTAACGGAGTCCCACTCCCATTTGACAAGCGAGAGTCTTCTTGGAAACAACTTGGTGAACGAAATGGAATTTATGGAGAGCTATCAATATTAATGGGGCTTATGGAAGAAAGAAAGTAGAACTGGCTGAGTCAGCAAAGAGGATGCATCTGGATGTGCTAGGTGTAAGTGATATTCGGGTAAGGGGAGATAACGAGGAAGAGATAGGAGATTATAAAGTGTACTTGACGGGTGTTAAAAGCGGAAGGGCGGATTATCGGGTAGGGCTGTTTATCAGGAATACCATTGCACGCAACATAGTTCCTGTCAGGCAAGTACATGAGCGAATTATATGGGTAGATTTGTCAGTTGGATGAATTAGGACGAGAATTGTCTCAGTGTATTCACTATATGAGGGTGCAGATGAGGATGAAGTTGATACGTTTTTTGAAGCATTGAGTGGCATCGTGGTCAGGGTCAACAGCCAGGATAGAATTATGCTAATGGGCGATTTCAATGCGAGAGTTGGAAATAGAACTGAAGGATACGAAAGGGTGATTGGTAAAGGTGGGGATGATATGGAAGCTAATGGGAATGGGAAGCGTTTGCTGAAATTCTGTGCTAGTATGGGTTTAGCAGTTATGAATACATTCTTCAAGAATAAGGCTATTCACCGCTGCACATGGGAGGCTGAGGGTTCCAGATCCATAATAGACTATATCTTAACCGACTTCGAATTCAGGAAATCTGTTAGGAATGTACGGGATTCTTCGATGATACAGACCACCATCTGATCTGTAATGAACTAAGTATATCTAGGCCTAGGGTAGAGAAGGTGAAATCTATCTGCAAATGAATAAGGGTAGAAAATCTCCACGACGAGGAAATTAGACAGAAGTACATGGATATGAATAGTGAGAAGTTTCGAACAGTAGACAGTAAGCAGGTTCAGGATATAGAAAGTGAATGGGTGGCATACAGGGATGCTGTAGTAGAAACAGCAAGAGAATGCCTAGGAATAACTGTGTGTAAAGATGGGAAAAGGCGAACATCTTGGTGGAATGATGAAGTGAGAGCAGCTTGTAAACGTAAAAAGAAGGCTTATCAGAAATGGCTCCAAACAAAGGCCGAGGCAGACAGGGATTTGTACGTAGATGAAATAAACAGAGCGAAACAAATAGCTGTTGAATCCTAAAAGAAGTCGTGGGAAGATTTTGGTAATAACTTGGAAAGGCTAGGTCAAGCATCAGGGAAACCTTTCTGGACAGTAAGAAAGAATCTTAGGAAGGGAGGGAAAAGGAAATGAACAGTGTTTTGAGTAATTCAGCTGAACTCATAATAGATCCCAGGGAATCACTGGAGAGGTGGAGGGAATATTTTGAACATCTTCTCAATGTAAAAGGAAATCATCATGGTGGTGTTGCAGACAGCCAAGCTCATGGGGAGGAGGAAAATGATGTAGGTGAAATTACGCTTGAGGAAGTGGAAAGGATGGTAAATAAACTCCATTGTCATAAGGCAGCAGGAATAGATGAAATTAGACCTGAAATGGCGAAGTATAGTGGGAAGGCAGGGATGAAATGGCTTCATAGAGTAGTAAGATCAACATGGAGTGTTGGTAACGTACCTTCAGATTGGACAAAAGCAGTAATTGCACCTATCTATAAGCAAGGGAACAGGAAGGATTGCGACAACTATTGAGGTATCTCATTGATTAGTATACCAGGCAAGGTATTCACTGGCATCTTGGAAGGGAGGGTGAGATCAGTCGTTGAGAGGAAGTTGGATGAAAACCAGTGTGGTTTCAGACCACAGAGAGGCTATTAGGATCAAATTTTTGGTATGTGCCAGGTAATTGAAAAATGCTACGAGAGGAATAGGCAGTTGTGTTTATGTTGCGTAGATCTAGAGAAGCATATGACAGGGAATCGGAGGAAAAGATGTTCGCTATACTGGAAGACTATGGAATTAAAGGTCCATTATTAAAATCAATCAAAGGCATTCCTGTTGACAATTTGACAATTGGGCTTCAGTGAGAATTGATGATAGAATGAGTTCTTGGTTCAGGGTACTTACAGGGGTTAGACAAGGCTGTAATCTTTCACCTTTGCTGTTCGTAGTTTACATGGATCATCTGCTGAAAAGTATAAAATGGCAGGGAGGGATTCAGTTAGGTGGAAATATAATAAGCAGTCTGGTCTATGCTGTCGACTTGGTCTTAATGGCAGATTGTGCCGAAAGCCTGCAGTCTAATATCTTACAACTTAAAAATAGGTGCAATGAGTATGGTTTGAATATTAGCCTTTCGAAGACTAAACTGATGTCAATAGGTAAGAAATTCAACAAAATTGAATGTCAGATTGGTGATACAAAGCTAGAACAGGTCGATAATTTCAAGTATTTAAGTTGTGTATTCTCCCAGGATGGTAATATAGTAAGTGAGATTGAATCAAGGTGTCGTAAAGCTAATGCAGTGAGCTCGCAGTTGCGATCAACAGTATTCTGTAAGAGAAGTCAGCTCCCAGACGAAACTATCTTTACATGGGTCTGTTTTCAGACCAACTTTGCTTTACGGGGACCAAAATCTGGGTGGACTCAGGATATCTTATTCATAAGTTAGAAGTAACAGACATGAAAGTAGCGAGAATGATTGGCGGTACAAACAGGTGGGAACAATGGCAGGAGGCTCTGGGAATGGGGAGAAAAGGCTAATTTAGGATATAAGGCGAATGGAGGAGAATAGGTTACCTGGGAGAATAATGGTCTCTGTTATGGAGCGATAAGAGAAGTAGAGGTAGACCAAGACGACAATGGTTAGACTCAGTTTCTAACGATTTAAGTATAAGAGGTGTAGTATTAAATGAGGCCACAGCACTAGTTGCAAATAGAGGATTGTGGCGACGTTTAGTACATTCACAGAGGCTTGCAGACTGAACGCTGAAAGGCATAATCGTCTATAATGATAATGTATGTATATTATTATTCTTCTTGCGTTCCGGCCTTCTAAGAACCACGTTACAATTTCAATTCTTCCTCCTTAGTTCTTTCCTTTTCTTCCAGTATTATTTCATTGTTTCACTGTGCTTCTTTTTCCTGTCTTCAGTTCACTTTGTGCCTGTTTTCTTTTCCTTCCTCCGTTGGAATCCTTCCAATTGTAAGACTTTCTTCCTAAAAATCTTTCTTTCCAATAATTCTTCTTCTCGTATGTTGTTCCTTTCCAGGTCTTTCTTGACTTCTTGAAACCAGGTGGTAGTTGATTTCCTTTCCCAAAGGTACTCGAAGTTTCGTTTAGTTAGTCTATTGTCATCCATTCTGTAAATGTGTCCAAGAAATAGCTATCTCCTCCTTCTTATTGTTTCTGATATGTTTACTATGTTATGGTAAATTTCATTGTTACTTCTTAATTTCCAAAACTGCAATTCTTAGAGGACCTAATATTTTCCTTGTAATTCTTCTATCTAATATTTCTAATTTATCGAGCTTGTAGTTCAGTGCTAGACATTCGCTGGCATAAAGGCTTTCTGTGTTGTAGTGCTTTATTTTGAGTTTTCTTGATAAGCACTTTTTGTTATAAGTATTCTTAGTTATACCGTACGCTCTTTCCATCTTTTGTATCCCCTCCTCTATAGCAGATTTTTCTAAACCATTTTCTTGAATTGTCTCACACAAATATTTGAATTTCTTTACCTTTTCTATTTGTCCAATATCCGTTACTAAAAACTTTGGGGCACTTTTTATATTCGTCAAAAATTATTATTATTATTATTATGATTATTATTATTATTATTATTATTATTATTAGCTCATTGAAATCTGTTGGCCGCAGGGTCTGGCCACTCCGTGTAAGTGAAAAGCAGTACAGTTAACGAATATTAATGAAGGAAATATTACAAGACTTTCAAACAGCGAACATAAGTCTATTGGCAATAGAGCTGTGAGATTTTATATTACGGAATTATAATTTCTGTTTCAAAGTCATTAAGCAAGGGACCAGGATATCAAAAGTATGCCATTTTCTTTGCTTATGGCTGAACACTGGTTGCTCCTACCAACTATGCTGATCCTATTAGAAGGTAACGTCTTCTATCCAGCCAGGGAGAGAAGACGTTGTGAATGTTAAGTCGATAGTAGTGTTGCCAAAGGTCGTTGGAGATGTAACTTCGCGTTTATCACCGAACCAATCAGCCATGAACCAGGCATTCTGTAGGTCATCAAAGGTCGGAATTTACACTCACAATTCAGTATGAAGCAAATTAAGATAATCTCACTTTCCCCTGTTGTTAATGGATTACAATAAATAATCTGCAATATGCGGATGACACTGTTCTGCTTGCAATAAGAGGTGAAACTCTGAAGACATTACGAAACTGTGTGGTAGAACATAGTGTTGTAGCAGGTCTGCGTTTAAACACGAAAAAGACCAAATTAATGGACATAAGCAAACATATCATTCAATCTGTTAACTTGACAGTAGTTTTCACGTCACTGGAGCAAGTCTAACGCTTTAAGTACTTGATCACAGCTGCTGGAACAATGCTGTTGAAATTAGGTTCCAGACTGAACAGGCAAGGACTGCATTCAAGAGAATGCTGTCTATAACAGGGACTTAAAAATCAATCTCTGTCTACGTTTACTTCGGTGTTATGTATTTTCTGTCTTACTTTATGGTGCCGAGACTTGGACCCTAACGGAGAACATCACCAAAAATGTTTCGATACTTTGAGATGTGGTGTTAGCGATGTCTACTCAGAATATCATTGGTTGACAAAATACGTAACACTGAAGTAAGACAACGCCTGAACAAAGAGCTGAACATCATTAAAATGAATAAACTTGATTACTTTGGCCATATTATTCGAAATGATAAATATAGACTCCTTCAGCTTATCTTATAAGCAGAGCCCGGATTTTTATGCATTAATAGGTTAGAATACAAATTTACTCAAACGAGTAGCAAGTATAGCCTGCCTTCACAACGATAGTGCTATGGGGCTTGCTCCATCAGAGCCCCTACGATTTATGTTACTCTTGCTACACAATCGAAGAGCGGGTGGCCGACACTCCGTGCTAACCAAGTTAGTTTGCAATCTAACGTATCACTGCATAAAAATCCAGGCCCTACTTATAAGGTCAAATTGAAGGAAGGAGAATTTCTTGGCTACGGAATCTACGGGGATGGTATGGGCTCAGTACTCCACACATTTCCGCGTTGTTGAGAACAAGAACCAAATCGCCCTGATGACATCCGACATCCACTGAGGATATGGTACAAGAAGAAGAAGGCCCCCCGTCCCCAGTGGCATAAATTTGTTCCTAAGCAGTGGTGGCTATTAAAGAGGTAAGAGGGGGTTAGTCGTCCCTCCCCCACTTTGTGGGGAATAAATGTTTAACTCCATTTTAACCGCCTGAAAGCAGGGAATGATTTTTTAAAAATAAATCTGAACACACCCTATTGTTTTTCAGATAATTTTGTCCTTTAATTTCTCTAAATATTAAGTTTATCAATCAGTCAATCACTACTGATCTGCATTTAGGGCAGTCGCCCAAGTGGCGGATACCACGGCAAGGGTTTTACCACGGTTTCGTAACGCCTCATGTTTACCGAGAATGGTGAACTCGGGCACCTCGCCTCACACTACTACTCTATTGTGGCAGCAAAGTGTTTATCTACTGTAGCCGGAGTTGCCAAATCGTCTACGGCACGGAGAATGGTAAAGACTGAAGTGAGTGCGGAAGAAAGTGGTTTGGCAACCTCTCCAAAGCAAACAAGAATCACTTAGAACTCGTTAACTCAGCAGGGTGTGGGGTGTGATTGACACCTGGCTTCTAGCTCGCTTCCAGGAACTGAGACTGTCATAATTTGTTCCAAGCACACAACCCACCACATTCCTTTTTTTTTCTTTTAAGTTGTGAGGATCGTACTAACCTGGACGAACGTGAGGTAGATCTTAATCGCTGAGACACTGGCTTTCGTGACGTGCCCCATTGAGGTCCCTGTGGTGTTGAGCAAAAAGACGTATCCTGGACACGTAGGATCGTCTCTGATCTCCTGATCTATCGTCATGATGTAAGACCTCATCAACACTTCGAAGTCCATGTCGGTCGGGTCCGGGTTAGACCAGGCGGCGGCCAGGATTTTGTATCCGTGAGAGTCCCTCTTACTTAAGGTGGAGATGGAACTGCAATAGAGAAAGTATAGATATTAGAAAAGAGGTCATAATATTTGAAAACAACAGCAACTACTGTAACTTGACCGACAAATGAGAAGCTATTCCTAACGGTACCAAATCCAAATGCAGGGCCAGCGTGTTCAGAATACAGTAGGTTTCCGCCAACAAGTGGCCACGTCCGTACCGTGTTCCGTACTTTTAGGTTAGTTAGTTATGAATTACTTACCAGTATTTTCTTATTTCATATTAGTTATTGTTTTACACTTGGCACAATCGTTTTAAATTGTTCAGCAAATAAAACTAAATATTCATATATATCTATACAACCTGTAACAGTGAAGTTCGGTGAATGAAATCAGAACGGTCGATCTAGCAACACTGGCGACACACAACGCTGCACCTGCGTAGCAGCAGGTTTTGACCACTTGCTCCCAATCCTGTTCAGTTGAGCATCGTGTGTGTGCCATGTAAGACCTGTTTGACACAGTGCGTGTTTATTGCGTTGGTTCTGAACTGTGAACAGGAACATGAACGACCAAAAGATCAATGTACAGTTTTGTTTTAAGCTTGGCAAGACACTAAAAGAAACGCATGCGATGCTGGTACGTGTTTATGAAGATCTAGTACTGTCCTTGAAGAGTGTGTACGAGTGGTTCGCCCGTTTTCGAGGAGGCCGGGAAAGTGTTCCTGACAACCTCTGTAGCGGAAGATCGGCGACCGCCGTCAGTGACGAAAACATTGAGAAGGTGAGGACATTAATCACGAACGATCGGCGACAACTGTGCGCATGATAGCGGATTAACTGCAGATTAACACTGAATCCATGCGACAAATCGTTACCCAGAAGTTAGGGAAGAGGAAAACGTGTTCTCGTCTTGTGCCATTTCAATTGTCTGACGATCAGAAGCAGGCACGTTTAGAGGCTTCACAGCATTTTGTCGAAACGACTGATGCCACACCAAATTTATTGAACTGTATTGTCACAGAGGATGAAACCTGGTGTCTCAGGTACAACCCTGAAACGAAACGGCAAAGCATGGGATGGCGTTCTCTGGGATCGGCTCGTCGGAAAAGGGTCAGAGCCGAAAAGTCACGCATCAAACTCGCTTTGAAAGAAAGAGATTTGACGATATTCCTGACATCCAATGAAAGGTGACGAGGCTTTTGAACACTATCCCAAAGGAAGCCTTCTTGCAAAGTTTCCAGGACATGTATCGCCGATCTCAGCAGTACATAGTTATGGGAGGGGACTATTTCGAAGGAAAGTAAGGTCACTGCCGTGCATTGTTCATCTATGTTGATAGTATAGGACTACTCACCGAACTTTATTGTCACAGGTTGTATATAAATGCTATTTTAATAATTTCAGATAACATGTAATTTTGATATAGGTATGTACAACCACGATCACAAGAATACCGGGTGAAAAAGGAAACACGTAACTTTTGGGCGAAGATTTTGGCCAACCCTGAGGATGAAGGAGTAGTAACCAAGGCAACGTCACATGTGTTCATAAGGGTGACGCCCTCTCTCTGGCCAAGAGATGCGGGTGGGTTGGGGAGGTTTGGTGGATGAGGGAAGTGGGTAGGAGGATGTGAAAATTAGAGAAGATACAGAGATGTAATACATAGATGGAGTGAATAGGGATTTGCACAAAGGGGCGAAGTAGGAGTTGCTGGGCGTGGAAGTGGTAAAAGGAAGAGAAGTTGCGAGGGAAGAAGTGAAATATAAGGGAGGAAGTGACGTTTTATTACCTTTCCTTTTTCCACATAGTTTTAAAATACGAACAAATTTTGCCATTCTTCCCGATGTAATCCACTCTTTAGTTCAACAATTGTATGGAATTCTCTCTCACTCTTTCTATTTTTGTTTTATATTCACTTCCCGAGTATTTAACTCTCAGTGATTCCGTTGCCCTACAATCTCTTAATAGATGCGCTTCTACCATTCTTCTCCTACTTCTTTGTTAGGAAGCCTTTCTCTCTTTATTGCTATATTTTGAATAATTTTACAAAATTCCAGCAGTGGCCTTTTAGTTCTATATTTTGCCATGATTATCTGTTTCTCAATATCGCTCACTCTAGTCGTTACTTTCTTAGGGAATTCTTTATCTTTATACTGAATCTCTTTACCCCAATAACTTCCCATTCCTTTTCTGTTGATCATCCTTTTCACATTCGTTAGCCATTAATCATTTTTTTAAAGGAACATAACTATTAAAATGTTACATCCAGATATAGTCATAACACATTTGCTGATTCAGCTCAAACTTTGGAGTAAAAATGGCAGGTTCGTTTCTTTGTATTAAATGTGGCTGGGGAAGATTCTTTGCCACCCAGAAATAATCGTTAATATACCTGATGCAATACACAATTTGGAGTGGAAATGAATAGATCTTTAGGAGGTTTAAATCAGATTGAGATAACATCAACTAATAACTTTGCTATCATACAAAAACAGTTGATATTATAATATCCCACAATTTGGAGTAAAAAGGGTATATTCCTTCCTCTACAAGAAATGCGGGCTTGAGGCCCGATGTATCTCACAGTTTTGGACAAAATACCCATTTTTTCTTTGCGAAAATATCTCCCGGTTATGGCCATCTAGTATCAACGCTGCTAATTTCAGATTGCCACCAACCTTGAGACATAGTCTGCACGGTTGCTAGGTAACATTGTCTGGCCACCCATCCATAGCTTAGTCTGCATCACAGCCTGTACCGTTGCTATGGTTACACTTCCGTCACACATTTTGTCGCGTCACGTTAAACAAGTTTTCGGAGGACCCCCACCCAGAAGACATATTTCTACGTCAAAATGCTACATATTTTTTATGGAAAAGAGCTGTTAAAATTATCCCGCAGGAGTATTTTTACTTACTTTAAAGCTAGCTGCTTCTTCACCTCTGGATCAAGTGGATCTCTGTTCTGGAACATATTTGGAGCATGCGTCCGGATTGTGAAGTAATTCTCAATAGTCCTCTTCGCTTTCTCCAAAGAGTAATAATTACTATGAAGAAATGGCACCAACTCTTCATCTGTAAACACAAACATACATTCTAACCTCAAGGAAGTCGAAAACCATAGGTTCAAAACTTCCAAGGAATATTATACAGTAAAACCTGTCAAAACAGGAATTGCTAGAGACAAGAAAAATATTTCCGTTTTAAGTAGGATTCCGTTTTACACAGTGTTAACCAAAATTTTGAGCTTTCCATGTTCCTATTTCTGTCCATGTTTCGAAAAATAGAAATTGGAGAATTTTCTTTGAAACGAACAAATCTTACAAGTACTGTACTACTGTAGAAGTTTTTTTTAACTACACGTTGGGCACCAATTTTTTTCTTGAAATTTTTCTCTATGGACCGAAACTTCATCTTACTCTCTGCAAGCGGAAATCTCAAAACAGTCGCCGGTGTCCACGGTGGCACTCAACGTGTTAAAATCTCTCTTCACCTTCTTCCTTTAAAGTGTATCGTAGACCTGTGTTTTTTCCACAATGAAATAACATTTGGAAGAGATTTCATTGACTGCTTCTGATTTTTATTTGCTTCCAATAGCTGAACTTCTTTGTAAGGGATAGAGTTTTATGTTTTTTCTGTGCCATATTCACTAACAAGCTAAAGAATAATAAGTACAACTCAGCAACACAGAGGCACAGAACAAGCATGTTTACACAGACAGAAAAGCAGGGCAACTGTGTCGAAAGTGCACTAGTATGTTGAGAGACGCGCTGAAGCCTGGGCAGGTGGTAACAAGTTCAACAAGATGAACGCGATTACATTGTTCGCTGCAACAAATCTTCTAAATAAATTACAGTAGAAGAGCAAGAACAACAACATAAACAACAGAAATCGGTTGCATCGTACAATTCCTTGCTTGCTCTTTCTATTGTACGTATTAGATGCAACACTGCAATGACAGAAGTTCCGTTTATTTAAGGGATTATTCCCTCGTGAGATTAGAAATATTATTCCCTTTCCGCTTTGGACAGGTTCTATTTTAGTCTGCATAAAGTGCCATATAGCTTCATGGGACCACAGATAAGTCTGCTTAAGGCAGGTTTCCAATTTATTCATGTTCCGTTTTATACAGGTTTTACTGTATTTTCTTTTTTAAATGTATACGATAGTATAAGATAGGTATTTGTAGACGCATGATATTTTCGCATTTGCGACAAAACACATTTTGAAGCAATTTTGAGATATCATCCATCACGAATCATATGATTCTGGTTCAAAAAACTGTGACATTATATTATCGTGAATGAAAGTGATCAGGTCAATTTCAAGCGAAATGTATTCGTTTTGTGATAAGTGCAGTGAGCTAGCTCGCAGTTGCGATCAGCAGTAAGAAGTCAGTTCCCGAACGAAACTATTTTTACACGAGTCTGTTTCGAGACCATCTTTGTTTACGGGAGTGAAAGCTAGATGGCCCCAGGATATCTTAAGTTAGAAGTAACAGACATGAAAGTAGCGAGAATGATCGGTGGTATGAACAGGTGGGTAGAACGGTACTACAAATGAGGAGATAATGGCTAAGGAATGAACTCGATTGATGAGGCTGTACGCATGTACCAGCTTCGGTGGTGGGGGTCATGTGAGGCGAATGGAGGAGGATAGGAGAACGAGAGGAAGACCAAGACGACTGGTTAGACTCATTTCCTAATGATTTAAAGATGACAGGAATAGAAGTAAACGAGACCACAGGGTTAGTAAACAATAAAGGATTGTAGTGGAGGTTAGTAATTTCACAGAGGCTTGCAGACTGAACGCTGAGAGACATTACAGTCTATAATGAAGATGCATGTATAATAATAATCTCCGCTCCTAAATATTAGCTTTGTTTGTCTACGATAATAATGGATACATCTATAAATGCGTGCAGTCTAATGGTTTAGCTGCCATGCAGAATTAAATTAGCCACGTAAGTAGATCTATATTAGGCTGTATTTACAACGGTGTTTCAATAAGTCGGTATTACTGTATCTGATCGACAGGTTATTAAAAAAAGAACGATTTCACTCAACTCAATTCTTTGCTTCACCAAACTTCGTGCGCCCTTAGGCATCAGTCAGTCACCACAGAACTGCATTTAGGACTATCGCCCAGGTGGTAGAATCCCTATAAATTGTCCACCTCGTCTAATCGTATGACCCCTATTTTCTACATACTCATTAGGATCTACAAATCTCACTTCCATTTTCCCACATACCTACTCCATAGTCTCATTTAAATGCCAAATCACCCTCCAGTCAGTATCCCGGTGAAAACGATATCTGCTTCGTTAAACTTGTTCCGTGCCGCCTTAACTAGATCCCACACATCCCCAACTACGTTAGTACCTATTCCTGTTTGCATTACGTTCTTGGTACCAACGTGCAAAATTGCCACCTTCTCCTTACCATCTTCCTACCCTTCTAATTTCCTCAATATATGCCTTAACCCAATCCCTGGATAACACTGTGCGTTGGTGCCCTTTCCTCCACACACTTTCCCCTCATGTGTAACAATTGAGGGAGAAATAATTCAACAGAGGTAAATCTGGTGTTGTTTGATTCATGATCCCTCTAGCTATCCGTGTTCACATTACCGTGAAGCGGAGTTCAACCAATTCAGAAGCAAGGAAACGCACTAAATAGATAAGTTACAGCTGTATTAGAAACAGTCACGCTGTACGGAAGCTTTTCGCACACTATACTCGTAATATATTGAACCCGAGTGACTTAGGCCCATAATCAATCATGATTTTATCGGTAAAATAATATGAGACATTTATTGAAATACAGAGGAGTGTATTTGAAAATATTTCGTTTATGTAATGTTGAAATCAGAGCGAAGGAAGGACGACAGACTGGAGCCTGACGGATTAGCTCAACCCGACAACTTTTAGCTACTTCACAGCAGGGAATATCATTAGTTGGCGTACAAGGAAATACAGAGTCCACAAATAAGTCTTGGTCAGAAAGAGGAAGGGGGAGAATCATACAAAGAAAACCCACCACATGAGTAAGACCTTGGGATATTTTTGGTAGGACGGAAATTCCATGACCTCATGGAAAATTACAGCGGCTGAGTGTACGTTCGCTAGCCTAAGTTCGAGCAGGTGGAGATTTAAATCACGTGACCGCTTGCCGGCCAATAGTAAAAATTTGATGGGAGACTCAGTGATACCATCTTAAGGAATGATGGATGAGATATTTTCGTAACTACAAAAGTATTCAGTAATAAATTAGTATGAGTACGCGGATGAATGTAATGAATTTATTAGAGGTCATGCATGGAAAAATAATCAATACTTATTGGCAAATTAATTAAATTGAAGGCTGGATTTCTTGGAAACCGGACAGCTTGAATCTCATTGGCTGAAAGAAGACCACGTTGTCAGGGACGCTTACAAAGGCGCGAAATGTGAGGAGCTAAATCCACCCATATCTCCTAAATCTGTGATCACCAGGAGTTCATATTTTATCCAGCAGATATGCTAGCGGAGTGGATTAATTTGATGTAAATTTTAACTTCCAATTCGGAGTGCAAGTACCGATGTTAAAAATCCACCCCCTCCCTAAGGGGCATGACGTCAACGAATCCGCGGGAAAAAGGCTTCATCCATATATACGGAGCTGAATTGACGGTCGCCAACACTTGTCTTGAATCGTTGGAGCTGAATTGACGGTCGCCAGCACACGTGAATTGAATATCGGGAGCTGAACTGTTGGTCGCCGGTAACTTAGAATTCTACGGACGTACAGTCATTTAATGGCGCGAGCATCCGCCAGTGTTTGTAAAGTGTGATCGCGCTCAAGCAACATGTTAAATCTGGAAATAGTTAACGTAGGATAGTGTTTTTTTATTTATGAATAATCAGTGACGTAAAGTAATTACCCTGCAAGAGAGTAGTATAAAATATATCACCATAAGTACGTACATAATAGACTGTGTGACGAACAGTACTTTAAGGAAGTAGTAGCCTGTACTTAGCTATACCGAACCGATGTAATGAACACGTCAAGAATGCCGTATAAATCGGGCGTATCGCGACGGGCGAAATAGTTGACACCACGTCGTACGTGTCCAGGTCCATTGTGCGGTAGGTGGACGAAGATTAAATAGTGTAAATATATTAAATTCTTGGGTCTAGGATAGAAATTTGTTGTGTTAACGTTGTAAATGGTGAAGGTTTGTGGCAGTCAAGATATGAGTGTAAAATGATAATGTGCCAGGAAATCTTTTGTGAAACTACGCCATCAAGGATGGAGGAGTAAAACGCAGAGAGGGGCTGGATGGAGCCTCTCGTCTGCAAAGCTGCAATGGAATACCGATAACTAAGATGAGTACTAAACTGTAAAATATATTTGGGAAATGTTATCGTGATGGGAAAAATGGGAATAATTTGATTATACTTGGTTACCTTCTGTAACAAGATGGGTCGCTTAACGACCCCATCCTAAATTTGTAGCACGGACAGTAGTAAATCATAATAATGTAAATAATCGGGTCTTTTATGTATTCAGTTTGTTGGAGATGTAAATTTGTATATATAGTGTAGTACGTTAAGTCATGCATGCATTCATATTTTCTTTGTAGTCAATAATTTTCTTTACATTTGATTTTGATTATGCTAGTTAAATAAGACCCGATATGTGCTTTTATGTTTTTGTCATTTTAACGAGCCATTTAATGACATGGAAGGAAAATCCAGCTTCGCCATACCAAGAGTGTTTTGTTGAAATTAATATGGTCATATTTTCAAAGTGAAGTTGTTAAATTTGTGAGATGCGATTAATATAATATTTCCAAGTAAATCATATCTGGAGTGATTAGTGCCAGAATAAATTGACTTTGTACAAGGGGTTATGCGTTAAACATATTACGAGTGGACTACCGTATTACAGGCGAAATTATTATTTTTTTAAATATTGATAATAATAATAAATAAATAATATAACTATTTTTTTTAAAGAAGATATTTCTTTTTTAAATATGATTTGGAGATAATAATAATTTATGTGATCAAGTGTTGAGTTTATTGGGAATCATTTAATGACGGGAGGTCGTTTTAATTTGGTATTAAAGTGCGTGATAATTTAATTTGATCGATTAATAATATTGAAATGTAGATCGGTGTTAATAATCCGTACATGTTAATGAACGTGTGGTTTAAATTACGGTCCAATATTTTTTTACGTATAAATGTCGCGTTTTGAAGTTGCGATTCATTAGCCGGAACATGTAGTGCTAATATTACGAAACCATGATTGTCAAATTTTGGTAAATATAATTTCAAGATGTTACGATTATTTGTGGAGAATGAACTAAGGCATAGATCCAAATGAGATAGGAAATGTGAAAGAATTTGCAGTCAGATAATAAAAGGTCGTACGATGTCCGAAATGAATAAATAAGTCAGTTGATAATTC
Source organism: Anabrus simplex (assembly GCF_040414725.1). Lineage (NCBI taxonomy): Eukaryota > Metazoa > Arthropoda > Insecta > Orthoptera > Tettigoniidae > Anabrus > Anabrus simplex. The sequence continues at coordinate 176,646,618 of NC_090279.1, read as the reverse complement.
TGTGAGGAATAAATAAATGAATCGAGGAATATTGAGATAGAGAGGAAAATAAATTCCGTACGAGAGACACTTAGGATATTGATATGAGTGTAAAATGTACGGGCAGTGTCACAGAGAAATACTGAGTTACGCAGCGGGTAGAATTCGAACCCGTGACAGCATGTACGAAATAAATAGACTGCACAGTTATTCGTTGAGATACAAGGGATCTAAGGATAATGAGAGTTCAGATTCCACAGAAATGGTCGTATATTGTATTCATTGTAATAACGAGTGAGGACAATCATGATGTCGTGATAATAATAATAATAAATATTGCAGATAAAGGATTGGACCGCCTTAATTAATTGAGCGTTGATAACGATGTTAAACGGGAATCTAATTGAGAATATGCAACCGATAATAATAACAATGTAAGGACGATGTTAAATCACCGCGGTCGGATTAATAATAATTGTCATAATAATAACTGTAATGATGTCGTTGGTTGATCAGTGAATTAATTTGTAATTGCGACCGATATCTTAATATATAATTTGGCGGAAGTGACCGGTTCATTAATGATAATAACCTTTTTAAGTGACGTGAATAATAATAATATCTTGAGTCACTTATTCATTAATAATAATAATAATCACGAGAGGGATATAATAATAATAACAGTAATAACCATTTGTGTTTGCATCCCGCATAATATGATGATATTAATCAAACGTGACAGTGCCAGGAACCGTTGAATAATAATAATAATAATAATAATAATAATAATAATAATAATAATAATAATAATAATAATAATAATAATAATAATAATAATTTCGAGGATGATAATATCGTGAATTAAATTATTTGGTGACAATATCCCTCTATTCGTATGTTTGAATAATGAGAATGATAATATTAGAGTCTTTTGGTATCTTTTTATTGTACGGTTTCCGTACGGGACGATGTTACAGTCATACTTGCGTGTTTGTTTACTTCGCTCGCGATGCGAGGGGGGGCCATGGCCACGGTATTTCCCACCGCTTCTCGTTATCTCATCTGTGTCAGTAGTCTACTGAGGCTAACTGGTGACAATTCAGATCACATGTAAATAGAATGTAAATGCTAATTCATTGGTATGGTACCAGCTGGATATCGTAAGATAGGAACTGTCCGTGGAATCCAGTTTTCGCATTTCACGAGAAACATTACCCAGTCCGAGTACCGGTCTCGGAAAAATGTATATAGCCGGAGTACATCATCTTAGTTAAATCGGGAAGCCGACCGTAACATGGGTTATGCTCGGGCTCCCGATAGAAGGAAGCTATATCCTTGAGTAACGGTTCGATTCAAATGGAATCGATCCGTAAATTATACCTCCAAAATGTCATTTTATTTCAGAAGCAACGCAGCAAGATATTGATACCACTTGCGGTATGGCAAGTGATTTATATATGTAACATGTGTGTAAATTCAAATATTGTTGCCACGTGTATCAAAGTTTTATACGTCAAATGGCGTAATAAACCGCTCCTTCTGGCAAATTATTTCAAAGGAAACCACTCTCATAATCTTTTTATTGTAGTTAGATAATGCCTTTTTTTTAAAGTAACAGTCACTTCCTAGTCCTATCATGGAGTCCTTAAATTCAAGTTACAATCGAGCCTTCCCCCTTTTAATTTTAAGTTGCTCCGTTCATCCCCGTGTTCTATTATGCCGTTATATTTATATTTGATGATTTAAATAATGAACCGACACCCCTGAGATAAATGCTAGTCTGGGACTCGGGAGGTGGACGGGTGCAAAATGGCTGGCCCAAAGTGGGGCTTTAAGAACGGCAAAGTGTTGCTTTAAGAACGGCAGAGAGGCCAATTTTATTGCTAATCAATTTTTATATTTTTATATTTTTTTCCAAATTTTATATTTTTAAATTTTTGATTTTTATTAATTGATGACCGCATCACGGTCAAGTGTGTGTTCACTTGTAACGTAATATCATGCTAGAGTAAGGTTAGTTTCGAACGGAGCTAGATTTGGCTAGTTATTAATATAATCCACTGCTAATCTCTTCAAGTTTGGCAATGATTCAAAATTCAATAAGCTCGAAGATTTGATGTTTCTCTTTTTCCCATATGAAATTTAATATTATTTTGGTAATTCAGGACTCCATTTAAATGTCATTGGACATGAGATGAATATTATAAACAGGTGTTTAGGAAGGCTTGAGATGGTAAAAATTTTACTGAGCACCAGTTCAAGTTGTTATTTAAAAAGAGGTTGAGATGGTATAAATTAAAATTAACGTATTTCAGGGCAGGAGATTTCCAACTTCATCGTTGTTTTTAATGTTGTTGTTGTTGTTATATTGGAGCGGTTTATTGTGAAATCTTAGGCGCAAGCCAGCATTCAAGTTGAATGACCTGCAAATGTAAACAAGTTTTATAGTCAAAATTTTTTTTTTGTTAAATGAAAGTTAGTGTAGGGGTATAATGTCATAGGATAGGGCCTAGACCCAATAGCGTATTCCTTCGTGTGCAGCAAGGCGAGAGGCCGATCGGCCCTTTTGCTTTCTCAAGAAAAGTTATAATGTCTGACGACGGTGGGGAGCGATCCCAGGACATAGTGGTAGAAGGACAGGGAGAGATGAAAACTCTCACGTTAGAGGACTTGATGCAAGCATTGGCTGCAAGTATTGGTCCAATGGAACGAAGGTTAGATCAATTACAGACTAATAGTGTTTCGGTAGAGAATAAAATAGATCAAGTACAGGCTAATAGTGTTTCATTAGAAAATAAAGTTGATCAAATGCAGGCTGATAATGTTTCAGTTAAACATGAACTTGCAGAACAAATGAAGGTTAATAATGTTTCATTAGAGGACAAATTAGACAAAGTACAGGCCGCGAGTGTTTCACTAGAGAATAAAATAGACCAGGTACAGGCTGCGTGCGAAGTTAATAAAACAGAACTCAAGGCACAAATAGATGCCGTTCAGGCCGCGAGCGTAGCGATGGGACAGGAACTTAGGGACAAATTAACTCAAGTCCAGGAAGCATGTCACTTCGCGAAGGATGAATTAAAGGTGCACATGGATGCGTACATTACCATCGTTAACGAAAAGGTTGACCGCGTTAGAGATGAGGCTCAAATGGAACGCGCAGAAATTAAGGAAAAATTGAACGCTAGTGTCAAGGAACTCGCCGCTCTGCGATTAACTGATAAAAAAGACATAGAATCACACATAGAGGAAATTCGGGATGAGTGTAGGAAGGAGAATGACATCGTCCGGGGACAAGTAGAAGAAAAATGCGCGCAGATAGCTGGCACCTTGGACAAGCATGACAAGGGCATGAACGAGTTACGTGGGGAAGCCGCACGTACACTTGTCATCGTAGCAGGACTGAAAAACAAAGTCGAAGAACTAACTATAAATTTAGAAGACCGTAGCCAGAGAATAACCAAGTGCGAAGACGCAAACTTAGCGTTATTCCAGCGGACGGAAGACTTAATTGAACAGGGCCAATCATTTGCCGACACGGAAGTTCGCCTATTAGAACAATGCAAGGCGTATAATGGGCAAAATTCCGGCACAAAAGAAATGTCAAGTGGTAATCCCGACGGAATGGATGACATGCGAAAAGACTTGGAGATGTTGAAGGCTAGGTTGGAACCATCAGCGTCTAGCCAAGATTTTAACCTCCAATATCGCGAATACGAACCCCATGATAACCAGGGGATTCATAAGAAAGGAGGCCTATCCCATGCTGATACACACGGTTTCAAGTTTGAAAACAGAGATGGGTCATCTACGTCATCAAATGCTATCCCGACATCGGTGGTACACGTCATTAAGATGTCTGATGACAAGCCACCAAAGTTCGATGCCCGTGGGCATATCACCCCGAAAGGTTTCATCCGGGAAATCGCCGGTTATATAAGTGAGAATAAAATACCAGTAGAGCGACAACTGCGAACAGTCGAGAAATTCCTAGACGGAGCACCAGCTGTATGGTTCAGGGCTTTCTTGTATACTTTTGAAGATTTTGAAGGATTTCGGCGGGCTTTTCTCCAAAAGTTCTGGAGTATTCAGGAACAGCAGGAGTTAAGGCTGGAAGTATACTCCAGACGATATTCGACATCTTCACCCACGAAATTCTCTGATTACTTTGTGGCACAATTTCACAAGCTACGGGAGCTTGATAATCCAATGAGCGAAACAGAATTGATTAGCGCCATTGGAAAACAATTGCCATTCGAGGTCCAACGAATGATGATAGCGTCAAATGTCCAGACAGCTGTCGATGCGGAGGCTTTATTACGTCAATTAGACCTCACAACGCATCATTCGAACCCAAGACAAATTAGGAGCAGGGACCAACAGGTGAATAATATCGAACGGACAATCGAACCGAAGACCACTAGTACGAAGAACCAGGGAACTAGTACGGATCCGGAACCTCGTCGAGCATATAATACGGAGTGGAAGCCGCGACAATGGACGAGACCAAGGAATTTTGCGGAAGGCAACCGGCAAACCAACCAAGGGAACTTTCGAGCTGACAGGGGATACCGTGGATTCCAGAGAAGTAATTATAGGCCGTATCCAGCTAGGAATCAAGGGAACCCGAGATATTACCAGGGAGGATCTCGTCAGGAGAAGGATGACAGATATCAAGAGTCTAGGCGGTATATAGAAGAGCTGAATAAAAGAAAATGGAAGGAGGCGATCCATGATCGGGGCCGTGATGAGGAAGCGACAGGAGCGGAGAGCTTGCAGTTCCAAAGAGCAAGGAAAGGGGGCAGCGACTTGAACCCGAATGCACCGACGTTCGATTCGGGACAAGGAAACAAAGAGATGTGACTAGAAGCAGAGGATGAACGAGAGGAAGCAGATGACGAGCGGGAAGAAGATGATGTCGAAGAAGAGGATGAAGAAGATGACGGAAGGGAAGAAGAAGTCCAAGTAATCCATACACCAATTGAAGCAAGGCCATGTCCAGAGTGTGGAGAGATAGACAGCGACGTGCAGGAATTTGTCAATACGATCCATCAAATCGAAAGACAGAACGAGGAGTTAAGGTTCAGGAACCAGATGTTGAGAGACGAAATCAACAGCCGTCGCAGAACAGAGGATCCGATGTCAAATCATGATAGTGATGATATGGACACATCATAAAAAAAAATCTCATGATGCTCACTAGATTTTTTTTTACCTGGGCAAGAGGAAGATGAACCCGAGTGACTTAGGCCCATAATCAATCATGATTTGATCGGTAAAATAATATGAGACATTTATTGAAATACAGAGGAGTGTATTTGAAAATATTTCGTTTATGTAATGTTGAAATCAGAGCGAAGGAAGGACGACAGACTGGAGCCTGACGGATTAGCTCAACCCGACAACTTTTAGCTACTTCACAGCAGGGAATATCATTAGTTGGCGTACAAGGAAATACAGAGTCCACAAATAAGTCTTGGTCAGAAAGAGGAAGGGGGAGAATCATACAAAGAAAACCCACCACATGAGTAAGACCTTGGGATATTTTTGGTAGGACGGAAATTCCATGACCTCATGGAAAATTACAGCGGCTGAGTGTACGTTCGCTAGCCTAAGTTCGAGCAGGTGGAGATTTAAATCACGTGACCGCTTGCCGGCCAATAGTAAAAATTTGATGGGAGACTCAGTGATACCATCTTAAGGAATGATGGATGAGATATTTTCGTAACTACAAAAGTATTCAGTAATAAATTAGTATGAGTACGCGGATGAATGTAATGAATTTATTAGAGGTCATGCATGGAAAAATAATCAATACTTATTGGCAAATTAATTAAATTGAAGGCTGGATTTCTTGGAAACCGGACAGCTTGAATCTCATTGGCTGAAAGAAGACCACGTTGTCAGGGACGCTTACAAAGGCGCGAAATGTGAGGAGCTAAATCCACCCATATCTCCTAAATCTGTGATCACCAGGAGTTCATATTTTATCCAGCAGATATGCTAGCGGAGTGGATTAATTTGATGTAAATTTTAACTTCCAATTCGGAGTGCAAGTACCGATGTTAAAAATCCACCCCCTCCCTAAGGGGCATGACGTCAACGAATCCGCGGGAAAAAGGCTTCATCCATATATACGGAGCTGAATTGACGGTCGCCAACACTTGTCTTGAATCGTTGGAGCTGAATTGACGGTCGCCAGCACACGTGAATTGAATATCGGGAGCTGAACTGTTGGTCGCCGGTAACTTAGAATTCTACGGACGTACAGTCATTTAATGGCGCGAGCATCCGCCAGTGTTTGTAAAGTGTGATCGCGCTCAAGCAACATGTTAAATCTGGAAATAGTTAACGTAGGATAGTGTTTTTTTATTTATGAATAATCAGTGACGTAAAGTAATTACCCTGCAAGAGAGTAGTATAAAATATATCACCATAAGTACGTACATAATAGACTGTGTGACGAACAGTACTTTAAGGAAGTAGTAGCCTGTACTTAGCTATACCGAACCGATGTAATGAACACGTCAAGAATGCCGTATAAATCGGGCGTATCGCGACGGGCGAAATAGTTGACACCACGTCGTACGTGTCCAGGTCCATTGTGCGGTAGGTGGACGAAGATTAAATAGTGTAAATATATTAAATTCTTGGGTCTAGGATAGAAATTTGTTGTGTTAACGTTGTAAATGGTGAAGGTTTGTTGCAGTCAAGATATGAGTGTAAAATGATAATGTGCCAGGAAATCTTTTGTGAAACTACGCCATCAAGGATGGAGGAGTAAAACGCAGAGAGGGGCTGGATGGAGCCTCTCGTCTGCAAAGCTGCAATGGAATACCGATAACTAAGATGAGTACTAAACTGTAAAATATATTTGGGAAATGTTATCGTGATGGGAAAAATGGGAATAATTTGATTATACTTGGTTACCTTCTGTAACAAGATGGGTCGCTTAACGACCCCATCCTAAATTTGTAGCACGGACAGTAGTAAATCATAATAATGTAAATAATCGGGTCTTTTATGTATTCAGTTTGTTGGAGATGTAAATTTGTATATATAGTGTAGTACGTTAAGTCATGCATGCATTCATATTTTCTTTGTAGTCAATAATTTTCTTTACATTTGATTTTGATTATGCTAGTTAAATAAGACCCGATATGTGCTTTTATGTTTTTGTCATTTTAACGAGCCATTTAATGACATGGAAGGAAAATCCAGCTTCGCCATACCAAGAGTGTTTTGTTGAAATTAATATGGTCATATTTTCAAAGTGAAGTTGTTAAATTTGTGAGATGCGATTAATATAATATTTCCAAGTAAATCATATCTGGAGTGATTAGTGCCAGAATAAATTGACTTTGTACAAGGGGTTATGCGTTAAACATATTACGAGTGGACTACCGTATTACAGGCGAAATTATTATTTTTTTTAAATATTGATAATAATAATAAATAAATAATATAACTATTTTTTTTAAAGAAGATATTTCTTTTTTAAATATGATTTGGAGATAATAATAATTTATGTGATCAAGTGTTGAGTTTATTGGGAATCATTTAATGACGGGAGGTCGTTTTAATTTGGTATTAAAGTGCGTGATAATTTAATTTGATCGATTAATAATATTGAAATGTAGATCGGTGTTAATAATCCGTACATGTTAATGAACGTGTGGTTTAAATTACGGTCCAATATTTTTTTACGTATAAATGTCGCGTTTTGAAGTTGCGATTCATTAGCCGGAACATGTAGTGCTAATATTACGAAACCATGATTGTCAAATTTTGGTAAATATAATTTCAAGATGTTACGATTATTTGTGGAGAATGAACTAAGGCATAGATCCAAATGAGATAGGAAATGTGAAAGAATTTGCAGTCAGATAATAAAAGGTCGTACGATGTCCGAAATGAATAAATAAGTCAGTTGATAATTCTGTGAGGAATAAATAAATGAATCGAGGAATATTGAGATAGAGAGGAAAATAAATTCCGTACGAGAGACACTTAGGATATTGATATGAGTGTAAAATGTACGGGCAGTGTCACAGAGAAATACTGAGTTACGCAGCGGGTAGAATTCGAACCCGTGACAGCATGTACGAAATAAATAGACTGCACAGTTATTCGTTGAGATACAAGGGATCTAAGGATAATGAGAGTTCAGATTCCACAGAAATGGTCGTATATTGTATTCATTGTAATAACGAGTGAGGACAATCATGATGTCGTGATAATAATAATAATAAATATTGCAGATAAAGGATTGGACCGCCTTAATTAATTGAGCGTTGATAACGATGTTAAACGGGAATCTAATTGAGAATATGCAACCGATAATAATAACAATGTAAGGACGATGTTAAATCACCGCGGTCGGATTAATAATAATTGTCATAATAATAACTGTAATGATGTCGTTGGTTGATCAGTGAATTAATTTGTAATTGCGACCGATATCTTAATATATAATTTGGCGGAAGTGACCGGTTCATTAATGATAATAACCTTTTTAAGTGACGTGAATAATAATAATATCTTGAGTCACTTATTCATTAATAATAATAATAATCACGAGAGGGATATAATAATAATAACAGTAATAACCATTTGTGTTTGCATCCCGCATAATATGATGATATTAATCAAACGTGACAGTGCCAGGAACCGTTGAATAATAATAATAATAATAATAATAATAATAATAATAATAATAATAATAATAATAATAATAATAATAATAATAATAATAATAATAATAATTTCGAGGATGATAATATCGTGAATTAAATTATTTGGTGACAATATCCCTCTATTCGTATGTTTGAATAATGAGAATGATAATATTAGAGTCTTTTGGTATCTTTTTATTGTACGGTTTCCGTACGGGACGATGTTACAGTCATACTTGCGTGTTTGTTTACTTCGCTCGCGATGCGAGGGGGGGCCATGGCCACGGTATTTCCCACCGCTTCTCGTTATCTCATCTGTGTCAGTAGTCTACTGAGGCTAACTGGTGACAATTCAGATCACATGTAAATAGAATGTAAATGCTAATTCATTGGTATGGTACCAGCTGGATATCGTAAGATAGGAACTGTCCGTGGAATCCAGTTTTCGCATTTCACGAGAAACATTACCCAGTCCGAGTACCGGTCTCGGAAAAATGTATATAGCCGGAGTACATCATCTTAGTTAAATCGGGAAGCCGACCGTAACATGGGTTATGCTCGGGCTCCCGATAGAAGGAAGCTATATCCTTGAGTAACGGTTCGATTCAAATGGAATCGATCCGTAAATTATACCTCCAAAATGTCATTTTATTTCAGAAGCAACGCAGCAAGATATTGATACCACTTGCGGTATGGCAAGTGATTTATATATGTAACATGTGTGTAAATTCAAATATTGTTGCCACGTGTATCAAAGTTTTATACGTCAAATGGCGTAATAAACCGCTCCTTCTGGCAAATTATTTCAAAGGAAACCACTCTCATAATCTTTTTATTGTAGTTAGATAATGCCTTTTTTTTAAAGTAACAGTCACTTCCTAGTCCTATCATGGAGTCCTTAAATTCAAGTTACAATCGAGCCTTCCCCCTTTTAATTTTAAGTTGCTCCGTTCATCCCCGTGTTCTATTATGCCGTTATATTTATATTTGATGATTTAAATAATGAACCGACACCCCTGAGATAAATGCTAGTCTGGGACTCGGGAGGTGGACGGGTGCAATATAAAGAAGCATTCTGACAGCTTGGGTTGGAGGGAGGAGCATTGCACGTGTCATTTCACGGTGTTGTCACATTCCTGCATTCCTTTCTCCTACCCCTCGCTTGCGGCTCACTTGTTCTTTCGTTTAGACTGCTGTATTCTATTGTAGACTACCTGGCCAGATTATGACCGACTTGGTCTCTTGTTCGGTTATCTTCAACAGGGCCCGGGCCGATAAGCTGAGACAGTAGAGCATTGCCATTGCACATAATTAGTATTTCAAATATCGTTAGATATTTACCAATGGCCACAAAACAGAAACAAAAATAGAATATAATTCATACCCAATTGTTTGCGACAAGATCTAACTCACAGGTGAGAGGTTGGGTAACTCCCAGCAACATGAGACGGCCAGCGGGCTTATCTCCATAGCAACCGCAGTTGGCCCACCCTCGTTCTCATGGCAACAATATCCCCCACTCCCTTTATCCCGTTCCGGCAGGCAGTAAACGGATCTCCCTCTAAGAACTGTCAGAACTCATCTTTCAGTATTACGACCTTAGCTCAGACCATGATATCACTGTGATATCTATATGACTCAGGTGGCTATTGCATCATCCACTCAACCAGACAAGGCACAAGGCCTTTACCCTGGTTTTCTTGGGAACAATTCATTGGACTTTTCAGTGAACCGATCTCCGTCGGCAGAGTAATCGGTGAGATAGATTCCGCGCCGTTCGAACATTCGACGCATCTGGCCAAACCAGCGCACCAGTAGTAGTATTAGTAGTATTCCTCAGAAGAATCTTGGAATCATTTGTCTCTTTAAGGAGGAAAATCATTATTTTTTAGGATACTGCAATTCCTTCCCGAGTTTGGTGGAAGAGTATCAATCTGTCTACTATTCATGCCAATTTTTTTAAACACATTCACATGGGTAATGTAATGACTTCTGAGAGTGTATATGTACATTATTACGAGTATTTTCATGTTGGTGCCAGTCTTGGCCGCACCTCACTATTCACGTCAATAATATTTCACCCCACCATTTGAGGCTTAAGTGTAATAATACAGACATTTGTGCTTAATTTTATTAGGTTAAATGAAATACCTATCTATGTGTTTACCTACCAGTCAGCCTTTTTAACGAAACGTTGAAATGTAGTTTTACAGAGGAATACTGAGGGTGAGATGGAGAGATCGAATCACGAATGAAGAAATATGAATCGAACTGAGAACGATTTGACTAGAAGAAGAGATAGAATGATAGGACTATCTTAAGACACCCAGAACTTGTTCAGTTACAGTAATTCTTGAGGGAGGTGTAGGTGGTAATAATGGTAGGGTGGACCGAGGCATGAATATGAGAAGCAGATTAGAGTAGATGTAGTAGTTACGCAGAAATTAAAAGTTTAGCACGGGATAGGGTGGCATGGAGAGCTGCGGCAAACTAGGCTGTGGACCGGTGACCCAAATAACAAGAACAATAACACCACATATTTTTTCCCATGGCACTACAGCCCTCGAAAGGTCTTGGCCTACCAAGCGACCGCTGCTCAGCCCGAAGGCCTGCTGATTTCGAGGAGTCGTGTGGTCAGCACGACGAAACCTCTCGGCCTTTTATTCTTGGCTTTCTAGACCGTCAGATAGATCCTCAATTCTAATCACGCAGGCTGTTTGGACCGCGAACCAGCCCTCAGGTTCAGGTAAAAATCCCTGACCTGGCCGGGAATCCAACCCGGGATCTCCGGGTAAGAGGCAGGCACGCTTCCTCTACACCACGGAGCCGGCAATCACATAATATATTGCCCGAAAATACCTACTGGCTGTGAAAGCCTTAGGCAGGAAGTTATGTAACTCATTCGTTTCAAGAACGAACGTAATTAACCAATGTTTTCAACCAGCAGCAAGGTTTAACCATCAAGGTTACCTCCGATAATACCCATGGATTTTCGATTCCCCACTCTTGCATTTCTAGAGTTGGCATTGAGAACATTTCCACGCCTATTAACGAAAATTACACTTCTTAACAGCTTTACAAGTATGACGCATTTGATGCACAAGGCTATGAAATTCGATATCATCATGATACTCTAAAGGTAGGACTTTGATAGCAACTTACCTTTCACCTACTTATTATTATTATTATTATTATTATTATTATTATTATTATTATTATTATTATTATTATTATTATTATTATTATTACGGATTCGTTATGCCCAACTAAGGAAAGTTTGAACTTATTACCATTAACTTATTCTTCTTCTCTTCCCCAATATCTTTTCATCCTCTCGCTGTGTTCCTTTTTATGTTGTTCTGTCCATCCTTTATTTAGTCGAGTGAGCTTTGCAGAAAACTTGTGTTTTTGAATTAAGCTTCTGAATTTTAATCTATCTTGAATGGTTTCTTCATCCATGCCAATTTCATTTAGGTCGTCACTGATATTTCTTTTAGGCAATTATTGTGAGCTTTCATTAATAAGGCTAAGTTTAAATTTTTTTTGTGAGTCTCTTATTATCCACTCTACATAAGTGACCATAAAATTATTGTAATCGCCGTTTCCTGATTGTACCTGTAATTTTTTTCTGTAACTTGATAGATTTCATGTGATTTCTTTTCCGTCCAAACTCCATTTTCACACTTTGGTCCTAACATTTTCCTCAGGATTATTCTTTCTTGTTTTTCAATCATCTTTTATTCCAGATTTTCCTCCTTCTTCTTTACCTGTTTACCCTCCAGTGTCGGTTTTTCCCTCGGATTCAGCGAGGGATCCCACCTTTACCGCCTCAAGGTCAGTGTCCTGAAGCTTCAGACTCTAGATAGGGGGATACAACTGGGGAGGATGACCAGTACCTGGCCCAGGAGGCCTCACCTGCTATGCTGAACAGGGGCCTTGCGGGGGGGGGGATGAGAATATTGAAGGGATAGACAGGCAAGAGGAAAGGAAGCGGCCGTGGTCTTAAGTTAGGTACCACGGAGTACCACTTCCAGGATGGCTGAGGTGGGAATCGAACCCACCCCTACTCAGTTGATCTCCCGAGGCTGAGTGGACTACTTTCCAGCCCTCGTACCACTTCTTAAATTTCGTGGCAGAGCCGGGAATCGAACCAGGGCCTCCACGGGTGGCAGCTTACTTCACAAACTACTACACCACAGAGGTGGATATCAGACCTTCCACCAATTATAATGGTCTCAGATGCATAAAGTGCTTCTGTTTTAACAACTGTGTTATAATGTCGTGATTTTGCCTCTTTGATATAGTTCCTTTACTGTATCTGTTCCGAATAATTTTGTACGCTCTTCAAAGTTTTGCAATTCTTTGTTAATTTGCTGATTTAACCCTGTTAATTATTATTATTATTATTATTATTATTATTATTATTATTATTATTATTATTATTATTATTATTATTATTATTACAGCCCGGATTTTTATGCATTAATAGGTTAGAATGCAAACTTCCTGAAGCGAGTAGCAAGTATACTCTACCTTCGCAACGATTATGCTGTGAGGTTTGCATAAACATTAGGGGTACGGCCCATGAGAACCCCAATAATTTATGTTACTCTTGCTACATTATGGAAGAGCGGGTGGCTGACACTTGCTACTAACCAAATTAGTTTGTAGCCTAATCTGTTAGTTTTGTACAGGCCCCGCGGCCTTGAGGTAGCGAGCTTGCCTCCTTCCGGGAGGTCCCGTGCTCGATTCCTGCCGAGGTCAGTGATATATTTTTTTACCCTTATCCGAGGATTGGTTCGAACACCACTCAGCCTGACGGTGAGATAGCGGTCGCGGTCCAGAAAGCCGAGACCACGCTTCAACTCGTAATCTGATGATTTTCGGTTTGAAGAGTGGTCGCTTCGCAGCCCAAGGCCCATCATCAGGGCTGTAGCAACATTAGTTCATTATTATTATTATTATTATTAGAAGATGAAGACAACCCGCTTCACTTGTTTTTTGTACATCTGTACGGTTTCTCTATATAATACAGAAGATGTGCATTAAGAGTCAACACTTTTTCTATTTCTTCTTTTATTTTATTTTTATTCTTTTTTCTAGGATAAATCAAAATCTTACATTCTATTCATTTCATAAAAATACATTCCTATACGCTGCATTTGATGTCTTGTTACCTGGCTGAGGCAAAAACAGATTTTCTGCTTGTCCGACACGGGAGAAGGCAACGTTGAGCTGAGGACGTCTAGAACAATCCCATTTTCACACCAGGCAAATGCTGGGGCTGTACCTTAATTAAGGCCACGGCCGCTTCCTTCCAACTCCTAGGCCTTTCCCATCCCATCGTCGCCAAAAGACCTATCTGTGTCGGTGCGATGTAAAGCCCCTAGCAAAAAAAAATGCTTTATACGCGTATTCAAGAATTACAGAAAATACTCTGAGATGTACTCAATCAGAAAACTGTTATGATTCTGAGATCGCCATACTCCTGCGAGATGAATCAAAGATGATAGATAAAACCAAGGTATGCACAGCACTCCGATCCTTCCAGTACATTCTCATTCATTTTAATACATTCAGTGACGAAGTCAGCCATTTTCAAGCCCCACATCTTCCACACCACCACAACTAAAGACACGTAACCACCATAGTGCACGATAGGAAGACTCGACGTTATTACCACATAGAAGCATCAGTGGGTACTTGTGGGTGCATTGTGAAATATACGCAATCGCCATAGTGCTACCACCACACACAGTCACTAGTGATCTCAATCGGGTAGTTGTGGCTAAAAGGTGAAATATACCCACGCACACATCTAATTTTATAGCCTATTTAGTCGACCAATTTCAAGTCCAATATCTCCCAAACCACAACGGCTACACACACACAGCCACTATAGTGCACCACCCCAACTGCCACTTTTCTTCTTTTCCGACATTTTTTTTTTACTTTTTCCTTCTACCACATGTCCTTAATATTCTAAATTTATAAACGCGCAAAACGTCTACCGAAAATCCAAACTTATTTGCGATTACAGACCATTTGTCGTTTTTCCTTTTTTTAATGTCGTTCTCTGTACTTGTCGGATGATATGTCGTAACAGTTCAGTATGTAACTTGGTAGTATTGGCAAAGTCGATTAATTTCTCTTTACTCCAAGACATTTTTACTTGAAAACCAGGGGCGATGCGTGGTATTGTTGCAATGTTGTACAACTTCCAATAATATGTTTGTCGTCCTTTCTTCTAAATCTTTGGTTTAATTAACCTAGCATACATTCTAAAATATGCGAAAATCAACCATCTTTGATCGTTCGATGTGCTAATGCTTCGTAACTGACCAATAAACGCTGCATTAAACTCATGGGGTTTGCTTTCCTACGGCAACTCCCAAGCGGTAAGCCTATGCATGTACGTAACATCAGGTACCACGCTCGCCAGTATCGGTCCTTGGGTGTTGCACGAGACCAGCAAACATCTTATCGAGAAACAACTCCAAGTGTCCTCGTCAGATTGCACCACTCTGTGTCTGCTTTCTTTCCTCTCAATGGTAACTTTATTTCCACGCCACTGTGGTACGCCATACCAGTCCACCCACAATATTACCAACATTTTGCATCAATGAAAAATAGGAGGGCAAATTTTCTATTGACGTGGGGCAAGAATAACAAATTGTACAGTATAATTAGCCTCTTATTTCTTGTGTTTTAATTGCCGGGTATATTTCAGTTTTAATAGGAATGCTGTTCGTTACTTAAAGGTAATAGGATTTATTTTTATTTCTATAAGTTTCTCATATAACAATGTGACATTAAACATTTTGATGCAACACTCAGCTTCTGATACAACCAGCCCCTACTGTCGAAAACGACAAAACGGAATATCACACTCACGTATATAGTGTCTGCAGTCTCACAGTAATCTGGCATTATTGCCGTATTTCCCACCTCCGTTGGAACGCTCGGCAACCCTCGGCAATTCTCAAGGCAACACGGTGATTGCCGGAAACAGTGTCTGCAGTATACATCTACACTCGAAACATATTGCTCAATATTGTCCTACATTTCTTGGCCACGCGCGGCAAGTATATTGCAACAATATTGCCCGTCTAAATGTGCCTTAAAGAATGACTTGCTGTGTTCTCATTCTCAAGCTTGCAACTCGCTGGCAATGGTGTTCGGAACTAGATGGGGGTGAATGTTGTCATCATCATACCCACACCCATTACATAGATGAGTCTCAACTTTAGTATCTGTGGAAGAAATATTTTCTAAGCGGTATCTGGAGACTCGTTTTACATTATTCATGGTACATTCTAAAGGCCATGACAGCTGATGAGTCCTCACGAAGAAGAAGGCGTTAATGTTGTAACCAAATCCATTATCATCGGTAATACGATATGGATACGTGTAAATTGCTACCGCCGACAGCTAGTCTCTTTCTAACTTCATGCACAAGGAACACAGTTTTAAACAAACATGACTGTATATAATTCCAATCGGATTTAAATATCCTGGAAAAATGGAGCAAAATTTACAACTTCCCTTCAATATCAATAAATGCAGGAAGATCACTTGTTTATCGAGAAAATAATTTTCACGTACTTAATCAATGTTGCCCAAGTGGAACAAGTAAATGAAATGAATGATTTAGGAATAATATCAATTAGTGATTAAACTGTTGAGAAGGTACTAGTATTAGGGCCGAGGAAAAAGGAACATACCCAGTGTGAGGTGAACCGAGGTTAGAGAGTTTTCCATCCGCAAACTCATCTGTCCTTTATTCTAAGGTAGTAAAATATTCAAAAAAATCATGACTGAAGTACCTTACATCAAGAAACTAGTAAACATCTATTGGCCTCGTACATTCATTACAAGAGAAAAGAACGTCTGTTACCAAAAGAAATGTTCGGATCCATGGCTAAATGGTTAGCGTGCTGGCCTTTGGTCACAGGGGTCCCGGATTCGATTCCTGGCAGGGTCGGGAATTTTAACCATCATTGGTTAATTTCGCTGGCACGGGGGTGGGTGTATGTGTCGTCTTCATCATCATTTCATCCTCATCATGACGCGCAGGTCTCCCACGGGTGTCAAATCAATAGACCTGCACCTGGCGAGCCGAACTTGTCCCCGGACACTCCCGGCACTAAGAGCCATATGCCATTCCATTTACCAAAAGTAATATAAAAGTATTACAAATGATGTAAAAGGAACGGCCTTCAACTGGGCCCTAGGCTACGAGCCCGGCACATGCACACAGCACAGAACGCACAGAAGCGTAACCCTTACCCAATTACACGCCCATTCGCTGCCACAAACATTAACCTTTCACTCAACATACACATGCAATATACACTCACAACTTACACCCCGATGTTCGCAACCCAGCAGCCTCGGGTTCGAAAGGAACCCAAAAGTAGATGCTCAGATCGAGCGACAAATAACAATGATACTCAACCGCTGGACCCAACCAGCCACCAAGACTACACTTAGAAGGGAAGGGGAAGGAACAGGAGGGGGATCAACCAATGTTGAAACAGAAAATCACATACCAAAAAGATACACTCAAATCGTAGCGCAGGCGCACTTCAAGTGTCTGTAAGGGGCTTTTGCGTCTAAGAGAATAATTCGTTCTTTTTATACAATTTTTTAACCTTTTCAGACCGAGTACGCACAATTGTGCGGGTTCGTATTTTAGTTATCCCTGACCGTATTTGATGCTTTTCGGCGCTACACCGGACTGCAGTCATTGTGCAGGACACGTGGCATGTATTTCAATTGATTTTAGTATGCGCTTGACCGCCAGGGCGAAGGAAGAAGAGTTTAAAAAGCACAATTGATCGGCGAGATGGCAGGAAGCAGTAGTGCCGAAAGTAAGTATTTATTTACTGCGTTTATATTAATCTAGAAGCTTTACTGAATACCGGAATGTATTCAATGAAGTGTGTACATTGGTTAGTGAACGTAAATTTTGAAGGTACACCATCGTACGTGATACAACGAGGTTTTGAATTTTGATACGCACAATTGTGTGTGTCCTGTTTTTAGGATGTTAGTTTTTATTTTGTAAAATAAACTATTAATATGTGTATTGAGCAGCATTTTAGTCAGTTCTTGACGTACAAAAAAAAAATTCACACCTCCAGTTTTCTTTCAGGTCTGAAAGGGTTAAATTAACAAATGAAAAACATCTGTGACACGTTCACTTCTCACTGTGATTAAAGCATGTGGAAACCTTGTGTTTTAATTAGAAATTCGTATGGCCTAAGTCTTTATTTCATTTGAATTTTGCATTAGTTAGGATGCATGGGAAGATCAGGTGGAACAATATGGAATGCAATTTCATGCAATAAAAGAGCAATACAGTGGTCAAGAGTAGAAAAAAAAGGAGAGACCTACGAGAGGGTGAATGCCTGGATGGGAACAGCATAGGAAGGTAGAGAGTTTCAAGTACCTGGGAAGAATCATAGAGGAAAGTGGAAGAAATGATAAGGAAATTACCGAACGTGGAAGACAACCCGGAGCGTTCCTGAAAAGTGTCAGAAGCCTGGTTTGGAGCAAGGTTGTCCCTCAGAGAAGCAAAAGAGTGATATACCTACAGGATGTAGTATGTACCTATTCTGACGTATGCAGCTGAAACTTGGGTAATGAGGCAGAGAGCCGTGACTAGGATACAGGCAAGTGAAATGAAATTTCTGAGAAGCAGGAGAGGAGTGACAAGAATGGATAAGATGAGGAAGGAAAAGGTTAGAGATATACTAAAAGAAGAGCAACCACAGAAGAGGATAGAGGCATCTACAATTAGATGATGTGGACAGAGAAGAAGAGAGGAGATCGAGAAGCTTATGTACCAAGCAGACCTGGCCAACAGCTGGAAACTGCATATGATGATGATTAGTTAGATCAAATTTAGAATACGCCTCTATTATTTTGAATCCAGCAAGAAAATAATATAGAGATTTGATTGAAAGGATCCAAAAAATGTTTTTGAAACACATATATTTCAGAAAAAAACCGAAGAATATCCAAAATAGTTTTTATCTTATTACAAAATGTTTGAAAAAAATCCTATTGAAAGAAGAAAATGGCATATGATGAAGTTTCTCCATAAGCTTGTTAATAATGACACTGATGATATGGAACTAACTTGTCAACTTCTACTATACGCACCTAGAAAACCGGTATATAAACTTAAGAATTTTCTTTTTGCCAAGAGTTGATACAAACAAACATTTAAATTCACTCTCTACATAGAATTTCATATATAAATGCATAAATAAATGAATAAATAGATAATAAGTCCCTGAATCTCGTAAAGGCTACATTGACAAACACCAAGTCAAACGTAAAATGTCAGAATTGACCACAAGAGACTGATCTCAAGAATCTTCAGCACCATTTCTAGAGGGAAAGGGATAATAATGTTAAGTGGACGGAACTGGTTCGAAAAGACCTAATTTTTTTTTAAATTGATCCCAAAGAATATATTCAACAGGAATAAATTTAGAATGCTGATCAGAACATCCGATACTCTCCAGCCAAAACATTGTGTCCTGGAGTGAGAGTGAAGTGGATTCGGGAGAGGAAGGCAAATATGAAGGAATACTGGGCTAAGAGAAAACTCACGTGGTCCAAGGAGCCTCAAAAAAACTCGAAGAAAGAAAGAAATATTTTATTGTTACTAGAGCAATTTCTTTTAGAAATAAAGGACCTTTCTGGTACATTTTTTAACATTAAATCCTTTTAAGATGGGAGGTATGCCTTTATATACACAAAACTTAATTTTCCAATCCATTACTTTAATTTATTAAGGATATTCATATTGGATTTTTTCACACCTTCTCACCCCCCCCCCCCCTTTCCCATGATGGCTGAACGTGGACTCAGAAGTCATCCGGAGTGTCACTATAACATCTCAGCGGCTCCGAGAACTATGCATTCAGCGCTAATAGAGGTCGTTTTCGATTATTTTTACATGTGACTCCCTCTCAAATCCGCCTCTAGGGGTATTTCTCTACATATAATATTTAAGTCAAGTGTGTACCAAGTTTGATTGAATTGTGGGTTTGCCTGTAGTCGCCGTCATTTTTAACCGTTAAGCTTCGCCGATATCTTTTATGAAAAAATATTACTCCTTTACTGTATGCAACCCGCCATGTACAGAATGTATTGCGGGCTAGGGTAAGCCTTCGCCTGCAATTATTGGAGTGATAATTTAATGATTTGATTTTAGGATTACTCAAAGTTGATTCAACTTAGAAACCTATCAATGCCTGATGATTCACAGGCAGGTAATTTCGGAGAGAATAAAACAGAATTGAAGCAAACGAACGGACGAATTGGACAAAACTGGTTTTAATTAACTAGATGCTTCGCGCTTGCTCTATTCTGATTTATTTTCTGCCTTCTCACTGCTCATTCAGGTACCATCCAAGATATTTGTAATGAGAGTTAAGTTCCTTAAATTGTGCGGCCAGTATCCAGTAATCGGGAGATAGTGGGTTCGAG
Organism: Anabrus simplex; assembly: GCF_040414725.1. Taxonomy (NCBI): domain Eukaryota; kingdom Metazoa; phylum Arthropoda; class Insecta; order Orthoptera; family Tettigoniidae; genus Anabrus; species Anabrus simplex. The sequence continues at coordinate 176,626,456 of NC_090279.1, read as the reverse complement.
TCCCACTGTCGGCAGCCTTGAAGATGGTTTTCCATGGTTTCCCATTTTCACACCAGGCAAATGCCGGGGCTGTACCATAATTAAGGCCACGGCCGCTTCCTTCCAACTCCTAGGCATTTCCTATCCCATCGTCGCCATAAGACCTATCTGTGTCAGTGCGACGTAAAGCAAATAGCAAAAAAAAAAAAAAAAAAAAAAAATCCTTAAATTAAGAAAAGAAAAACAATCGCCAGCACTTACCTGTTAGTTTTGGTAAATGAGGTTGTTTACTCATCCAGTCCTGTAGATATTCCAGATCTGTTCTTGACAGCTCAGGATTCCTTCGAATTAGCTCCTCTAAGGTTGGCGGTGTTGTTATCATTCCCGAGTCTGGATTAGGTGCCATGTTTTGTTTACTGAAAGAATGAAAATGCAAATAATAAAATGGCTGTCTTGAACATTGGATGTGTTAGTTTTTGTTTGCAAGTATAACATACTTAAGATAAATTTCATACGTTCGAAAGTATTCTTCTCTATGTTCTTACCATAGGAAATAAGAACACGAAATTTAATAGCTGCATGATGTGTTAATGGGCCGTTAATACGGACAAGACAAGAATACAAAGGGCACTAGGAAAGTTTCGCAATGTGAGTGAACGCTTTAGACCTTTTCAGAATAATTTCCAACACACTCAGTACACTACTCCATACGTCGAAACCAGTCACTGAACCTACTCTGCCACATTTCTTCGATTACATTTTCACACTCTTGATCCCATTCTACCAGAACGCAGCCCTTTCAGCTTCATCTTCACTTCCCGGAGGAATGCGAAGTCACATGGGGCACGATCAGGACTGTATGGAGGGTGATCAAGCACGGTCAACCCTGATCTGGCAAAAAGTCCATTGTTACATTGGCACGATGTGCTGGAGCATTGTCGTGATGCAAGAGCCAAGTGTTGAGCCGTGACCTTGGATGGAGCTGTCTTTAGTATATCCGCAGAAATCTTATGAATTTCAGCCGCTTTTCTAGTTTTCAACTTTTGTTTCTTATTGTGAATGTCATTGGTATCATATGTAAATTTTAATACTTCTTTAGCATTAGTCACCTCCTCTATCTGGACAGTATCCTTGTAACTAACAATCTTTACATACTGCTGACTGAATACTTCTGCCTTTTGAATAACCTCACATACACAGTCCCCTTGTTGATTAATGATTTCTGGAATGTCCTTCTTGGAACCTGATTCTTTCTTGAAGCACCTGTACATACCCTTCCATTTTGCATTCAAATCTGTATGACTGCCACTTATGCTTGCCATCATATTATCCTTAGCTGACTTCTTTGCTACATTCAGTTACCTAGTAAGTTCCTTCAAAACACTAAAAGCGTCTTAAAATGTTTTTCATGCATGCGTCGTCGAGGGACGTAAGTCTACGTTAAAAAATAAACCACTTTTCCTTTTGCGAAAATCAAATCACAATAAATATATCTCATGATCATGGCCATCCATCAACGGCTGCTCAATTCTTTTTTTGCTTTCTGGACAGTAATAAGGAATCATAGAAAGGGAGGGAAAAAGGAAATGAACAGTGTTTTGAGTAATTCAGGTGAACTCATAATAGATCCCAGGGAATCACTGGAGAGGTGGAGGGAATATTTTGAACATCTTCTCAACTTAAAAGGAAATCATCCTGGTGGTGTTGCGAGCAGCCAAGCTCATGGGGAGGAGGAAAATGATGTTGGTGAAATTACGATTGAGGAAGTGGAAAGGATTGTAAATAAACTCCATTGTCATAAAGCAGCAGGAATAGGTGAAATTAGACCTGAAATGGTGAAGTATAGTGGAAAGGCAGGGATGAAATGGCTTCATAGAGTGGTAAAATTAGCATGGAGTGTTGGTAAGGTACCTTCAGATTGGTCAAAAGCAGTAATTGCACCTATCTATAAGCAAGGGAACAGGAAGGATTGCAACAACTATCGAGGTATCTCATTGATTAGTATACCAGGCGAAGTATTCACTGGCATCTTGGAAGGGAGGGTGCGATCAGTCGTTGAGAGGAAGTTGGATGAAAACCAGTGTGGTTTCAGACCACAGAGGGGCTGACAGGATCAGATTTTCAGTATGCGCCAGGTAATTGAAAAATGCTACGAGAGGAATAGGCAGTTGTGTTTATGTTTCGTAGATCTAGAGAAAGCATATGACAGGGTACCAAGTAAAAAGATGTTCGCCATACTGGGGGACTATGGAATTAAAGGTAGATTATTAAAATCAATCAAAGGCATTTATGTTGACAATTGGGCTTCAGTGGGAATTGATGGTAGAATGAGTTCTTGGTTCAGGGTACTTACAGGGATATAATCCAAGGCTATAATCTTTCACCTTTGCTGTTCGTAGCTTACATGGATCATCTGCTGAAAAGCTGCCTCTGTGGATCCGTGGTAGAGTGTCGGCCTCCGGATCCCAAGATAGCGGGTTCAAACCCGGCAGAGGTAGTCGGATTTTTGAAGGGCGGAAAAAGGTCCATTCGATACTCCATATCGTACGATGTCGCCATGTAAAAGATCTCTGGTGATACATTTGGTATTTACCCGACAAAATTCATTAAATCTCAGCCATAGACGTCCAAGAGAGATCCGGTTTACTCTGCCATCTAGTGGGCCTAGAGTAAAACGGAACGTCGAAATTGACGAGCAGACAGCCAGATGGCGTCAAATCGAAATGTCTGCACACGGTGATACAAAGCTAGAACAGGTCGATAATTTCAAGTATTTAGGTTGTGTGTTCTCCCAGGATGCTAGTATACTAAGTGAGATTGAATCAAGGTCTAGTAAAGCTAATGCAGTGAGCTCGCAGTTGCGAGAAGGAAGTCAGCTCCCAGACGATTATCTTTACATCGGTCTGTTTTCAGACCAACTTTGCGTTACGGGCGGAAAGATGGGTAGACTCAGGATATCTTTTTCATAAATTACAAGTAACAGACATGAAAGTAGCAAGAATGATTGCTGGTACAAACAGGTGGGAACAGTGGCAGGAGGGTACTCGGAATGAGGAGATAAAGGCTAAGTTAGGAATGAACTCGATTGATAAAGCTGTACGTAAAAACCGGCTACGGTGGTGGGATCATGTGAGGCGAGTGGAGAAGGATAGGTTATCTAGGGTAATAATGTACTCCGTTATGGAAGGTAAGTAGATGGCGACCAGGACAATGATGGTTAGATCAGTTTCTAACGATTTAAATATAAGAGGTATAGAACTAAATGTGGCCATAGCACTAGTTGCAAATAGAAGAATGTGGCGACGTTTAGTAAATTCACAGAGGCTTGCAGACTGAACGCTGAAAGGCATAACAGCCTTTAATGATAATGTATGTATGTATGTATGTATGTATGTATGTAGTTGCTTTACGTCGCACCGACACAAATGTCTTATGGCGACGATGGGTCAGGAGAGGGCTAGAAGTGGGAAGGAAGCGGCCGTGGCCTTAATTAAGGTACAGACACGACATTTGCCTGGTGTGAAAATGGAAAACCGCAGAAAACGTTTCTCAGGGCTGCCGACAGTGGGGTTCGAACCCACTATCTCCCGAATACTGGATACTGGCCGCACTTAAGCGACTGCAGCTATCGAGCTCGGTGCTGCTCATTTCAAACGATCGCCAGCCATACGACATATTTATGTCAAAAATACATTAACAATGGATCATACAGTAGTGAAATATTAACTTCAATTAGAAGTCCATGAATCGATACGTCAGCGCAGCGTTATGCAACTTATGCTCAGAGGGCCATGGCCATTTAGAGGCAATGTAGTTGCGTATAACCTTTTTAAAAAGGCCGTGAACCTTTTCGTCAGTTCTGTGGCATGCCACTTTAAACAGAAGGCCGTGGACCAACGTGGAAATCAGTACACCGCTATATAATTCAACTCAGAAGGCCATGCATGTGGACGTCAGCATTATAACATATGACTTTACACGCCAGTGCTTGGAGGTCTGAACACCTTCATATAGAGTGGCGGAAAAGCTCCCAGCGCCGTCAACAATTTTAGTACATTTTATTTCATTATAATAAATAGTGTCAAGTTTCCCTTTGAGAAAATCATACGATCATAAATATGTCTTTCAGTAAATGAAAATCAAGTTAACCGAGCTCGATAGCTGCGTCGCTTAAGTGCGGCCAGTATCCAGTATTCGGGAGATAGTAGTTTCGAACCCCACTGTCGGCAGCCCTGAAATTGGTTTTCCGTGGTTTCTCATTTTCACACCAGACAAATGCTGGGGCTGTACCTTAATTAAGGCCACGACCGCTTCCTTCCCACTCCTAGCCCTTCCCTGTCCCATCGTCGCCATAAGACCTATCTGTGTCGGTGCGACGTAAAACAACTAGCAAAAAGAAATCAAGTTGATAACAATTAATTTATTTGTATCTAACAAATCGTTTTCGAGAGACATCTATATGGAATGGGGAATGGACAAGTGTAGCATTCAGTGCATGGAAACGAAGAAACTGACTCAGGTCCTGTGAAACTACCACGAATGAACTAACCAGTTCTCTAGACTATGATGAGATAAGGCCTCTTTGGTAAAAGAGCCTCCTATATGTCTCTCATTCATGGCCATCCATCGATACTCCACATCACATCCGGCGAGATCACACCGACCTTCTGTACTCTAACGCTCCTCTCTGATAATATGTCTCTCATTTATGGTCATCCATTAATACTTCACATCACAACCTGCAAGATCACATCGACCATCTGTACTCTAACGCCCCTCTTTGATAATATGTCTCTCAGTCATGGTCATCCATCAATACTTCACATAAAAGCCTGCAAGATCACATCGACCATCTGTACACTAATACCCCTCTCTGATAATATGTCTCTCAGTCATGGTCATCCATTAATACTTCACATAAAAGCCTGCAAGATCACATCGACCATCTGTACACTAATACCCCTCTCTGATAATATGTCTCTCAGTCATGGTCATCCATTAATACTTCACATTACAGCCTGCACGGTTGCTACGCAACATCGCTTTACACATTTTGTATCGCTAATTTCAGATTAACCCCAGCCATAAGACGAAGGCTATTTATGTCAAAAATGTATTTTTTTCCTCTTGATGGTTTTCTTTCCTAGTGGTTTAACGTCGCACCAGCACATCGAAGGATTCTGGTGGCACAAGATTGGGAAGGTAACGGACGTGGCCTTAATTGAGTTAAAGCCCTGGCATTTGCCTGGTGTGAAAGCAGGAAACCACAGAAAGCGAAATTGAAATCCTTTGGGTTGTAGGAGAAAATGAAGCCAGGTATGAAAGTTGATTGTGAGGAGCTAATTAGAATGAATGCCGTCTTCAGTTGGGATCCTGTGATCACCACTCCACGCTCACAAGTTCTGTCTCCAGTGGAGGCACACAGTCAGTATATTAATGAGAGTGTACGTGACCTAACTCCACGTTTTAGATGCACGGCTTGCTCGTTCCATTCCTTTGTCTCATTCTTATTCTGTAGTTCTTGGAGAAGACACGAATATCAACAAAGAGATTTCCATTAGTGAAGGTCATACATTTCAGTTTACCTTCGATTGTTAGCGGCCGTCAACTTGTTACTAATATGTAGAGCCCGGATCTTGATGCATTAAGAGTTAGAATGCAAACTTTCTGAAGGGAGTAGCACGCATAGTCCACCTCCACAACGATCATGCTATGGGGTTTGCATAAACATTAGGGGTACGACCAATCAGAAACCCTGTAGTTTATGTTATTCTTGCTATATTATGGAAGAGCGGGTGGCTGACACTTCCCACTAACCAAATTAGTTTGCAATCGAACCTTCCCCTAAATTACCATTTCTATCAGCGCGAATAAAATTATTTATGGCCTAGGTTGTAGCGACCTATTCGTCGACTTTGAATACCAATTTTCATTGAATTATCTGTAGCCGTTTTCTGGTGATGCGTGTACATACATACATACAGACAGACAGAAATTACGTAAAAATAACAAGTGCATTTCCTTGTTATTGTGGATACGACCGATACAGAAATAGCATCCTTTTTAAATTCTGAGCAATCTACAGACAAAACTTTTATTTTATATATATAGATCGTCTACCTAATTATGGATACTACCTACAGTCGAACCTCAATATCTCGAACCTCCGTTGTTCGAATTTTCGGTATATGAAGTAAATTAAATTTCCCGGCCCTTTGTCCTATTCTTCACGTGTATTAATTTCTCTATCACTCGAAATTCGGTTACACGAATATCTCGATTTCTCGAAGCAAACATTCCCTTCCTTGAAGCAAAACAAACCGGGCGAGTTGGCCCTGCGGTTAGGGGCGCGCGGCCTAGAGCTTGCATCCGGGAGATAGTGGGTTCGAATCCCACTGTCGGCAGCCCTCAAGATGGTTTTCCGTGTTTTCCCATTTTCGCACGAGGCAAATGCTTGGACTGTACCTTAAATAAGGCCACGGCCGCTTCTTTACAACTCCTAGGCCTTTCCTATCCAATCGTTGCCATAAGACTTATCTGTGTCGGTGCGACGTAAAGCCAGTAACAAAAAAATGAAAGCAAAACATACTCTGTAAGTCGAATTTTGTGCAACATTAACTGTGCAATACTGTTTGTGAGGAACAGTTAGCAAGTAAAGACCGGGCGAGTTGGCCGTGCGTGTAGAGGCGCGCGGCTGTGAGCTTGTATCCGGGAGATAGTAGGTTCGAATCCCACTATCTGCAGCCCTGAAATAGGTTTTCCGTGGTTTCCCATTTTCACACCAGGCAAATGCTGGGGCTGTACCTTAATTAAGGCCACGGCCACTTCCTTCCAACTCCTAGGCCTTTCCTATCCCATCGTCGCCATAAGACCTATCTGTGTCGGTGCGACGTAAAGCTCCTAGCAAAAAAAAACAAGTAAAGAAAGGGTTACAATGATACTGGGAGCTAATATGACGGTAAACCGGAAAACTGAAACTTCTAGTGATCGGAAAATCAGCGAAGCCTCGCTGTATCGCGGGTCTGAATTCATTACGGGTCACATACGAAAGCAACCCCCGAAGTCGCCGAGGACAAGCTCCAGTTCCGTATCTCGGCTGCGTGCTACTGACGAGAAGTTTCAACGTGAAGAGAGGAAAGGTTAACAGTAACAAACAGAAGAGACTAACGGATTATTTTCCAAAGGTGTTAACCGAGGTATGTTTATTGTTACACTACTGTATCCTGTCTTCTAAAAAGTTACTATAATAAGGGTTATAATTAAAGTGATGCCGTAAAGTAGAGTTTGTAGGCCTATCTTTTTTAAGTAGGCTACTCTTGAAAATAATGTGTTCAGTATAAGCCCGTAGATACATATAATTCAATTATGTGCTTTACATGCTCAAAAACGATATTCTCTATATCTCGACATTTCTATAACTCCAAATTAAAATTTAGCTCCCGAGGTGATCCGAGATATGGAGGTTGCACTGTAATTCATTGAGACTGTTATTCTGATGACTTTTGAAGTGTGTCAAGACCTCAAGATACCAATCTCAGAATTCTCATGGTACTTTTCCAAATGTAAATATTATTGTTTGTCTCATTAGTAAGCAATTTAGGTGACATGATAAGATATACAACTATGTCTCAACTATCTCCCGACGCCTAATGTCATATTTCCGCTGTCTTGTCTGTTAAGTGGAGATTTGGAAGAAAAATATTGGCTAGTCCATCATCGATCAGGTTATCATGCTACTGCCATTATTATTATTATTATTATTATTATTATTATTATTATTATTATTATTATTAATTCTTCTAATGTTTTCGAGAAACACAGCATGGAGTGGCTATTTGCTTTACGTCGCACCGACACAGATAGGTCTTATGGCGACGATGGGACAGGAATGGCCTAGGAGTTGGAAGGAAGCGGCCGTGGTCTTAATTAAGGTACAGCCCCGGCATTTGCCTGTCACCGTCTATAAATATCTTTGAACGTAATATAGCACTATTGTCGCGGCCCCCAAATTAGGTGGGTCACAGAAATCACGTTGTTGCCAAGATTATGTAGCTACTGGCTAACAAATTTCTAATACTGTATGCATCATTTCAGAGCGCAAAGCTGTTTGTTCTCTCCCAAGCTCCTGATGTAACCTCCTACAAGGTTACAAAACAAATTATACTATTAGTAGCAAATGTACCCGTGTTTCGTTATGGTATTCTACACTGTATACGGATTTCTCGGTAAATTACTATAAAGGCCCTAAGTAAGATTATATATTACTAGTGGACCCGTGCGCTGCTCCACTCATCTTTATTTGCCTGTCGCACTCATATTGTTTCTCCTGCCCATTTCAATAATTTTAAGAACTTTTAATACCGATAATATAGTTTATGGATTTTCCAAAAATTAAAAAAATGTGTTTATTTTTAAAGAAGATTCCAAATACCAATTTTAACGTCTGTAACATCTTCAGTTGTACGATCCCGCCCGTACGTGTGTCTTACCCTACAGTTTTCTTTCCCAAACAGTAAGTCATAATACAGTATGTTTACCATACCGATTCGGTACGAACTTTGACTTAAACGGCATTCAGAGTGTCACAGTTCATCTCAGCTACCCCCAAAGACTATGAATTCGTCACTAATATCGTCATTTTCGGATTTTTACGTTTCACCCCCTTCCTTTAGCGGTGCTAGGGATTTCTTGCCCCTACAGTATTTTTTCCAGATAAAAGCAGAAATAAGTTTTAAGGAACAAATCATAATATTCACATACTGTTGGGTAGGCAACCCGCTGATCGGACTTGTCTTGCGGTTTGCTTATCTTCCCCTATTTTATTTTTCACCCCTTAGTGCCGAACTACCAATCAGATTTCGTTCAAACCATTTCATAATCCCTCTCAGATGTAATAAGACCAAACTGTGAAACTTTCAGCGAAATCGGTCCAGTAGTTTTTGAGTCTATTAGCTTCAAACATACTAACATCCAATTTTATGGGTATGTCTCCTAGAGCTGTTTGAAAAACAAAACATGGAGGACGCCATACGTTGTTTCCGATGTAGGCATTGGGGAAGTTTTTCTGATAATGGCAGGCCACATTTCCTACTGCCAATCACAATCGAGTACCGGCGTTTCCACTATAACGGCAAGCCCACTTGGCAACTGCCATTCACAGTAGAGATGGAGAGTTTTCATTATAAAGACAGGCCCCTCCTCCTAATGCCAGTCACAATCGAGCTGGAGAGATTTTATTATAATTGAGAAATGCAGCTTATCTAACGTATCAACAATCGACATATGACAATAAGTCATGGGACAAAAGTTGCAGATCTCTCCAAATTGAACGGCGATTGTGCTATCTGTTTTGAAATACGACTTACCGTTTAGCCACCAACTACCCCCAAACGAAAGTCTGCACCATTATTAACATAGCATCCATATTTCGATATTTTCCGGGGCCAAAAGTTATACATTTTAACAGGTTGGAATGTTTCCTCAAAGGAAAGAATGTCTAGGTTTCCGTATTAGCACTCGCATACATACGGAGTAATTACGGAAGAAAGTAATACAGTTAAGAAAGTTGAAATTAATAGAAAAGAGGATTATAACTGAGCACAGCACAGCACACACACCAAGTGGATGCATCGTAAAATAAAATGTTCTTCAATAAATTATGATAGTAAGAGTTACGAATATAAGAAGGCGGTAACAGAGGAGAAATTTAGGCGCAGGGATTCTTAGGTAAGAAGATAAGGTAACCTGTGGTGTTATTATTTAAGCCTAAAGAGGCAAGGCAGAAGCAAGAAATTAAAGCGGAAAACAGAAGTAGAATGTACATACAGTAAAAAAAATAGCAAATGCCAGAAAACACCTTATGGCGTGAAATAATGGGCTAAGCTCCGCGGTATTCAAATATTAAGAGCGCCCCTTAGTGTTATTTGAGGACGATTGCAACTTCCAGCGCTATTCAGCCAATATCCCGCGGAATGGCCGATTGACGTCTCTCTTGCTTTCTACCCAAGTAACTACCACGAGTTTACAGGAATGATGACGAAAATGGCAATACGTTACTTCCATCCTGGCAAGCAGTCAGAGACGTTGCCATGGTAACCTGTAGGTTCGATGTCGGTATATCGGTCACTCAATGCAGAGCATGAGACCCGCAAGAAAAGTAATTTTCTTTGTCATTTTAAGAATAAGCGAAATTATGTATATAACAATATTTGTTTATAATGAAGGGACGTTTCGCATGCAGTCCACGGGGTTTACAGAAAATCAGTAGTATAAGAGAAAATGGAAGAAAACTTTTCTGGTTTTCCTATAAACACACACACTATTCATAGAGTTTTAAGCCATATACATATCAGAACCTTCTCAGGGATGAGTGTACTCTAAATATGAAGTTTGGTCGAGATCTATCAAGCTGTTTCGTTGTGATGGTGGAACAAACAGACACGAAAAATAAAAACCATTGATACGGCCTTGAGTTGAACTAAAACGGATAAATATATTATATTATATTATATGATATTATATGATATTATATGATATTATATTATATTATATTATATTATATTATATTATATTATATTATATTATATTATATTATATTATATTACATTATATTATATTATATTATATTATATTATATTATATTACACTAGAGTCCCGTTAGTCCGAAAGTCTGGTTAATCCGAACTGATATATTCAATTTTTTAAAAATCCTTATTGAAATGAAAGAACATATTATAGAATGAAGATTTTCTTGCATTTTATAAGTCATATTTTACTAGAATAACTTAATGTAAACATAATTACACATCATAAACCATCAGTGTATCTTTACAAAGTCTGTTAGTTTCTTTTGCCGTAGTGATTGGAACCTACTCGAAGATGAGTGTTAAACCAGCGTCTCATAAACATCACATCAGTGGGCGTAGCAGTGGAGTGTTGCGCGGCGTAGCGTACGGCAAGTTCTAAGACGGCCGCGGCATCTGAATGTGACACTACTTGTTCATTGTGGTCTTCTTCATCTTCACTCTGTTCCTCATCAACTACAGATTCTTTCTCCACCATAGCTACAATTTCTTGGTCTGTTTGTAATTGATGACAGTCGGCTTCCATCCACTCGCTAATGTCACTTTCATTGTCGTTTTCTCCTCTAAGGGTTCTTAATTACCCTACTGTAATTTTAAACAGTATTTTATTAATGTAACTGCTAAAAAAGGACCTTTCAAATTACAGTATGCACTGTACTGTATTGTAGAAAGTATTTTCCTCAGACGGTTGAGGCGCTGGCCTTTTGACCCCAACTTGGCAGGTTCGATCCTGGCTCAGCCCGGTGGTATTTGAAGGTGCTCAAATACGTCAGCCTCGTGTAAGTAGATTTACTGCCATGTAAAACAACTCCTGCGGGAGAAAATTCCGACACCTAGGCGTCTCCGGAAACCGTAAAAGTAGTTAGCGGGGCGTAAAAACAATAACATTATTATTAGAAAATATTTTCCGGTTAATCCGAACAGACTCCGGTCCCAATTAGTTCGGATTAACGAGACTCTACTGTATATTATGTTATATTACTATTGTTTTTCCGTTCCACTAACTAATTCCAACAGTTTTCTGATACGCCGAGGTGCCGGGATTATGTCCCACACGATTTCTTTTACGTGCCAGTAAATCTACCGACACGAGGCTGACTTATTTAAGCACCTTCAAATACCACTGGACTGGGCCAGAATCGAACCTGACAAGTTGGGGTCAAAAGGCCAGCGCCTCAACCGTCTGAGGCACTCAGCACGGCAATTGAGATTGACATATGGTCTGTAGCAGGCCTCATCGAAATAAGAAAGAAGAGAACTGGTGCAGGTCTTCTGATCTGACACCGTACAGGCCCTACCTATGATAAATTCTGATGATGAAGACGGCGTACAAACCCCACCCCGTCGCCCTAAGACATGTCTGCGTCGGTGACACGTAAAGCAAATTATTTAAAAAAATAATCCATCCAACCCTTCAAGTCATTGGAATTAACCATTGCAGGTTAAAATCTCCTGCCCAGCCGATAATCGAACTCTGGGAACCCCTGGACCAAAGGCCAGCAAGCCAGTCATTTAGCCATGGAGCCGGACAATGAACTCGTGTCCTCATTCCGAGATGGCGCAACTCTTTTCAGGCACACCTTCAATGGAGTTTAGCTGCACGTACCATTTAAAACACACACCAGAGCTCCTGCCATTCGTAAATATCTGGCAGTACCGGCAATCAAACCCGCGCCATCGAGGAAGACAGCTAATAGTGCATACAATATTTTGGCGGACAGTTTTCGAGTTATTTTAGATGTACGATTCAGCCGACTCATCCTGTGTATGTTCACTTTGAATTCAACACCTCACTGAAACCGGTTTATTAACAACTCATTATGAATAGCAAGCTCTAGTTGTTTGTAGTAGAAGAAATTTAATCTTGCTTGAATGTTGGCAAGTGCATCCAGTTATGTTAAATAACTACGTCATAGCCTACTGCACGTCAGTGACTAACTTAGGTGTTGCAATGAACAATCTGTTTACGTCGCACCGACACAGATAGGTCTTATGGCGACAATGGAATAGAAGAGGGCTAGGAGTGAGAAGGACGCACCCATGGCCTTAAGAAAGGTAGAGCCCCAGCATCTGCTTGGTCTGAAAGTGGGAAACCACAGAAATCCATCTTCAGGGCTGTCGACAGAGGGATTCGCACCCACTATCTCCCAAACGACACAGTCACTTGCTCGGTAATAAGATGTTAATATTGGACTGAAACACGTAACAAGTAAAAGCCATCTCCGTGAAGGCTTTTGAATGGGTGGGAGATAAAGTTTTACAATATGCGTAATCTCAGCAGTAATTGGAATCGAGTGATTAACTCTCTACCTAGCTGCCTTTGCTCGGATATTCCTTTTCAGTACAGGCTGATGGAGTTCTCGAATTGGTTCTGAAGTCCAACTTGCGAAGCATGAGTTGGTTCCTCTTAATTATGAGTCTTCGTTTTAACATTACTCGACTTGCTTCCCATACGTTTTAGGTCTTGAATTAGACCAAATAGCTTAATATGAGAGGTGGAAACTCCTGTCATAAACTGGGGCCACTGATTGGGCGTGCCATCTAGCAGTTCGAGGAGATAACTACACTTGCTACTGCAGTCAGATATATATGTTAAAAGTGACGTTTGTAATTCAGATAGTTTTGTGCTTGTTATGCATCACTATTTTGGAAATGGAAGGAAGCGGAGTTATTTGTGCTATGTACAGGTGTCCTATTTACGAAAGATAAACTGATCGCAAGCCATTTGACGGATTATAAAAACAAAGTGCTGTGGGAATACCTGTTAATGTTTGTGTGTCTGTATTTTTTTCTATTTACGTGAATTGTTTTGATTTAAACCTATGCATTTAATCGATTTTGAAGGTGTACCAGTGGGGCAGATTTAGATGAAATTTTTAGGAACAAAGGACCAAAACATTTAAATAAATAAATAAATAAATAAATAAATAAATAAATAAATAAATAAATAAATAAATAAATAAATAAATAAATAAATAAATAAATAAATAAATAAATAAGTAAATAAATAAATAAATAACTACTGATCTGCATTTAGGACAGTCGCCCAGGTGACAGATACCCTATCTGTTCTTTTCCTAGCATATTCTTAAATGATTTCAAAGAAACTGGATATTTATTGAACATCTCCCTTGGTTAGTTATTCCAATCACTAACTCCCCTTCCTATAAACGAATATTTGCCCCAATTTGTCCTCTTGAATTTAAACTTTATCTTCATATTGTGATCTTTCCTACTTTTAAAGACAGCACTCAAACTTATTTGTCTACTAGTGTCATTCCACGCCATCTCTGCACTGACAGCTCGGAACATACCACTTAGTCGAGCAGCTAGTCTCCTTTCTCCCAAGTCTTCCCAGCCGAAAAGCAACATTATTGTAACGCTACTCTTTTGTCGGAAATCACCCAAAACAAATCGAGCTGCTTTTATTTGGATTTTTTCCAGTTCTTGAATCAAGTAATCCTGGTGAGGGAACCAGACACTGGAACCATACTCTAGTTGGGGTCTTATCAGAGACACAATGATGATGCTTTTCATTATTTGTTAACGAGGAGGTTCACATATGGCCGCACTGATTATTTTTTTAATCATTAGAGCAAAAGGAGGTAACCATGTAACCGCAGATGCAACAAAATTTCGCAGTTCCATGAGAGGTGTAACGGTAGATCAATTCATCTGTGCTTCTGATGACAGTAATTGTGAATCTGATGTTGCAAACTTTCTTTTCACTCATAATGATGTGATGAAGTGCAATTTTGAAGCTAATGTCACTAAGCAGCGTGAGTTAAGTGATCGGTAAATGCTTATTACTATGATGTAATACAGGAAAATACAGACCATTATGTCATGAGCTGGGCATGTAACAAATTTCCCCATGCTGAGTGTAGGAATATGTTGCCATCTTATGATCATGATTATAACATGGGAAATTTGCAGATAGAAATGAAGAAGTACGATCATTCTAAAATGATGTTTCCAAATATCTGCCAATATATGAGGAACATTTGAAAATAGTTTTTGTTCGAAAGCACACATGGGATTAGAAGCAAGTTGACAGACAGTTTTTAAAATCAAAGAATGAATGTAGTGAAGGTATATATAACAGCTGTATAAAATTACTGACTGACAAGTATTTCAAAGTCCTTATTAAGGCGCATGTGAATAGAACCAATGATTCAACAGAGAAAAATCTTGCCAGTAAAAATGTCAAGCTGAAAAATATATTGAATATGTGATTTGCTCTTGGAGATGTTATCAGACTGTACTCATAAAATAACGATGGAATATTTTAATTTAGGTAATACATTTGTTTAATTTCGTATCACAGATCAATATCTACATTCCTTCCGCGCGTAGCGTTACAAGAACGACGCAAACTACTTAAAATCTGTATTTCGGTGGGATTTCGAAGTCGAAATATATACCGTTAATAGCTTGATGCGTTAGTGTTCTCCTCGAGCCGATAGATGGCAGCACTACGCGCTGTTGCCGCTATTCTGCGGGATAATTGAGGAGAGTTTCCACTATTATCGTATGAAGGTATTTGATTAGACTTATATTGAGAACTATGTTTATTATTCATAGATCTAGAGAAGACCCCTATAGTTAGCCATACTGAGGGATTATGGGATTAAAGGCAGGTTATTAAAAGCAAGCCAAGGCATTTATATTGACCATTGGGCTTCAATGAGAATTGTTGGCAGTACTTAAGGGGTTAGACAAGCCTGTAATCTTTCACTTTTGTTTTTCATAGTTTACAGGGATGCTCTACTGAAAGGTATAAAGTGGCAGGTGGAAATGTAGTGAGCAGTTTGGCCATTACCGACGAGATGATCTTAATGGCAGACAGTGCAGAAAGCTTGCAAACTAACATCTTGGAACATCAAAATAAGTGCAATGACTACGAAATGGAAATTTGTATTTCCGAGACTAAGGTGGATGTCAGTAGGAAAGTAACCTAAGAGAATTGAATATTAGGTTGAGAATACAAAACTGGTCCCATTAGATAACCAGATCGCAAAATTTTTTGTTCATTTTGAATGTTCATTGTGAATGAACCCTTACAATCGGTCCAATAGAATTCTAGAAATATCTGTTAAATTATTGAGCCTTAGCAATTTTATATTGATTATTCTCTCGACCTTGAGTGCAAGAACGTTTTAAAAGACACATTAACTGGAAATGGCGAATAAATTTAAGTACCTGGGCTCAGTTATTTCTTTTTATGCTATTTGTTCGGGGCGTCGACCTATAGAGATCTTATGCCACTACTTGCACCGTATGGTATGAACCTGCGTGTAATTGGAACTGCGGAAGTGTAGAGTGTTGAATGTGAGGAAAGGAACGTTAAGGACGTCATAAACACCCAATCCCCAGGCCAGGGATTTAATCATTTACAATTTAAAAAAACCTGACCCAGCCGGGAATGGAACCCGGAGCCGAACGGGCTCAGTTATTAACGCCGGACTGAGTGGCTCAGACGGTTGAGGCGCTGGCCTTCTGACCCCAACTTGGCAGGTTCGATCCTGGCTCAGTCCGGTGGTAACTGAAGGTGCTCAAATACGTCAGCCTCGTGTCGCTAGATTTACTGGCACGTAAAGGAACTCCTGCGGGACTAAATTCTGGTACCTCGACGTCTCCAAAAACCGTAAAAGTAGTTATTGGGACTTAAGGCAAATAACATTATTTATTATCAGGTATTACCACCGTTACGACGGTTGATGATGATGTGAAGCAACGCATTAACATTGGATGGACCAAATGGCGGTTGCTGACAGGTGCCTTTTGTGACAGGAGGATGCCTACACAGCTCAAAGGCAAGATATACAAGACTGTTGTTATACCTGCCCTCAGTTACGGCTCCGAGTGTTGGACAAGGCAAAAGAGGCATGGTCAGAAAATGCATGTAACGGGAATGCGGACGCTGCTATGGTCAGCGTGTGTCACCCTCTTGGACCGAGTGCGCAATGAGCATGTACAAGGATCATTTAGTACGGCCCCCATCAGTGAGAAATCAGAAGAGTGGCAGTTGCGCTGGTACAGACACGTACTACGTCGAGACGAAGATCATCCCGTTAAGAGAGCTCTTGCAATCGAGGATCCAAGGAGGGACACGGACGTTCGAGAGCAACAAAGTGGCATACAGCCGGAAAGGCCTTGAATAGAAACGGTATTCCAATGGCCGACACATCCATCCACAGGGAGGACTCTCTAAGGATCAGAAGAGCCGACCCTGAGTGATTCTTGGGAGTGTCCATTGTGGGGACACATACGCCAGGAATGAAGAAGGAGCCTGGAGCGAGAGACATTGGGTCGGGGGATACAACTGGCGAAAATGACCAGTACCTCGCCCAGGTGGCCTCACCTGCTATGTTGAACAGAAGCCTTGTGCGGGGATGGGAAGATTCGAATTGATAGACAAGGAAGAGGGAAGGAAGCAGCCCTGGCCTAATACAAGCGTCCTGGTCTATATAAGCAATTGAATGAATAACTATAAGAGATGTATACACAGGAGACTTATACACGGTTCATTAGTAACGAATTTCACATAAACGGTGTATAAACCTTGTATAAAAGTTACACGCCGTTTATTAGTAAGACGGTTAGTGTATACGCTTACACGGCAGGGAAAAAAATGAAATGAAATGGCGTATGGCTTTTAGTGCCGGGAGTGTCCTAGGACATGTTCGGCTCACCAGGTGCAGGTCTTTTGATCTGACGCCCGGATGAAATGATGATGAAGACGACACATACACCCAGCCTCCGTGCCAGCGAAATTAACCAATGATCGAACCCGGGAGCCCTGTGGCCAAAGACACAGCAGGGAGTGTACATAGGGCGGAATTCACAGACAGCACTTATACATAAGTGCCCCTTATAAGCCAGGTTTCATTTCATATTACCTAATTAAGTGTCCCACTTATTTCTATAAGTGGACTTCCCACACACACTTAACTGACTCACTTATGTTGCAGCAAGATGGAGGATGGTTTTGCTGAATATGTTGCATTTCATTCACTGAATACTTTCCGTGCACACAGTAGAGATGGAAAGTCCTGTCGAAATGTAATGTGAGCAACAATTTAAAGAAGGTTTCGGTTTAGTAAAGTGAGAGTTATGAATATTCTTGTTCCTTTGATTGAGAGAGTGAACATAACCTCTGGAGGACTTACTACCTCACCATTAACGAAGATATTGTTTTGAGATTTTATGCCACCTCTTAATATCAGGTTATTATTATTATTATTATTATTATTATTATTATTATTATTATTATTATTATTATTATTATTATTATTATTATTATTATGGGCTGCCTGGCCGAGGCGGTAAAGGCGTGCTCGGTTCGCCCGGAAGGACGTGGGTTCGAATCCCCGTTGGGAAGTCGTAAAATTTAAGAAACGAGATTTCCACTTCCGGAGGTGCATATGGCCCTGAGGTTCACTCAGCCTACACCAAAAATGAGTACCAGGTTAATTCCTGGGGGCAAAGGCGGCTGGGCGTAGAGCTAACCACTCTACCCCATCACGTGCCGAGGTTAAAAATGGTGGAAGCCTTTACCTTCCACTCCTCCAAGGGCTTTCGTGGCCTGAACGGAGGTGACTTTGGTTTGCATTATTATTATTATTATTATTATTATTATTATTATTATTATTATTATCATTACCGGTATTTCGCTTAATTAACTGGAAATGTGTTACAAGTTGATAAGTTACCAAGACTGTAGGCCTATGGAAGAGTCAAGAACTATACTGAGTTATAAGAAAAATGAACGTGTTGAACTATTACCATTTATTTTAAGGTTGATTTGTATTAATTATATCAGATTAGTCAACCAATCGTTTGCCGGTATATATAAGAAGTTTCTGAAATTATGGCATCGCACATCAAAACATACTAATTCCATTTCATTGGGGAAGTAATTAGGCCTATTACAACGTAACGGCTATATTTGTCAAATCATTAAAAGCGTTGTAGGGATAGATATTCTACATTTGGATGAATATTTATATAGGTTCGAGTGCCTGGATAACTATAAACATATTATATTAAGAAGAAAATTAGACTCTGGGCATTTTCGTAGTTTGCATTGTCCACAACAAGTTTTTCCAACGTCAATCATATTCTGATGAGAAACTGCGTCGGTCTACTTGTTCTATATTATGTACATGTACTGTACTGTACTTCGACACAAGTTCTTGCAGGTGCCGTCTCAGCTCGCTGTTTTGTTATCCATTCTGATAATCAAATCTAATATAGAAGATCTTTTCTCTCTCTTTCTTAGCATTAATCCCGACTTGCAGGGTCTGCTGCTTTGCTACATCTGTCGTTGACATCTTCTGGTGTTAAGCCAACACTGTGCATGTCTGCCCTGATGTTGTCAGTCCATCTCTTTGCCGGTCTTCCTCGTGGTCTTGTTCCCCCTGGGTTGTTGTGGAGCGCTGTTTTGGCAACTGAGTCGTCCTGTTTTCTCATGACGTGGCCGTACCAGCGGAGACGGGCTTCCCTCACTTTGTCTATGATGGGCGCGACATCAAACCTTTGCCGGACGTCCGTGTTCCTTATGTGGTCACATCGGGTCAGCCCCATGGACCATCGAAGCATCTTCATCTCCATGGTTGTCAACATTTGCTCCTGTTGTTTCGTCATGGGGCGACATTCAGTCCCATAGATCGCTGCTGGCCGTACCACACTCTTATAAACTTTTGCCTTTAGATATTGAGGCATCTTTTTATCACAGAGGACTCCAGTGACCTGTCTCCACTTGAGCCAAGCTGCATTTACCCTCATCCGAGTATCAGGAGTGGTGTCACAGTTTGAGGTGACGACGGATCCCAAGTACTTAAATTGCATGGTCTTCTGCAGGTCTTCTTCACTGATACATATGGTACCTCTGGTTTGAGGGCCACATTCCATGTATTCTCAAAAATTTCGCGCGCGTACGCGCGATGTCCTTCGATAAACAAAACACAATAGATCATCCCATTATTCGGTAGCCAGAACTACACGATCCAGGAAGCATGGGCATAATATACAGCATTGCCACATCTCGAGTGATACTTACTGTATCAATGAGTGTGCTCTATAAGTGCTGTCTATGAAATGTAAACTCATATAAGTGAATACTTATTGTAAGTGATCCCTTATTACTAGAGTCCGGATTATTAGGTACTGATAGGTTAGAATGCAAACTTACTTAAGCCAGTAACAAGTATACCCTACACTGTACAACGGTTATGCTATGATATTTGCATATATATTAGGGGTACAGACTATAGAATTCCTTGAATTTATGCTACTCTTCCTACATTGTGGTACAACGGGTTGCATGACACTTCCTACAAACCAAATTACTTTGCATTCTAACCTATTACCACCTACAAATCCGAGGTATACTTATTACTTAAGGGTTCCACTTATATATAAGTGATGACTACGAATTCGGCCCGTAGTCTCCGTGAAATTAATTGTTCTGCACAGGTCTCTTTCCAAACCTTTCGTAATGGTCGTTCTGTTTTCTAATTAGTGTACATTCCGAGAATTGTAGTTGGTGAGGAGTATTGCCAATGCCTGTTTACTCACACGTAACAAAGGAATTTTCCAGCTCACCGTGCATCATTCTATTCATAACTCAGATTGTCGCCGATAACGTGGAGATCCGGTAGTTCAATTAAACTTGACAAGACTCTCACTTGCACTAATTGCTGAGACAGAAATACCGTAGCATTCAGTCGCCTAGCAAACGTTAGTAACGAGGTAAAAGCGTGTTTAGATCTCGAAAAAAGAAGAAATGCAATATTACAGAAAGTGAAAAAAGGATTTTCAGTGAGAATGCTCGCTGAAATGTACGTGGTAAAACTGAGATAAACACTACTGTGAAGAACAAAATTGGAATGTTCGGATAGGGTAGTCCGCCTCTGTGGTGTAGTGGTTAGTGTGAATAGCTGCCACCCCCGGAGGCCCGGGTTCGATTCCCGGCTCTGCCACGAAATTTGAAAAGTGGTACGAGGGCTGGAACAGGGTTCACTCAGCCTCGGGAGGTCAACTGAGTAGAGGTGGGTTCGATTCCCACCTCAGCCATCCTGGAAGTGGTTTTCCGTGGTTTCCCACTTCTCCTCCAGGCAACTGCCGGGATGGTACCTAACTGAAGGCCACGGCCGCTTCCTTCCCTCTTCCTTGTCTATCCCTTCCTATTTTCCCATCCCCCACCAAAGCCCCTGTTCAGCATAGCAGGTGAGGCAGCCTGAGCGAGGTACTGGTCATACTCCCCAGCTGTATCCTCCGACCCAGAGTCTGAAGCTTCAGGATACTGCCCTTGAGGCGGTAGAGGTGTGATCCCTCGCTGAGTCCGAGGGAAAAACCAACTCTGGAGGGGAAACAGATTAAGAAGAAGAAGAAGAAGAAGAAGAAGAAGAAGAAGGATAGCGTAGGGAGGCGGAGGGTTTAATAGGAATCGAGTTTGTGAAACAAAAGCGCTAGTCAGTTTTTGCAGAAGTGAACGTTGTGGTATAGTATACTAGTGAAGTAATACTAATACTAATAATAATAATAATAATTTCGTGTGGCTATTTCTAGCCAAGTGCTGCCCTTGTAAGGCAGACCCTCCGATGAGGGATGGCGGCATCTGCCATGTATAGGTAACTGCGTATTAATTACCCCATGAGAATACGTATCACATTATTTTACAAGGCCCTGGGTATCATTTACGAATATGAAAACAGAATATCGATCTTTAATGGTTTGGGCGTTATGTCAGTGTAACATCTTAGGTGAATAACCCTGCCTACACTTCCTACTAACCAAATTAGTTTGCAGTGTAACCTGTTACTGCATAAAAATCCGGGCTTTACTAATAACCTTCTATCAAAGCTTTGAAAACGGTGTCGTTGCGATTGCAAACAGTCTTGATTGCGGATACAAAATATTCGGGAAGAGTGCCAGCTCGGTCCAGTGTTTTCCCCTTTCAGGTGCGTCTTTATTGTGGACAGTCTCTATGATTGAGGACACATCATTAGTAGTCTCGATGTGCCTATTTCCTACCGATAACCCTTCGTGAAATAAAGTATCTATATTGTACTTTTATTACTAGTGCAAGTGCGTAAAGGTTCATTGTTTGTTAACGCTAACCGGGATTGCGTGCTTTTTTTTTTAGACCGCCTCGCTTATTTTCGAGGTAGGCCTGCCGTGTAGCTCCGCACATGAAGTTAACGGCAGGGGTTCGGAAGACCCTCGGACGCCATGAATCCGCACGGTTAACCATACTCGGCCTTTAAAATAATGATGACCTAGTCCCATAATTTACTGCTTCTTGTTTTGCTTTGACAGGATAACTGTTTGCACTTTTTAAGAAGTTTGCAGTTTTTACTACTAATTATTTACGTATTGATGTAGGATTATTTCTCATCTGTAAGATAGTCATAATTTTACACACCTACTGTTAATAATACACTCTTATTTACAACATACTTTTTCTGAACGAACGACACTCACGCTTACTCCATTTTGAGGACAAATGACATCACGTCCATAAACCGTTTCAAGTTGCCATCCTCATTGTACTTTGTCGTGCTTCGAGCAATTCTTCCGTCCAGTTTACGGTACTTTCTTTTTCTTTTAGTTCCTTCCAAATTTAAGTACATCCACATAACTGATTGATCTGAAGCTCTGCTTCCAGTTTTAGACAGGTGACGAATTTTGTTATTCTTGGGTGAGGCCTTCCAATTTTATTGCTGTAATTCCACCCTTCAATTGTATTGTTTGTTTTGTGTCTAGCGTTAAGACAGTTCCACATCTTCCTCGGGATAGATTCATTCAGCAGCCATTGCTCAACAAAATAGTCGAATAATTCTGTTAATTTCACATCCGGGGGAGATTGACTGTGAATTAGAATCCATCCACTCTCTATATCTTCAGGCTTCAGGAAAGCAAGTGCAGCACATTTCCTTACATTTCGTCTGATGTCTTCGTTTTCGTTGGAAAGAGGTGTCATTCCTATTTCCTGAACCTTCCTCCACAGACACTGCGTGAAATGGAAAAAAAACCGTGAATCTCAGATTGAGGAAATGTTTCTCTTAGAGCCAAATAGCACCAGTCTACTGTGAATTTCTCTGGTTCCCATTCTGGAACAACTTGTACAATGTTTTCGAGCATCCGAATATAGGTTCCCTTTTTCTTGTCAAGAAGAAGTGCAGATACAGTAGGAGTTATGTTTCACTTTCACTACATCCCAGATCCACATGTATCGTGTTCATTTGGGCGAACTGGCTGCTTACACTCTGTAATGTACCGTCAACGAAAAACGTTTTTTCTTTTTCTCGCAATATTTCCTTAGTTAAAGAACTGGTGAAAATTAACTTTCTGTCATCTGTGCCGTCATTTAAAGGAGAAAGTTCTTTCCGTCAAACATTTTCAACAATGCTTCATTAAGGATGATTTCTGACGCTAACTTCGCTTCTTTCTGCACTCCATGATCCTTATTCCTTCCATAGTACATTGAATGTGTAATATTTGTAAAATGAGGAATGTGTGTTATAAGTTAATATCCTTTATTATGCAAATTTTGAAGTTCTCCAGAATAAATCTGAGGTGTATAAGAACTGGGCTCCTCTCTAGCCCGTTTCTTTGCGCGAAATATCGCTTGTTTTACATCCAGTTGAGCCTCATCAGGTATACAGTCATGATTTACAATTCTCACGACTTCATTACCTAAAATAAGTAAGCAAATAAATAATAATTAGTAATAAAATATTAATAATCAAAATAAGAATGACAAATATTTAATAATAAAAACAATTATTTTGGTTGCTAATAAATACAACCAAATTAAGTTAAAACCTTTATACGCGCTTCATAACACGTGCAGAGACACTTTAAGTTTGTCAATCTGGAAAAAGTTAAGTTGGATCCCAAATAGTAAATATAATGTACTTTAATATATTTGAAACTAAAGTTTAAGTGAATCACAGTTGAAACTCGATAGAGAGGT
The DNA here is from genome assembly GCF_040414725.1 of Anabrus simplex. Taxonomy (NCBI): domain Eukaryota; kingdom Metazoa; phylum Arthropoda; class Insecta; order Orthoptera; family Tettigoniidae; genus Anabrus; species Anabrus simplex. The sequence continues at coordinate 176,602,909 of NC_090279.1, read as the reverse complement.
ATACATATTAAAAGTATTAAAATCTTATAAGATTAAGTTCTGTTACATATCTTTTTTTTTTCCTTTGCACTTCTTCGTCCTCTCCTTCAAACAAATCCATGTGGTAACACCATATTTACTAATTCTAAACTGTCTGTAACTATAACCATGCAATGTCCGACTCGTTGGCTGAATGGTCAGCGTACTGGCCTTCGGTTCAGAGGGTCCTGGGTTCGATTCCCGGCCGGGTCGGGGATTTTAACCTCCATTGGTTAATTCCAATGGCCCGGGGGCTGGGTGTTTGTGCTGTCCCCAACATCCCTGCAACTCACACACCACACATAACACTATCCTCCACCACAATAACACGCAGTTACCAATACATGGCAGATGCCGCCCACCCTCATCGGAGGGTCTGCCTTACAAGGGCTGCACTCGGCTAGAAATAGAAATAGCCACACGAAATTATACCATGCAATAAGGCACATGGCTCACCTTCCTCCGTCTCAATAAATTCCATAATAGCACAACGATTAATGAGCAGAAACAAGCAAACGAACTAAAAACTCAACACAGTGGTATAGCTAATGTTCAGTATGACACTAGAGCAAAACTGGATTGGTAAGACGGATGGAAAACCCTGGAACGAGATGGCACTCTTCCCAACTATTTTGCGTCCTCAATCGAGACTGTTAATGAGGGGTCCGCAATCAACTCTGCACCTTGAAAACATATGACATTGTCAAGGTCTCGGATTCACTCACGGAAAATCAATAACCTAGAGCATGCGCTCTGTTCAGTAAACTCAACTGTCAAGCGACATCTCGACAGAAATTTATGAATATTTAAAAAAATAGAGTTGTAATTATCATCGAGCATAAACATTCGCATACAACTCGCCTATAATGGTGATTAAGACACGAGTATGGAAATTATAAAACTCGCTTTGCTCGTTTTATGAACATACTCGTGTCTTAATTATTGCCGTCATAAGCTTGTTGCATAATGCACAATTGTGCTATTATAGTATTTATCGAGGCGGAGGAAGGTAAGCCATGTGTCTTATTGCATGGTTATAGTGACAGACAATTTAGAACTACTTAATGCTGGCACTGAAGCCAGCAGCGCAATGGGCTTGAAGCTTAATATAAAAAAGACCAAGTGGATGGTTATAAGTAGGAAAGAAGATGGCATTCGAGGTAATCTCACAACAGCGAAGGAACAGATCGCGAGAGTGGCAACATTTAAATACCTGGGATGTCACATCAATGATGACTGGGACCTTACTCACAAGATCCGATGCAGAATTGAGCAGGCCAGAACTTCTTTTCAGAGACTTGGGAAACTTTTGACAAGCCGCGACCTTTCCATTTCACTACGGACACGACTACTCCGGTGCTACGTTTTCAGCATTCTGTTATACGGCGTTGAGGCATGGACACTAACTGAGACCATGTGCAAGAGATTGCAAGCATTTGAAATGTGGACGTACCGACGGATGCTGAAGATACCTTGGACAGCCAAAATGACCAATATAGACGTTTTGCACCGTATGAACAAAGAACCAGAAATTCTCACTACCATCAAGAGAAGGAAACTAGAATACTTTGGTCATATGATGCGGAACTCTAAATACCACCTTCTGCAAGTAATACTCCAAGGGAAAATTAATGGAAAACGTGGTCCGGAGAGACGTAGGACATCATGGCTCGGCAACTTGAGTCAGTGGTTTGGGGTGACAAAGCTTACTCTGTTCAGAACAGCTATGAACAAACAACAGATCATGCTACTGATCGCCAACGTTCTGCGAGGACATGGCACATGAAGAAGAAGAAGAATTTAGAATGAGTAAAAACGATGTTACCACGTGCATTTGTCTGAAGGAGAAAACGAAGAAGTGTAAAGTAATATATATTTACTAAAGAAAGAAAGGGCACGCAGTCTGGTTGGTGCTAACAAGGAACCTTTACGCACTTGTACTACTCGTAGTATTAAAAGTACAATATACCTAGGTAAGGAAAGGGTGTATTCTGCCCGAAGTCAGGTCCGAACCTCCGCAGAGGTGTGCCTGAGTCGGAGTTTACGTACGGTAGGGTGGTCAGTTCCTTTCCGCTCCTCCATTCCCTTACCCCCAACCAACAGCGCGTGACAACCCATCCAAATCGTGACCACGCCCAATGTTGCTTAACTTCGGAGATCTCACGGGATCCGGTGTTTCAACACGGCTACGGCCGTTGGCATTAGTAGGTAGATGCTGTTTTTTTTTTCACGAAAGGTTATCTGTTAGAAATAGTGTCTGCAATCGAGACGCACCCAATGAGCATGCGCTGTTTTATCGTGAGCACATTTTGTGTTGCATTCAGCTGGTCACTAAACACGTCTGCTCCTCTCACTCACTCACACGTAATGACACAGTGACGTACTCGGGAGATGCGCACGCGTAGACATGCCAGCAACGCTTTGGTGCATCGAAATCACGGTTTTCAGCATTTACTGCATTGGGAAGTTCTTCTGTTCCAAGGGTCAATTCCGCGTCAGTCTTATACAAATTTTCCGGCCCAGTTTTATTTTTCTTACCCTGCATGTTTTCCAGATAAGTAATATTAAAAGTCTTAGGTACCGAGCGAGTTGGCTGTGCGGTTTAGGGCGCGCAACTGTGAGCTTGCATCCGCGAGATAGTAGGTTTTAATCCCACTGTCGGAAGCCTTGAAGATAGTTTTCCCTGGTTTCTCATTTTCACACTAGGCAAATAACGGGACCGTGCCTTAATTAAGGCCACAGCCGCTTGCTTCCCACACCTATACCTCTAATAACTAAAGATAAATTCTGACAGCTAGGGCTGGAGGGGGGAGCACTGCACGTGCCATTTCACGATGTTGCCACATTCCAGCATTCCCTTCTCTTACCCCTCGCTTCCGGCTCACTTGTTCCCTCGTTCATTCTGACCGCTGTGTTCTGTTGTAGACTACCTGGCCAGACTGTGACTCACTTGGTCTCATGTTCCGTTATCATTAACAGGGATCGGGCTGATAAGCTCAGACAGCAGAGAGCTGGCCTTCTGATCCTAACTTAGCAGGTCAATCCTGCCTCAGTCCCGTGGTATTTGAAAGTGCTACAGGACGTAAAATCAATAACTATTATTCTTTAACAGGGGTGGTAACTATAGGCTTTAACATGCCCTTTGTCCTACACTTTGTACACCTTATTGGCATAAATGTAGGACGTAAAACAATTTCTCTTCCTTGGTGATGAATTGTCACACCACGGCGGGCGGTATTTTTTTCACGAGGTGGACGAGTCCTGGGCCTCCCTCTCCCTCGAGGAGTATTCATCGTACTCGAAATAAACTGTATATTGAAATACAATGATTGCACGGAATTACTGTAGTATTTAAAATACCGTTAGATACTTACAAACGGCCACAAAACAGAAATAGAATGCCACTCACACTGAAGTGCTTGCGACAAGTCACAAGTGAGAGGTTTGGCAACTCCAAGCAAGACGGGGTGGTCAGAAGATTTATCCCCATGGCAACCGCAGTCGCCCCACCCTCGTTTCCATGGCAACCATGCCCCCACTCCCTTTATACCCCCCCCCCCCCCCGGCAGGCAGTAAACGTACCTCCCTCTAAGAAATGTCAAAACTCAGCTTTAGATATTCCTATCCCATCGTCGCCATAAGACCTATCTGTGTCGGTGAGACGTAAAACAAATTGTAAAAAAAAAAGTTTTTTCCCCCCACGTTTACTGAGCATTGCACTATCACATAACTACTCATCTCGAAGGCTGGCAGTCGCTAAGTGCATTTGAGGTAAATAATCAATCATGGAACACCGGAAACAACATGAACAACCTGCCTCTGGTGGAAGGAGCTACGTGCTTGTTTACATTCCTACAAAGGAGCCATCCGCCTCCTGGGCAACAGACTGATACCTTTCACTTGTCTTCCGTGTTGAGTAACACAAACTACTGCAAAGTTCAAGTTAGGTGTTGCTGTATGTATTATTAAATCCCAAACATTAGGCCAGCATAGCCAGGCTCGAGTTCAGGACGAGACATGATTTGTTCGCATTAATTTATTTACGATTTCGCGAAATAGAAACATTTTTTAGCATTATTTCGCAAAAAGAGAACAATTTTTCGCATTATTTCGCGTAACATGGTTTGCCTCATCACTTGAATTGCTGTTTAAATATTTTCTAAAATTAGTCCTGAAAAGTTTCATTCATTTAATTTGTGAATGATTTATGTGAAAGGTGGATATATACATAAATAGCAACAATATTGATAAATAATTAATTGTTCCCTTATTACAGTCTAAACCAATATTACATAATAAATTACCCTTGCAACCTGTATGGCCGTAACATTAAGAGATTTCGTAGAATATTAATACAGGTACTTCTGTCGAATTGACAACTCCTTATTCTGTCTTCCTTTTCTCTTCACACACGTAATATTGGAATACGAGTTCGTTATTTTCCATGAATTTTGCTACAGCTTTGCACTTATCGCAAAGTAAATACATTTCGCTTTAAACTGGTCTTATCACTTTAACAACTAACGTCATGGCACTACAGCCCTGAAAGGCCTTGGCCTACGAAGATACTGCTGCTCAGCCCTAAGGCCTGCAGATTACGAGCTGCCATGTGGTCAGCGCGACGAATCCTCTCGGCCGTTATTTTTGGCTTTCTAGACCGGGACCGCTATCACACCGTCAGATAGCTTCTTAATTCTAACCACGTAGGCTCAGTGGACCTTGAAACAGCCCTCAGATCCGGGTCAAAATCCCTGACCTGGCCGGGAATCGTACCCGGTGTCTCAGGGAAAGAGGCATGCACGCTACCCCTACACCAGCTTTAATTCGCTGCAATTCGCAAAAAGAAAAGTAAAAACATAATTTTCTTAATCACAATGATATGATTCGTCGAGATATCTCAAAATCACTTCAATTTCTTTTTTGTCGCGTTTATCGCTTATTCAAAGAAATAATCCCCTACGTATTCCCAATAAATTTGCAGCCCTGTTTCGCCATTCTAACGGGAAAGAACAGCGCAAAATATTTTTGTGAATTTAAAAATAAGTAGGCACCTTTTTTCGTTTATCATGACTCATATTAGCGATATCTCTACTTGGATTCTTGCTCATTCTAGCATTGAAGTCTCCATAATTTGTGTAGCAGGGGCTTAGATACTTCAGCCTTATCATGATGATATTCTTCCTCCTGTAATTATCCTTCATAAACACAATCATCTTAAATTAAACTTTGCTATCCGTAGGCTATTTAGAACCATACAGTCATTAATTAAACATTATGAAATATTGACGATGTAATTCATTGTTTTCCATTACCAGTCTTACATAATTGAAACATAAGTGGGAGTACAGAAGTTACTTAAGCGCATATGAGTACCTAGAGATAACCCTCCATATATCACAGAAAGCCTTCAATCAATCAATCAATCAATCAATCAATCAATCAATCAATCAATCAATCAATCAATCAATCAATCAATCAATCAATCAATCAATCAATCAATCAATCAATCAATCAATCAAACAAACAAGCAATCAATCAATCAATCAATCAATCAATCAATCAATCAATCAATCAATCAATCAATCAATCAATCATGAATGAATGATCTGCATTTAGGGCTGTCGCCCAAGTGGCAGATTACCTATCAATTGTTTACTTCATATTTGCACTAATTGACAATTGTTTTCCCAGGTTTTTCTTAAATATTTTCAACGAACTTGGACATTTATCGAACATTTCCCTTGATATATTTATTCCAGTCTCTCACTCCTCGTCCTATAAATGAATACTTGCCCCAATCCGTCCTCCTGAGTTCCAACTTTATCTTCATAGTATGTCTTTTCTACTTTTAAAATATACACTCAAGCTTATAATCCTTCTTATTTAATTCCACGCCAACTCACCACTGACAGCTCGAAAAATATCACATAGTCAAGCATCTCGCCTCCTTACTCCCAAATTTTCCCAACCCAAAGTTTACAACATTTCAGTAACATTACTCCTTTGTCGGAAATCACCCAGAACAAGTCGTGCCACTTTCGATTGATTGTTTCCCGTTTCCACTTCTCGTATACAGTAGTCCTGGTGAGGATCCCATACACTGGAGCCATACTCTAACTGCGGTATTACCAGAGACTTATATGGCTTGTCCTTTACATCCTTACTACAACCACTAAATACTCTCATAATCACATGAAGAGATCTGTAACCTTTCTTAACTACTTCGTTAACATGATTACCCCAATGAAGATCATTCCTTATATTAACACCTAGGTACTCACGTTGCTCCGGATGAAATACTATCTACCGGGCGAGTTGGCCGTGCGCGTAGAGGCGCGCGGCTGTGAGCTTGCATCCGGGAGATAGTAGGTTCGAATCCCACTATCGGCAGCCCTGAAGATGGTTTTCCGTGGTTTCCCATTTTCACACCAGGCAAATGCTGGGGCTGTACCTTAATTAAGGCCACGGCCGCTTCCTTTCAACTCCTAGGCCTTTCCTATCCCATCGTCGCCATAAGACCTATCTGTGTCGGTGCGACGTAAAGCCCCTAGCAAAAAAAAAAAATATTATCACTCCATCAACACAATAATTAAAACTGAGAGGACTTTTCCTTCCGGTGAAACTTACAACTTGACTTCTCGTCCCATTTACATTCAAACCATTGTCTGTTGCTCATCTCACAACATTGCTTAAGTCTCCCTGCATTCGCTCACAATCCTGCCTTTGTTAAACACATTTAAGAAAGATGCACAATAGCAATTGAAGGCATCTTCGATATAAAGAAGCTGGAGAGGATATTAATTCTTCCGGCACTATTGTTTTTCCAAATCAATATTTTCCTCCATACCTTCTGGTTCTGTGAAAAATGGGTTCAGTGAATATTCCGCTCAAATGGAATACTGCCTGCGGTCTTTCCCATATTCTGTTCCTTCAGCGCACCTGCATATGACTTACCGTTTTGGGAGCAAATTCCAAACTCACCACTTCGTCATCAACTATTTGTTTCATTTGATTTTTGTAGTGAATTTGATCTAACAATGTGTACTTTTTACTTGTGTGGTAAACTGAAAGAAAAAGTGTATCGAACAAATCCTCTCACATTGGAGGAATCGAAAGGAAAACATTAGGAATGAAATCAGAAACATTACAGTGGCAGAACTCCCTCGCATCAATTAGAATGTGGTTACCAGATACAATGTCTGTATAACCCAGGAAGGACGACACTTCCAACATCTTTTATAAGGTAAGATTTCATATTAGAATGTATACACGCTTAAATCAGGCAGCTGCTGTGGCGCAGATTACAAACACCGTCTTAGTTTATATCAAAGACCCTGTACTTGACCAGTGTGGACTTCCAATACACCAACCTTTTGTATGACAATGCTGTCACCTGACATTTTGTTCATCCTCTAGAATAATAAAAAAATCAGTTGAACAGAAACTTAAAGAGTATCAAATTTCAGATATGTAATAAGAAACTGCACGTGGTTGATCATTTGAAATACCGGAATTAGGATGTGTATTTTTCAGGATGGTGGAATAGAAAGTGGAACTGAATCATGGTGTATCAAAGATTAGGCAGCTGCGATCAACGTTATTCTGTAAGAATGAAGTGAAAGCCGGTACGGAATTCTCTTTATATCGATCTGTCTTCATATCGACTTTGGTGAATGGGAGGGGAAGCTGGATGGACTTAGAATAAGCTCACCGGACGAAAAATGTAGTCGCCTTAGTGCGCACGCACAGATGGTGCAGTGAACGAGTCCCGTGCTCAACTGCACGCGCACTGCCACTACGTGAACATAAGGCAGTAACGATCAGTGAGCCATTGATGTTTTAAGCGGAGAGTTTACGTCAACATGGGTTGATGTAAAGTAGTAACAGAGTGGCAAAAAGGGGTGACGTGTTTGGCCACGCCCATGGTGCGTGAAATTGCTGGATTTGTTGGTGTTTCGCAGCGGACTGTTTAACCTGTCTATAAGCAGTGTTGTACTACACGTGGCCACGAAACATGACGTCAAAATTGTGATCGGAAAAAGATCCCGGCTGAGGGGGAACAGAAGACGCGTTTCAAGGCTTGTGAATCAAAATCGCTTCAAACCCGGCAGGAATTGCTGCATTCAGTGAATGAAGGTCCGTCCCAACCTATTAGCTAGAGAACATTGCGACGGCAACTGCATGCAATAAACAATTGGAGTCGGTCACCTCGCAAGAGGCCATTGCTCACACAGGGACAGAAATCTGCGCGTCTTCAATGGGCTAGAAATAATCAAACGTGGACAGTAGCTGACTGGCGAAACGTAATGTGGTCAGATGAATCACGTTTTTTGCCTGTGTTCCAATGACGCACGTCGTCGAGTGTACCGAAGGCCAAATGAAGCATTTCATCCTGAATGTGGGCAAGGTCAGGCTGAAGCCGGAGGTGTGTCTTTGGTATTTTGGGGGTGATTTTCGTATAATGGATTGGACCCACTCACTGAGTTGGCCATTAACATGAACCAGCACGTTTATTTAATCATTCTGGATGATCAGGTGTTGCCTTTCATCTGCGTGATGAGTATGCTATTGATACCCCGATTTTTCAAGATGTCATCAGCAAAGTTCATTGGGCTGGACGCATATGTGACTGGTTTTATGAACACTCCCTCACCCTAGTACACCTAGATTGGGCTGAAAAATCATATAATTTGTACGCCATTGAAAATCTGTGGGACACGTCGGAACAGCGAGTAAAACGCCGACATCTGCATGCCCGCAATTTGGTGAAGTTGAACGTTCAAATCCTCAGTGATTGGCTTAACCTGGATACGAATCAAGGTGGTTATCAAGTCCAGAGGCGGAGTTGCATGATGCTTGTAATGATTTCTCCCGGGCTGACTAATTGTTTGGCCGGTGAGCTTACAGTATGTCTGTCTGTTAGATCAGCCCAGAGGCTGGTTGGATCCTCAAATAGCACCACCAAAGGTTATGCGGTTATAAGGAAACCCCAAAAACCAATGGCAGCACCAAAATGAGGCGTACTAGACAAGATGAGGAGTGAGGTAGTTTGCCATTGCTTTCCTCACTGGGTCAGAAAGTACAATTGCAGCACGACTGACCCTATGAGCAGCACCTTTCATAACACTCAGAGGCACTAGTCATGTTCTGAATGTCATTACTCAGCACTACCTATACCCCAGCAACTTCCATATTGTCACAGCCATGGATGTTGACTGGGACTTCGGTGGAAGCTACACTTTACTCTGGCCTGTGCCAAGAGATGGATGCAAAAGTACTGTATCCATCAAGAAATGACAGCAGGCAGTGCTTACAGTATATTAGTCATAAATTGCAAATTACAGACCTGAAAGTTGCGAAAATAATTGCTGGTGCAAACAGGTATAAACAATGACAGGAGGTTACTGGAATGAAAAGTTGAACCGACTTCGGGTTTAGGATAATGTAATGTCGTATGGCTTTTAGTGCCGGGATATCCCAGGACTGGTTCGGCTCGCCAGGTGCAGGTCTTTTGATTTGACCCCCGTAGGCGACCTGCGCGTCGTGATGAGGATGAAATAATGATGAAGACAACACATACACCCAGCCCCCGTGCCAATGGAATTAAACAATTAAGGTTAAAATCCCCGACCCGGCCGGGGATCGAACCCGGGACACTCTGAACCAAAGGCAAGTACGCTGACCGTTCAGCCAACGAGTCGGACGGGTTTGGGATAATGTGAGGCGAATGGAGGAGGAGAGGTTACCCTGGAGAATAAGAGACTCAGCCATGGATACCAAGAGGACCAGAGGTTGAAAAAGACGACGATGATTAGAGGTAGTGTTTAATTGTTTGAAAGGAAGCAGCGTAGTATTTGAAAGGACCAAATTGTTTAATGAATATTGAATTTTCACGACCGCATTGTAATCGAAACCGACTGTCAACCTATTAGGTCGTGTTACGTATATTTCGTACGTGTTGAAGAGATGTTAAGGACAGAATAAAAATGGCGAACCGGCGCCAAATCGTGAGGTTGTGGGTTCGGATCCCACTGGTGTCTGGTTGGCCATTTTTGTTTTCTACTTAACATCTCTTCAACACGAGCTAAATGTACGTAACACGACCTAATAGGTTGAAAGTCGGTTTCGACCAATTTATTTATTTATTTATTTATTTATTTATTTATTTATTTATTTATTTATTTATTTATTTATTTATTTATTTATTTATTTATTTATTTATTTATTTATAGTTTGCTTTGCTTTACGTCGAACCTACATAGATATATCTTGTGTCGGCGATGGGATAGGAAGGGGCTCGGGGTGGGAAGGAAGGACCGTGGCTTTTCCCTGATGTGAAAATGGGAAACAATGGAAAACAATATTCAGGTCTGCCGACAGTAGGACTCGAACCCACTATCTACCGAATGCAAGCTCACAGCGACAGGACCACGGTGATAGTTGCAAATAGAGGATTGTGGAACAGCGTAGTTAATTCATAGGTGCCTGCAGACTGAACGCTGAAGTCTATAATGAAAAATGTATGTGTTTATGTATGAAAAGTCTTTGTGTTACATTATCAGTCTCGAATGAGAGTTGACAGTAGAATGGAGTTTGCTTAGTAGTGGTTAATCAACCCCATGGTGTAGGGGAAGCGTGCGTGAACCTTATCCGTTGGCCTTGCGTTCAATTCTCGGCCAGGTCAGGGATTTTTACCTGGACATGAGGGCTGGTTCGAGGTCCACTCAGCCTACGTGATTACAATTGAGGAGTTATTTGACGGTGAGATAGCGGCGCCAGAGTAGAAAGCGAAGAAAATGGCTGACCACAGTATATGCCGTAATCCGCAGGCCTTCGGGCTGGGCAGGGTTCACTTGGTAGCATAAAGCCTTGAGAACTATTGCACCATGGAGTTTTGTTTATTTTTATTAGTGATTACTGGAAACATAAATGCATGTGTGCTCTTGCACAATCTTAATAATAGCCTATACTCGGTACATATACAAGGAAAACGCAAATTGGCATGCTGTCTCAATAATTTAGCTGCATGTTTTGAACAGATTGGCCTCTGGTAATGACTGGATTGTGCTTACTGACAATGGCGAGGTCACCGGAAAAGCTCAGCATTTCCAAAACTACAAGGTGTTATCGAAAAGTATGCTTGTAATAAGCCCAGTCTAGAAAGCCAAGAATAACGGCCGAGAGGATTCGTCGTGCTGACCATACAACATCTCGTAATCTGCAGGCCTTCGGGCTGAGCAGCGGTCGCTTGGTAGACCAAGGCCCTTCAAGGTCTGTAGTGCCATGGGTGCGGGGTGGTTATGCCTATAATAAGATGGAATGCCTAAATAGAAACAGTAATTCTTTATGAGTCAGTTTACCGTGCAGGGTTAGTTTTTCCCCGGGACTCAGCGAGGGATCCCACCTCTACCGCCTTAAGGCAATGTCCTGGAGCTTAGTACATTTGGTCGGGGATAAAACTTAGGAGGAGGACCAGTACCTTGCCCAGGTGGTCTCACCTGCTATGCTGCACAGCGGCCTTGTGGGGGGAATCGGAAGATTTGAAGGGATGGACAAGGAAGAGGGAAGGAAGCGGCCGTGGCCTTAAGTTAGGTACCATCCCGGCATTTGCCTGGAAGAAAAGTGGGAAACTGCGGAAAACCACTTCGAGGATGGCTGAGGAGGGAATCGAACCTCCCTCTACTCAGTTGACCTCCCGAGGCTGAGTGGACCCCGTTCCATTTCTCGTACCACTTTTCAAATTTCGTGGTAGAACCGGGAATCGAACACGGGCGTCGCAGCTAATTACTTTAAATGTTAACATTTATTTTTTGTTAAAGTTTCACTGATTGCCTCAAACGATGTCAATTCACATGCCAGGCTAAAGAAAAGGCTTTACGCTGCACCCACACAGATATAACTTACCTTTTCTTTTTTAATTCAGTCCATTCATTCATCCACTTAATCACCTATTTATTCGTTCACGTATTCATTCATTTAGTCAGTCAGTTATACTGATTGGAATATTCTCTCCCTAACGGCCGGGTTTCGCAGCGATAGGCTGGGAGCATGCATTCAATTCATTTCATTCATTAATGAATGTTCTCTCCCCAGTTGTTGGCTATCCGTAACTGGGTGAGGAGAATATTTACTTTGTCATTCATTCATTCATTCATTCATTCATTCATTCATTCATTCATTCAAATGTATGTTGTAATCGTAGGATTCCGATAAAGAATGCGTAACAAGGCATGCAATAAATTCTATTCTATTCTATACAGATAGGTTTTATGGCGACGATGGGCTAGGAAAGCCGTAGTAGTGTGAAGGAAGCGGCCGTGTCTTTAATTAAGGTATAACCCCAGCATTTCTCGGGTGTGAAAATGGGAAACCACAGGAAACCATCTTCAGGGCTGCTGACTATCTCCCGAATGCAAGCTCGGTGTGTTAAACGTTTGGTGATGTGTTCAAATAACAAAACAAAATTGTTTATTTCCTTCAATACTGCTAATAATAATAATAATAATAATAATAATAATAATAATAATAATAATAATAATAATGTTATTTGCTTTACGTCCCACTAACTAACTTTTTACAGTTTTCTAAGACGCAGAGATGCCGGGTTTTTTTCCCGTTGGAGTTCTTTTACGTGCCAGTAAATTACCAAGAAGCTGACGTATTTGAGCACCTTCAAATACCACTGGGCTGAGCCACGATCGAACCTGCCGAGTAGGGATCAGAAGGCCAGCACCTCAACTGTCGTCTGAGACACTCAGGCCGGCTGAGTAGATATATGTCTGTTAGGCTTCGCAGTTTCACAATAATTTTGTATGTTACTTAGGTATTTTCTTGGATTCAAACTGAAAAACTTAAAAAATATCTATCACTTGATATTTTAACACCCAAGACTCTCTTCGAAAATAGCACATCCATCGTAAAACGTTGCAAAATGATCGTAGTTATAATGCTAGAAAATCTTAAACTTCTTTTCTCTTCCTTAATCTGTTTTGCCCTCCAGGGTCGGTTTTTCTCTCGGACTCAGCGAGGGATCCCACCTCTACCGCCTCAAGGGTAGTGTCCTGAAGCTTCAGACTCTGGGTCGGGGGATACAACTGGGGAGGATGACCAGTGCCTCGCCCAGGCGGCCTCACCTGCTATGCTGAGCAGGAGTCTCGGTGGGGATGAGAAGATTGGAAGGGATAGACAAGGAAGAGGGAAGGAAGCGGCCGTGGCCTTAAGTTACGTACCATCCCGGCATTTGCCTGGAGGAGAAGTGGGAAACCACGGAAAACGACTTCCAGAATGGCTGAGGTGGGAATCGAACCCACCTCTACTCAGTTTACCTTCGAGGCTGAGTGAACCCCGTTCCAGCCCTCGTACCACTGTTCAGATTTCGTGGCAGAGCCGGGAATCGAACCCGGGCCTCTGGGGGTGGCAGCTAATCACACTAACCACTACACCACGGAGGCGGACAAATCTTAAACTTTATTTTTAAATTTCAATTTTTTTAATTTTAATTTGTAAATGCTAAATTCTTACTTTAAGGGAAATCATGGCTAAACTGTTGCGATTTTACACAAAAAAATCGAATTTTCAATTTAACTTTTAAAAATGCGATAATTCTTCCTTTTGCAAACCCGGTTATCAGTTTTTCCATAACGCCATTTCAGAGCTCTAAATTCCGGTTTAAAATAAAAGGGGCGCGGCGTATAACTTATACAAAAACCTCACGCCTCTTCCTCTCACGCTGGCTGGGCGTAAGAGAAAAATTAAGTCTGAGTGAATAATTTACAGTCTAGTGCAGTTTTAAAATAAGTAGGTTAACTAAAACTTTCAGTTGCATTTTTCTAGTTTAAAATATTTTCAGTTCATTCATTGCTATGTATAAAATGCTCTGCGTGACAGAGTTCTTATCAGATTCACCTGAAATTTTTAGATAATGTTTCAATGAAAATGAAAATCCACAGCCTGTTTCCAATCATTCGACCGGGTCAGGAATGGAGTGAATGAAGCCCCCGTCTAGCGGCGAGGATATGTATTGTGCCGGCTGCCGAAGCCTGATTAATGAAATGAAATGGTAATGGAGAGTGTTGCCAGAATGAAATATGATAGGGAAAACCGGAGCACTCGGAGAAAAACTTCTCCCACCTCCACTTTGTCCAGCACAAATCTCACATGGAGTGACCGGGATTTGAACCACGGAACCCAGCGGTGAGAGCTACGGAGTTCTGCATTTTATTATCAGCTGAAGATTACCTTCATATTTTTGGTCCGAAAATAGCACCAAACTAGATTTTTGTCTATTCATTGTTTAATGAAACTTTGAAAACCTTATTGCTCCATTAGTTTACACCTGACTGCAAAACCCAGATTAGTTATTTATTAATTGTATGGAGTCTTGGGTAAGGAGTACAGTACAAGATGAAAATAAAAAGTCCAAAACAAAAATGATGGAGTGCAATCTAACGAACTCAGGTAATGCAGGTAATATTAGATTAGGAAATTAAGTCTTAAAAGGAAGGAGATAGATATTGCTAGTAGGGTAGTAAAATAACTAACGATGGCAGAAGTCAGGACATAAAATGGAGACTAGCACAAGCAAAGAAGGCCTTTCTTAAGAAAATAATTTGCTTACTTCGAACACTGATATGGGAATTAGCAAGATGTTCCTAAAGACTTTCATCTGGAGCATGGCACAGAACGGAAGTGAAACATGGAGGATAACTAGTTCAGAAATAAAGAGAATAGAAGCTTTTGAAATGTGGTGTTACAGAAGAATGCTGAAGATGAGATGGATAGATCGAATCACTAATGAAGAGATACTGAATCGAATTGGTGAGAAGAGAGAATAGAATGATAGGGCAGATCCTAAGACACTCAGGACTTGTTCAGTTGGTTTTTGAGGAAAGTTTAGGTGGTAACAACTGTTGAGGTAGACCAAAGTATCAATATGATGAGCAGATTAGAGCAGATGTAGGATGGAATAGTTACCGTACGTAGAAATGAAAAGCGCAGGATAGGGTGGCATGGAGTGCAGCATCAAACAAGTCTATGGGCTGATTATTTAAACAATAACATTACCTTCATATTTTTTTTCTCCTAGTACAGCATGAAACTAGATTTTTGCGTATTGTATGAACAATGAAAATTGAAAACCTTTTATCTCCGATAGTTTGTAACTGACTGCAAAACCCAGAGTTGTTATTAAGTATATGATTATTTTTGACAAGTCTTTCAAATTATAGCAAAAAAATATTAAAGCTGTGCTGGAAGCAGGATTTTCAATGCAATATATAAACAATAAACATTATTTGTTAACAACTTTGCAAAAACATAACTAATCAACAAATTAACTAGTCAACTCCAAATTTGTGTGGTGTTATTAATATGTGGTTGTGTTTTAAATTGTGTTGTGATAAGTTACAAATTTTAGTCATGACTCCACTTAAACTATCTTTACATGATGTTTATAATGATGGTGATGTGGTCACTTACGTGGATTGGCACACACGGCTATACCTGAAGCACTGATCACTGCGAACTGACACACGAGGGCTCTCCAGGTGAGTGATCCGCTAGATAGTAGCCGTCTCTATGAGGTACAAGGTCGTGGAGTATTGTGAGTGAGTAAGGAGGGAGACATTTCTCCTCTGTTGTAATCAAGGTTGTCCGCTGGATTCTCTGCTAACACAGGTAAACACGTACACAATCACCGAGAAAATTTAAACAAATATTTCTTCTGAATTTTCAAATGTTTTCTGGCTGATTTGTCCACAGTAAAATTTGTTCTATTAACCAGGGTGCATCCCAGCTATTGCAGAGGGTAAAACGATTTTGTTTAATTCCTGATAAGTGTCTCCGTTACACGGAGAATACATAGAATCATGGACATACTTTTGGCCTTTGCAGACGAAAGCGACTACAGATTCTTTGGCTGTTCCCCTTTTAGTAGTCTCTTATGACATGCAAGGGATTTGACTCCATCCACAGGAAAGATAAAGAGTTCCGATAAATCGAAAGGAATGGTAACGCTCATGAATTATGAGAAAATGAAAAAGACATTCTAGACCTCGTAAATATGTTATTATTATTATTATTATTATTATTATTATTATTATTATTATTATTATTATTATTATTATTATTATGTCAGACTCGTTGGCTGAACGGTCAGCGTCCTGGCCTTCGGTTCAGAGTGTCTCGGGTTCGATTCCCGGCCGCGTCGGGGATTTTAACCAATTTTAATTCCAATGGCAAGGGGGCTGAGTGTATGTGTTGTCTTCATCATCATTTCATCCTCATCAAGAAGCGCAGGTCGCCTGTGGGAGTCAAACAGAAATACCTGCACTTGGCGAGCCGAAACCGTTCTGGGATATCCCGGCACTAAAAGCCATACGACATTTCATTATTATTAGTCCGATTGTGTGGTGTAATGATTAGTGTTATTAGCTGCCACCCCCGGAGGCCCGGATTTGATTCCCGGCTCTGCCACGAAATTTGAAAAGTTTTAGGATGATTGGAACCGGGTCCACTCAGCCTCGGGAGGTCAATCGACTAGATGGGGGTTCGATTTCCACCTCATCCATTCTCGAAGTAGTTTTTCGTCGTTTCTCACTTCTCCTCCAGGCAAATGCCGGGATGGTACCTAACTTAAGGCCATGGCCGCTTCCTTCCCTGTTCGTTGTCTATCCCTTCCGACCTCCAACCTACCTTCACAAGTCCTCTGTTCAGCGTAGTAGGTAAGGCCGCCTGGGTGAGGTACTGTTCGTCTACCCCAGTTGTATCCCCCATCCAATGTCTCACGCTCCAGGACACTGTCTTTGAGACGGTAGAGGTGGGATCCCTCGCTGAGTCCGAGGGAAAAACCAACCCTGCAGAGTAAACAGATTCTTCTTCTTCTGCTTGTTTCATTATCCCCATTCATACAGCGCGTTGGAAATTGTTCATTGGCTTGATGACTTTCGCATTCCTATTCTTCCAAAATCTCTTCATGAACTCACTGTGTTGCCTCTTCCGTTCTTCTGACCACCTTGTACCAGTCCAGCTGCTGGTTTTCACCATAAATGTGTGTTCATCTACTCAGGTCCTAAAGACTTTGCAATTTTTCATTATGTCTTCTCCGATGTTCAATTCATTCAGGTCCCCTCTTGTTTCCTCGAGCCAATGTATTCTCCTGTTTTGGGAATTTATTACATTGAATAACCTTCTTGTGAGTCTATTATTATCCTTCCTGTCCGGCTCCATGGCTAAATGGTTAGCGCACTGGACTTTGGCCACAGGGAATCCGGGTTCGATTCCCGGCAGGGTCGGGAATTTTAAACATAATTGATTAATTTCGCTGGCACGGGGGCTGGGTGTATGTGTCGTCTTCAAAACATTTCATCCTCATCACGACGCGCAGGTCGCCTACGGGAGTCAAATCAAAAGACCTACATCTGGCGAGCCGAACTTGTCCTCAGACACTCCCGGCACTAAAAAAAGCCATACGCCATTTCATATTTTACTATCCATTCTAAAAATGTGTCCAAAAAATGTCAAACGTCTCCTTCGTACAGTATGGATGGAACTATGTGTGTAACTATAGAGGTCTGTAGTTCACATTTTGATCCAAATTCCATTTTCTTGTATGGGGCCGAAAATTTTTCTAAGAATGTTACCTTCTTATTTTTCAATTTCTGCAATTTTAGAACAATCTCTTAAAGTTAAGGTTTCTGATGCATATAGGGCTTCTCGTAGAATAACTGTATTGTAATGTTTCAATTTACCAATGCGTGACATTAATCGTTTATTGAAGTGACCCCATATCAGTCTAAATGCCCTCTGAAGTTTTTATTATTTATTTAGTCAATTTACTGTGCAAGGTCGGTTTGTTCCCCGGACTCAGGGATATATACCACATCTACCGGCTCAAGGGCAATGTCCTGGAGCGTAAGACATTCGGTGGGGGGATGAAATTGGGGAAGAGGATCAGTACCTCACCCAGGCGGCCTCACCTGCTATGCTGAACAGAGTTCTTGTGAGGGATGTTGCAAGGGATAAGAAAGGAAGCGGCTGTGAATTTAAGTTAGGTACAATCCCAGCCTTTTCCTGGATAAGGAGTGGGGAAAGTACGGAAGACCACTCTGAGGATGGCTGAGGTGGGAATCGAACCCCCCTCTACTCAGCAGGCCTCCCGAGGCTGAGTGGATCCGGTTCTAGCCCTCGTACCACTTTTCAAATTCGTGGCAGTATCGGGAATCGAACCCGGCCTCTGAGGATGGCAGCTAATCACACTAACCACAACACCAAAGAGCGGACGTATTATTATTATTATTATTATTATTATTATTATTATTATTATTATTATTATTATTATTATGGATTAGCCACCCCTGTTGTGTAGAGACAGCGTGCCTGTCTCTTATTCCAAGGCTCCGGGTTCTGTTTTCCGGCATTCAGGAGTTAAATTGTGGATTGAGGAATAGAACGGGTTCAATAGATACAAGAAGCTGTCAAGCACTTAGTTACAGGAAGAAAGCTCACTGTGAGAAGGTGGCACAACTGACCGAGTGTACGTAGAGGTACAGTTGTTGCCATGGTAACAATAGTGTCGGGAAATTTTTGACGCTGATTCCAGAAAGACCAGGGCGAAACCAGTAGTGGAAATTAAGGGGGGCGAGGGGGCACTTTCTGGAGAAAATATTACATTTTTTTCATTTTAGCCGTCTGAAACTAGGAGTTATTAAAGAAAGCAATGTGTACAAGCCATGTTATTTTATCCGCTAATTCTTTCCTTTATTTTCTTTTATTATTAACAACATTATTAGCGTAAATACTCACAAAATACCGTTCGTCCCGGCTAACCGATTTCTATAGCACACAGCAAGTAGTGGAGACTTTGCATGTGCTTAGAGAAAGGGTAACAGGTTTCTTTTTTTTTTTTTTTTTTGCCAAGATCATGGACACTGAGGTATAATTCACCCGCTTGCCGCGCGCATTCGTCAGTCTGGCAGTCTCTTTAATGTCTGTTAGTTTTTTTAGCGTGTAGTCAAATAATACACGATTTTAATTGTATTAAAAGTGCAATATTGTTCTTTGCTGAAAGTTTCATTGGTCATTGTATAGGGCTGAAACAAAATATCAAAAAACTATTATTACCGCACTTAAATTGGTAAACTGTCAACCTGTCGAATTTGGCTCAGAGAGCATCCAAAAGCTTTTTCAGTTTTGATTTATAGAAACCCCCTTTCCTCCGCCATATCTCACAAACCCGGGTACTGTTTGTTGTCTGTATATTATTTTTGCCCCCGCACTTTTAACTCCCTATCGGCGCTACTGGGCGCAACAGCCCCGAAGGGCCTTGGCCTACCAAGTGACCGCTACTCAGCTTGAAGGCCTGCAGATTACGAGGTGTCGTGTGGTTAGCACGACGAATCCTCTCTGCCGTTATTCTTGGCTTTCAAGCCCGGGGCCGCTATCTCACCATCATAGAGCTCGTCAATTGTAATCACGTAGGCTGAGTGGACCTCGAACCAGCCCTCAGATGCAGGAAAAATTCCGTGAGTTGGACGGGAATCGAATCCGAGGCCTCCGGTTAAGAGGCAGGCATGCTACCGCTACACCGCGGGGGCCGGCCTCCAGAAAGACCGCCAGCCCCAAAACTTGTCCATGACATGGGGCATCATAAATAACAAAAACTTCCTTCAGCTTATCAGCAGGTATTTCTGGGGTCGCTGGAACCGCCCAGGTTTTTGGCTGGGGGTTTAAGACCGGATGCCCTTCCTGACGCGACGTAATTCTTGAAATGAAAATCTCGGCCTGGGATCGACCAACATTAGAAACCTCCTACTTACGGGTGGGAAGCCAGCAGCTAAGTCACTGAGCTAATCATGCCCCCCACCCCCATGGGGCATCCTAAATATACACCAGAAAAATCCGGGGAAAACTCCAGAAGGGTCATGATATACAAAGCGACCACTGCTCAGCCCGAAGGCCTGCAGATTATGAGGTGTCTTGTGGTCAGCACGACGAATCCTTTGGGCAGTTATTCCTGGATGAGTGGTTCAAACGATTGAGGCGCTGCGCTTCTCACCCCAACTTGGCAGGTTCGATCCTGGCTCAGTCCGGTGGTATTTGAAGATGCTCAGATACGTCAGCCCCATGACGGTAATTTACTGGCACGTAAAAAAAACTGCTGTGGGAAAAATTCCGGCATTTCAGCGTCTCCGAAAACCGTCAAAGATTTTTAGTGGCATGTAAATAAAACTTGATTATTCATTTCCTCTACGAAAAGACCGACGAGTATTATCAAGAAAAGCAAAGCAAAGCAAAGTCATCTCCGTACAGGCCATGAAGGCCCTTGGAGGAGTGGAAGGAAAAGGCTTCCACTATTCGTAACCTCGGCACTTGATTGGGTAGAGTGTTTAGTTCTACGCCCAGCCGCCTTTGCCCCCAGGAATTAACCTGGTACTCATTGTTGGTGTAGGCTGAGTGAACCTCAGGGCCATATGCTTCGCCTGACTAACTTCGACTGCACCGCATTATTTTTGTTCTGGAGTTAATTCTGCAATCTCTTTTCCAACCACTCTGTCCTTTTTCTGCTTCTCATAAAAAAAATGCTAGCCCTATCAGATCGTCCATTGCGTGCTTTAAGTTTCCCGTAGAGTCCTGTTCGATTATCTCCCGCTAGATGTGCTCAAATACGTCAGCCTCATGTCGGTAGATTTACTGGCACGTAAAATAACCCCTACGGGACTAAATTCCGGCACCTCGGCGTCTCCAAAAACCGAAAAGTAGTTAGTGGGACGTAAAGCAAATAACATTATTACTTGTCTATTATTACTCTTCAAATCTAGACAAATTTTTTCTCTGTTTGCTTTACGTCGCACCGACACAGATAGGTCTTATGGCGACGACGGGAGAGGAAAGGGCTAGGACTGGGAAGGAAGAAAAATCGATCTCCTCTCACTAATTCGATTCAGTATCTCTTCATTTGTGATTCGATCTACTAATTTCTCCTTCAGCTTTCTTTTCTAACACCACATTTCAAGACCTTCTATTATCTTTCTTTCTCAGCTAGTTATCGTCCATGTTTCACTTCCATACAATGCCACGCTACAGACGAAAGTCTTTAAGAACATATTTCTAATTCCTATATTAATGTTCGAAAGCAAATTTCTTTTCATAAGAAAGGCATTCCGTGCTTGTGCTAGTCTGCATTTTATATCCTCTTTACTTCTGCAATCGTTAGTTACTTTACTACCCAAGTCTACTTGACTTCACTTCTCAGTCTTATATTTCCTGCTTCGCCTGACTGACTTCAACTGCACCGCATTATTTTTGTTCTGGACTTAATTCTTCAATCTCTTTTCCAACCACTCTCTCCTTTTTCTGCTTCTCATAAAAAAAATGCTAGCGCTATCAGATCGTCCATTGCGTGCTTTAAGTTTCCCGTAGAGTCCCGTTCGATTATCCTCCGCTAGATATGAGCGATCGAGAGGAAATTTCGGCTCTTCGGGTCGATTCGATGTCACTAGGTGGGAGCGAGCCTTATTACGGTCGTGTACGGGACTCATGCTGGGGAATACTAATGACCCTGGTGGCATGCAACACTCTCCGCCAAGAATGGAATCGGCGGTGAAACTATTTATGGCGGTACTGTGTGCCAAACTCCACTGACCATGGTACAGCCTTTCTGTGTGCCCAATTCTTGTTTAGCTAGCGAGTGCATAGCTCAGCTGACACATGCTGATATCTAAGATCAGGATTTGTTTTGTTGTTTGAGTCATCAGTCCATAGACCGGTTTGATGCAGCTCTCCATGCCACCCTATCCTGTGCTAACCTTTGGCATTAAAAACCATTAAAACAGGCACTATTGTGTAAAATAGGCAACCAAACAGACAAGAAAAATGCAACCAAACCAGTTATAACGGGCCCGAATCAACGGTCGTTATAGGCGATAGTCGCACTAACCAGTTTTGTTGTTGTTGCTTCAGAGGCGGTACTTTTTCGCATAAACGATTAACGCACAATAGATAACACTGGGCAACAAAATTTAATTCTTGTTTGTTAAATGGAAGTGAAAGGGTGTTTCTTGTACACTTTTTTCTGCTGATTTTAAATCTGTTTTTAGAATTTTTCTATCACGCACAGTTTTTGAGTAATTTTCAAAAAAATTAAAAAATGTTAAAACTGGTTATTCCTACTAAAATTTATTATCTTAACTTAAATTGAATTTACATGCATTTTAATTTACATACACTTTTTCTGCTGATTTCAAATCCGTTTTTAGAATTTTTCCATCACTCACAGTTTTTGAGTAATTTTCAAAAAATTAAAAAAATGTTGTTGTTCCTACTAAAATTTATTATCTAAACTTAAATTTCATTTACATACCTAAAAAGTATGAGAGGTAGATTTTCGGCTGAACTTAGCTTGAGGAACATCCCTTTTGAGTGACCAGCAGTAGTCAGCCAGCATATTTGGACCCCATTTTGCCTGGTAACGGCTTTCAAATTCGACGATGTCTTGATGGAAACATTCCCCATGGTCGTCTGAGACAGCGCCGAGATTTTCAGGGAAAAAGTCAAGATGCGAGTCCAAGAAGTGTATTTTAAGAGACATATTACATCCCATGTGTTTATAGTTTTGTAGAAGTTCACTAATATGTTCCCTGTAATTCTCTGACCTGTAGTTTCCTAGAAAGTTTGTGACCACCTTCTTAAATGATGACCATGCAGCTAGTTCGTATGTTTTTAACTTGCTTTCAAACACTGTATCATTCATCAGTTCTTTGATCTGAGGACCAACAAATATGCCTTCCTTTAGTTTAGCTACAGATATTATTGGAAATTTGGTTTGGAGAAATTGAAATGCATCCGTACTATGATCAAGTGCTTTTACAAAATTCTTAATCAAACCTAGTTTTATGTGTAATGGGGGCAGTATGATTTTGTCAGATGCAACAAGAGGCTGATGAACGACATTTTCCTGTACTGGAGTAAATGACTGTCGTTTTGGCCAGTTCTTTTTTATGTAGTGATTATTTCTATCTCGACTATCCCACTTGCATAAAAAGCAGCAAAATTTCGTATATCCTAACGGCAAACCAAGTAAGAGAGCTACAACTTTTAAATCTGAACATATCTGCCAGGAATACTTTTCATACTGGATAGTGGATAGTACCATTTTCATGTTCTCATATGATTCCTGTAAGTTAGATGCATGGGCTACAGGAACTGATGGAAATGTATTTCCATTGTTAAGCAGTACCGCTTTCAAACTTCGTTTTGAAGAATCAATGAATAAACGCCATTCTTCTGGATTATGCTGCTGCCCTAGTAACTCGAAGAGACCTGTAACATCATTGCAGAAAACTAGTTCTTCCTTTTTAGAAAAAAGATGCTCAAATTCTTTTTCACGTTGGCGGAAGAAGCAGACTTTGGTATCTTTCTCTATAAGGTTCCAGCCTTTTAGTCTTGAAGCGAGTAATTCTGATTTGGCTTTAGACAAATTAAGATCACGAACCAAATCATTTAGATCTGATTGTGTAAGTAAATGAGGCTCAGAAGAAGCAGCAGAACTTTCTACAAAGGGTTGGTCATCATCCATTTTATCATCACAACTCTTCACCAACATCAACTTCTTCATCTCCATGCATCAACGATCTATCTGGTGGAGAAGGTATAGGAAGCCCTGGACCATGTAGAACCGGTCTGGTTGCTGATTTCAGAGACGGATATACAACTGTATGTTTTGACTTTGAAGATATACCAGAGATATTAGTCACACAAAAATAGCAATCGGTCAAATGATCCGTAGGTTCCCTCCACTGCATCGGAATTCCAAAAGGCATATGGCGAGTCCCCTTCATCCATCCAGTCAGTAGAGCTACACATGAAGCACAACATATGTTAGGGGCCCAATTCTGATTCAGATCCATCTTGCAATCAAAATGCAACTCATAAGCTTCCTTAATTAAAGTAGTAACACTTCGCCTCTGCGCTTTAAGGGTTAACTCGCCACATATATTACAGAAACTATCTGGTTTATTTTTACAGTTGGGAGGCATTTTTCACACAATAAAATGAAACACTACTGTATATTGAACACAAACTATCTCCTTTCAATAGAATTTGGAAGCACAACTCTATGCAGACAGTCGCATGAAATAAATCTCTAATTCAACTGACAACTGCAATGTTTTAAAGTTTCTAATTGTTGTGGCAACAATGAATAATATGGAATGCTGTACATTCTTAAGAGAATAAAAAGTAAAAAATATATAGTAAGAGTATGATAAACCAACAATTATAATAGTTTATTAATCTTTGTTAATGGTAGCATGCTAACCCGTAAATATGAAAACAAAGATTTGAAATTACAAAAAAACTGTGGGTGATGGGAAGTTTCTGGTTTCATATTCGTAATCAGCACACAAAAGTACGTAAGAATCACCATAAATTACACATTTAACAAAATCATTGTTGACCAGTGTAATTTGAAGCCATTCTTAGATATCTTAACGAATCATATGATTACGGTTAAGAAATTCGTGATTTCGCTTTCGCGAATTACAGCGAATTAAAGCGATAGGGCCAGTTTAAAGCGAAATTTACTTGTTTTGCGATAAGGGCGAAACCGCAGAGAAATTCGTGGAAAATAAAAGGTATTTCAATATTACGTGTGTGAAGAAAACTGGAAGGCAGAATAAGGATTTCTCAGTTCGACAGAAATATGTCAGTAAGTTTTAATATTCTACGACATCCTTTAATAGTACGGCGATGCAGTGTGAAAGGGTAATTTGTTACGTAATCTTGATTAGAGCTATATTATAGTCCTAATAAAGAATACTATCAATACTTGATTATTGCGGCATTGTCCTCGTTGATGCGACACGTGAACAAACTACGAAACTTCAACGAGCATTGAACTCTGGTCTTCGATTTGCTTTTTTTTTATGGGATAGGAAAGGCCTAGGAGTTGGAAGGAAGCGGCCGTGGCCTTAATTAAGGTACACACCGAGCTCGATAGCTGCAGTCGCTTAAGTGCGGCCAGTATCCAGTATTCGGGAGATAGTAGGTTCGAATCCCACTGTCGGCAGCCCTGAAAATGGTTTTCCGTGGTTTCCCATTTTCACACCAGGCAAATGCTGGGGCTGTACCTTAGTTAAGGCCACGGCCGCTTCCTTCCCACTCCTAGCCCTTCCCTGTCCCATCGTCGCCATAAGATCTATCTGTGTCGGTGCGACGTAAAACAACTAGCAAAAAAAATTAAGGTACAGCCCCAGCATTTGCCTGGTGGGAAAATGGGAAACCACGGAAAACCATCCTCAGGGCTGCCGATAGTGGGATTCGAACCTACTATCTCCCGGATGCAAGCTTACAGCCGCGCGCCTCTACGCGCACGGCCGATTTGCTTTTAACTTGAGTTATGATGCTCACATAACCCCTAGCTACACAGCTCTTTCCTGGGTGAAACCCGAAAGGCGACGGAAGTTTGACACACTTACATTGACTTATCGAACTCTAAAGGAATATCTACCCAAATACATTTCTTCAAAATTCAATTTATTATCCTCATTCCGTAATTGTAACACTAGATCTAGCACTTCCCTTGCTATTCCAATCAACCATTTTTCAATGTATAATACTGTAGATCCTTCGTTGTGGCTGGGGTCACGACTTTGGGATTCACTTCCAGCTGCTGTCAGGAACTCAACAACAAAGTTTAAAATTGCATTCAGAGATTACCTGTTCAATACCACTGATTGTTTCGTGTGGTTGGTGACGTCTGATAGGTTGTGTGATTGTGGTACGTAGGATAGTAACATTGGCATTTTACTCTACAGCTGAAGAATATTGTTGTTCTTATAATTAATATTAGGTTATTATAATATTTTTATTGTTATAGATTAAATAATATATATATATAATATTTAGCTTTTAAGTAGTGTACATACATCACTGCTTATTGCCACAGTTATGTTTCCATTACTTCATTACGTGTTGTGTTCTGTTTAAGCACTGCTTATGTTTTACAGTTTGTATGTGAGTTTTTCATTATGACTTTGTCTCATTCTTTTTTCTTACTTTTGTACTCCGGATTTATTTTTTATCTTGTTTTTTTTTGTTGAGTTTTGCTTTCATTCTTCTTTATATGCTCTCCATATTTTGATTAGTTATCCTTGATTTTGTAATGGAATATTAAATCTCTTTTATATATGCATTGCATTGCAATTTACGTGGTTAAGTGTAAGAGAGATCGAGTCCTTACTTCACCATTGCTAAAGTCAAATAAATAAGTAAATAAATAAATAAATAAATAAATAAATAAATAAATAAATAAATAAATAAATAAATAAATGCCCTTCCTGACGTCTACTTCACCAGAGGAGTTAATGAGATGAAATGAATGACGTGATATATGATAGTAGGGAGACGGTGAAACCCGGTGCCGGCACATAGCCTGTTGAAGGCTTAATGTCCCCATCCGACGGACAAATCACCATCAACCGCGTCATGTGCCCTCACTCCATATGAGCACTGCAGAGAGGTTTGGAATTTAAAAATCCAGGCTTTTGGCACGCAATCTAGTGATTAGAAATTGTATACCACCACCTCCCCTACCCTGCCGGCCAACATTCTGATGGTGAAAGTTTTTCGACCATCGGGACTCGAACCGGCAAACCTCGGTGTCAGACCGTTTATACTTCAGCGCCTTAACGATCATGGCCACCAGGGGGGCTTAAATAAATAAATAAATAAATAAATAAATATGTATTTTCGTTTACGGCCGTTAGAGACCACGTTAGGTAACAGTTACATGTTTCTGGAAGACTTCTTCACAGCCCAAAACTTTAGCATCCTTTCTCTGGCAGCCTGTCTTCTTTCTTCCGTCCACCCATGGTTAAGTTTTGGTTCGTCATCACTGATAAATAAATAAATAAATAAATAAATAAATAAATAAATGAGGATTAATGGATGATTATCAATATTGTATTTCACATAAATAATTAACAAATCACAAGAATAGGGCTTTATATGAACGATTTTGGAAAATGATTACAGCGAAATTCAAGCGATAGGTCATAACCTATTTCGCGAATTAACGCGAAAAATTGTTCCTTTCTCGCAAAATCGAGCACAAATTAATGGGAAAATATAATGCTCCTACCTATCTGTAAGTTTTAGACTACGCACTTGCATGGTTAATTAACAGAATTAGATTAACATTTTAAAAAATAAAACCGGTAACTGAAATAATTACTGAATTTATAGAACAGTATTAGTAGAGAGCTGTCCGACTTGTTGGCTGAACGGTCAGCGTACTGGCCTTCGGTTCAGAGGGTCCCGGGTTCGATTCCCGGCCGGGTCGGGAATTTTAACCTTAATTGGTTAATTCCAATGGCATGGGGGCTGGGTGTATGTGTTGTCTTCATCATCATTTCAGCCTCATCACGACAGTAGTATAATGCAGGGATTCTGCGGCCTCCTCCCGCGGGAAATTTGAATTCTGGCGGGAAATTTGCATTCTGGCGGGAAATTTGAATTTTGGCGGGAAATTTGAATTTTGGCGGAAGATTTGAATTTGTAAACAAAGCCACGTAATTTTTGACAGCTGTCATCGACAACAACGCATCGCTAACCTCACTGCTGCCATCTTGACGGGCCTAAACCTCAGTAGTGCCAACTTAACCTAACTAGCGTGAGGTAAACAAAGCCACGTGTTTTTTGAGAGCCACGTGCTTTTTGACAGACAACAACGCATCGCTAACCTCAGTACTGCCATCTTGACGGGCCTAAACCTCAGTAGTACCAACTTAACCTAACTAGCGTGTAGTAAACAAAGCCACGTGCTTTTTTGACAGCTGTCATCCGCCATATTTAAACCACAGAGCACTGTGCTGCACTCCTTATCGTAGTAGATGTAACATTCGCCATCTTTAATCTAGAGAGCACCGTGCTGCCCTATTTAGCTACTTACCTTTGAAATGTGGTACGTCGCAGCTGTCATCCGCCATCTTGCATCCGAAACCTCAGTGCTGCACTCTTTAGCTGAAATGTAGTGGTGGCAAATTCTTTATGCTCTTGTTTGGAAACAAAGCCACGTGCAGCTGTCATCCGCCATCTTTAATCCAGAGAGCACCGTGCTGCTCTCTTTAGCTACTTACCTTTGAAATGAGGTACGTCACAGCTGTCATCCGCCATCTTGCATCGCAAACCTCAGTGCTGCACTCTTTAGTTTGAAATGTGGTGGCGGCAAATTCCACGTGCTCTTGTTTGGAAACAAAGCCACGTGCAGCTGTCATCCGCCATCTTTAATACAGAGAGCACCGTGCTGCCCTCTTTAGCTACTTACCTTTGAAATGTGGTACGTCACAGCTGTCATCCGCCATCTTGCATCGCAAACCTCAGTGCTGCACTCTTTAGCTAGATACCTTTGAAATGTAGTGGCGGCAATTTGAAAAATTCTTTTTGCTCATGTTTGGAAACAAAGCCACGTGCAGCTATCATCCGCCATCTTTAATCTAGAGAGCACCGTGCTGACCTCTATGTGGTGGTGGTAAATTCTACGTGCTCTTGTTTGGAAACAAACCCATGTGCTTTTCTGACAGCTGTCAACCGCCAGAGAGCACCGTGCTGCCCTCTTTGTGCCGGTGACAAATTCCACGTGCTTTTTGACAGCTGTCATCCGCCATCTTGCATCACAAACCTCAGTGCTGTACTCTTTAGCTAGATACCTTTGAAATGTGGTGGCGGAAAATTCCACGTGCTCTTGTTTAGTAAACAAAGCCACGTGCTTTTTTGACAGCTGTCGTCCGCCATCTTTAATCAATAGAGCACTGTGCTGTGGGTAATTTCGTCAGCTGTCATCCGCCATCTTTAATCCACAGAGCACCGTGCTGCTCTCTGTAGTAGCGGGTAATTTGAAAAGTTCTGTTAGCTGTCATCCGCCATCTTTAATCAAGAGAGCACCGTGTTGCCATCTTTAGTTGAACTGTGGTGGCGGCAAATTCCACGTGCTCTTGTTTAGTAAACAAACTCACGCGCTTTTTGTCAGCTGTCATCCGCCATCTTACATCGCAAACCTCAGTGCTACACTCTTTAGTTGAAAAATGGTGGCGGATAATTTAAAAAGAAAAATTCTACAGCAGTCATCTCTCGACGCTAATTGCACAAGATGGTGGCTATACATGACTCCTTAAAGGTGCTTATGCAAGATGATCGCTATACATAGTTTCTTATGAGACTCCCTTGGGATGCTTGCGCAAGATGGCGGTTATACAAGGCTCCTTATGAGACACCCTAGGGATGCTTGCGCAAGATGGTGGTTGCTCTTATGAGGCGGCTTAAGGATCCTTGCACAAGATGGCTAGAGACCCCCCCGCCCCCACCCCTAAGGATGCTTGCGCAAGATGGCGGACGCAAGATGGCGGTTATACATAGCTCCTTATGAGACAGCCAGTACTCGATACAACATATGATCAGAACATTGATTGATGTGTTCAGAACACATCGATCAGGACATTGATTGATGAGTTCAGAACACAAAATAAGTGATCAAGACTAGAATCGAACACTGTACTCGATGTCGTTAACTTCAACATGTGATTAAAACATTGTTTGGTGTGTTCAGAACACTACATAAGTAGAATCGAACGCTGTACAACATGTTAGGGGATACCTTTGTTCTAAGAAGATCAGATTGAAACATAACAAGACTAGAATTGAACACTGCACTCGATGTCGTTAACCTTAACATGTGAACAGAACATTGATTGATGTGTTCAGATCACTAAACAAGTAGAACCGAACACTGTACGACATGTTAGGGGATACCTTTGTTCTAAGAAAATTAGATTGAAACATAACAAGACTAGAATCGAACACTGCACTCGATGTCGTTAACCTTAACATGTGATCAGAACATTGATTGATGTGTTCAGATCACTAAACAAGTAGAACCGAACACTGTACGACATGTTAGGGGATACCTTTGTTCTAAGAAGATCAGATTGAAACATAACAAGACTAGAATTGAACACAGCACTCGATGTCGTTAACCTTAACATGTGATCAGAACATCGATTGATGTGTTCAGATCACTAAACAAGTAGAACCGAACACAGTACAACATGTTAGGGGATACCTTTGTTCTAAGAAGATCAGATTGAAACATAACAAGACTAGAATTGAACACTGCACTCGATGCAACATGTGATCAGAACATTGATTGATGTGTTCAGATCACTAAACAAGTAGAACCGAACACTGTACAACATGTTAGGGGATACCTTTGTTCTAAGAAAATTAGATTGAAACATAACAAGACTAGAATCGAACACTGCACTCGATGTCGTTAACCTTAACATGTGATCCGATACAACATGTTAGGGGATACCTTTGTTCTAAGAAAATTAGATTGAAGCATAGCAAGACTAGAATCGAACACTGTAAGAACGTTGTTTGATGTGTTCAGAGCAAAAGTACAACTTCAATGATTTACCTAGTGTAAAACACACACTGTGCACATATCGCATAGCTATGTCGCCTATCACTTGCCTAGTATGAAAATCAAAAACACACTGTGCACATATCGCATAGCTAACTCGGCAACACTTCAGATGATTTGCTTAGTACGAAAATTAAAAAAATCTATACCGCGTAGCTAACTCGTTCATCGCACTGCTAAGACGCTTAGTAATTGCAAATACACTGATATATGTCATACGAAAATCAAGAAAGCACACTGCGTAGCCAACTCGCTCGGGTCA
This sequence comes from Anabrus simplex, assembly GCF_040414725.1. NCBI lineage: Eukaryota > Metazoa > Arthropoda > Insecta > Orthoptera > Tettigoniidae > Anabrus > Anabrus simplex. Next base: position 176,572,154 of record NC_090279.1, on the reverse strand, counting down.
CTCGCTTAGTAATTGCAACACGACTAGAACACTGATACACACACGGATAAGAATGTTGCGAGAAACTACATACTTACATGTTTTTTTTAAAAAAAATATTGTGTGTGAAAGGTCATAAATTATATGTACACATGTTGTCTCCTCCAAGTTGTAAGACGAAATAGACGCAGTACTGCGAGTTTCCGCTATAGCTGGCGAACGGAAGTAGCATGATATCTCAGAGAGAAAAAAAAAAATACGCGTGAGCTTGCATACATGCAAGTCAGACACAATGATGGATACCGCGATTCAAATCCTGGCAACTTATGCCGTCAGGAAGGGCATCCGGCGAGCATCTAGCTGTAAATCCCCGATTCTCATGTTAGAAGTTGTAAAACAGATTCTTAATCCCAGTTCTTTGACGGCAGGAAGGGCAACCGGTCGAAAACAATAGTGTATGATGTAAGAGGCTAGATACTGCTAGTTTTGCGTCAGGAAGGGCAACTAGTCTTAAAACAAATTCTTGCGATTTAAAATCTTAGTTTTGCGTCAGGAAGGGCATCCGGCTGTAAAACAATAGTTCATGATACAGCGATTTAAAATCTAAGAAGAGCATCTAGCTGTAAATCCCCGATTCTCGTGTTAGAAGTTGAAAAACAGATTCTTAATCCGAGTTCTTTGACGTCAGGAAGGGCAACCGGTCGAAAACAATAGTGTATGATGTAAGAGGCTAGATACTGCTAGTTTTGCGTCAGGAAGGGCAACTAGTCTTAAAACAAATTCTTGCGATTTAATATCTTAGTTTTGCGTCAGGAAGGGCATCCGGCTGTAAAACAATAGTTCGTGATACAGCGATTTAACATCTAAGAAGTGCATCTAGCTGTAAATCCCCGATTCTCGTGTTAGAAGTTGTAAAACAGATTCTTAATCCGAGTTATTTGATGTCAGGAAGGACAACCGGTCGAAAACAATAGTGTATGATGTAAGAGGTTAGATACTGCTAGTTTTGCGTCAGGAAGGGCAACTAGTCTTAAAACAAATTCTTGCGATTTAAAATCTTAGTTTTGCGTCAGGAAGGGCATCCGGCTGTAAAACAATAGTTCATGATACAGCGATTTAAAATCTAAGAAGTGCATCTAGCTGTAAAACCCCGATTCTCGTGTTAGAAGTTGTAAAACAGATTCTTAATCCGAATTCTTTGACGTCAGGAAGGGCAACCGGTCGAAAACAATAGTGTATGATGTAAGAGGTTAGATACTGCTAGTTTTGCGTCAGGAAGGGCAAGTAGTCTTAAAACAAATTCTTGCGATTTAAAATCTTAGTTTGGCGCCAGGAAGGTCATCCGGCTGTAAAACAATAGTTCGTGATACAGCGATTTAAAATCTAAGAAGTGCATCTAGCTGTAAATCCCCGATTCTCGTGTTAAAAAAAGCATCTAATTGTAAAATAGATTCTTAATCCAAGTTCTTTGACGTGAGGTAGGGCAACCGGTCGAAAACAATAGTGTATGATGTAAGAGGCTAGATACTGCCAGTTTTGCGTTAGGAAGGGCAACTAGTCTTAAAACAAATTCTTGCGATTTAAAATCTTAGTTTGGCGTCAGGAAGGTCATCCGGCTGTAAAACAATAGTTCGTGATACAGCGATTTAAAATCTAAGAAGTGCATCTAGCTGTAAAACCCGTGTTGAGGGTGATTCATTTGTCGGATGGGGGTGATCCTACTGTTGCATATTACATTCTCAGGTAGTTTCGAGGGCGTGCAAAGAGCCAGCATTAAGTAAGGGCTGTTGATGGGGACGTTAAACCTTGTGCAGACTCCTTCGAAAATGATTGTGAGTACAAGATCTTGATAGTGATTCATCTGTCGGATGGAGGTGATAAGCTGTGTGCAGGCTGAGGGCGTGCAAAAAGCCAGCATTAAGTAAGGTCTGTTGATGGGGGTGTTAAACCTTGTGCAGGCTTCCCCGAAACTGATTGTGAGTACAAGAGTGTTGAGGGTGATTCATTTGTCGGATGGAGGCGTTAAGCTGTGTGCAGGCTTCTTCGGTAGGAGTAGGCTATGTGCCGGTACCGGGACATCTAGTTATAAAACCCGCTATAACAAAATTTATCACGTATAGTGCGATTTAAAATCCTAGTCAGGAAGGGTAACCGGTCGTAAAACTATGGTGTATGATCTAAGAGGCGGGGTGTGCAAAAAAAAGCCAGCATTAAGTAAGGGCTGTTGATAGGGGGGGGGGCGTTAAACCTTGTGCAGACTCCTTCGAAAATGATTTTGAGTACAAGACGTTGAGGGTGATTCATCTGTCGGATGGAGGCAATAAGCCTTGTGCAGGCTTCTTCGGTAGGAGTAGGCTATGTGCCGGTACCGGGACGTCTAGTTATAAAACCCGCTAGAACAAATTTATCGCGCATACTGCGATTTAAAATCCTAGTCAGGAAGGGTAACCGGCCGTAAAACTGTGGTGTATGATCTAAGAGGCGGGTGTGTAAAAAAGCCAGCATTAAGTAAGGGCTGTTGATAGGGGCGTTAAACCTTGTGCAGACTCCTTCGAAAATGATTTTGAGTACAAGACGTTGAGGGTGATTCATTGTCGGAGGGTGCGCGTTAAGCTGTGTGCAGGCTTCATCGGTAGGAGTAGGCTATGTGCCGGTACCGGGACATCTAGTTATAAAACCCGCTACAACAAATTTATCGCGTATACTGCGATTTAAAATCCTAGTCAGGAAGGGTAACCGGTCGTAAAACTATGGTGTATGATCTAAGAGGCGGGTGTGCAAAAAAAAAGCTAGCGTTAGGTAAGGGCTGTTGATAGAGGGGTGTTAAACCTTGTACAGGCTCCTTCAACAGGAGTACCCTACATGCCGGCGCCGTGCAGGCTCTTTCGATAGGAGGGGGGCTATATGCTAGCACTGTGTGTTTTAACCTCTCCGTACAATCATGATAATTTATGTTAGGAGCTTACACAGGCTACGTGAGTTACAAGTCGCTCATCAGCACACCGTTTCTTCGTTCAAGGTTAGTGCTTCCGGAAGCCGAGTGTACAATTTCAGCTAACACATGCATTCCATACCTCGCTCTGAATGACTGCGCCGATACAACTTCAAAGATAGTGTTATATGCAGTAGAACAAAAAATGTAACCCATAACCCGTTCCTAAAGCTTAAAACTGTAAATGTTTGAAGCTCCTGTTTTTACAGCTAGATGTGGTTCCTAACGTAGCAGGGCCGGAATTAAAAATATGTTTTAAAGCCGAGTGCCTCCTCCTGACGTAGGAGTTTAAATCGCAAGAATTTGTTTTACGACCGGTTGCCCTTCCTGACGCGAGATTTTAAATCACAAGAATCCGTTTTACAACAGGATGCCCTTCTAGGATTTTAAAAAGCAGTATCTAGCCTCTTACATCATACGCTATTGTTTTCGACCGGTTGCCCTTCCTGACGTCAAAGAACTTGGATTAAGAATCTCTTTTACAACTAGATGCTCTTTTTAACACGAGAATCGGTGTTTTACAGCTAGATGCACTTCTTAGATTTGAGATCGCTGTATCACGAACTATTGTTTTACAGCCGGTTGCCCTTCCTGACGCAAAACTAAGATTTTAAATCGCAAGAATTTGTTTGAAGACTAGTTGCCTTCCTGATGCAAAACTGGCAGTATCTAGCCTCTTACATCATACGCTATTGTTTTCGAACGGTTGCCCTTCCTGACGTCAAAGAACTTGGATTAAGAATCTCTTTTACAACTAGATGCTCCTTTTAACACGAGAATCGGGGTTTTACAGCTAGATGCACTTCTTAGATTTTAAATCGCTGTATCGTGAACTATTGTTTTACAGCCGGATGCCCTTCCTGACGCAAAACTAAGATTTTAAATCGCAAGAATTTGTTTTAAGACTAGTTGCCCTTCCTTACGCAAAACTGGCAGTATCTAGCCTCTTACATCATACAATATTGTTTTCGACCGGTTGCCCTTCCTGACGTCAAAGAACTTGGATTAAGAATCTGTTATACAACTTCTAACACGAGAATCGGGGATTTACAGCTAGATGCTCTTCTTAGATTTTAAATCGCTGTATCATGAACTATTGTTTTACAGCCGGATACCCTTCCTGACGCAAAACTAAGATTTTAAATCGCAAGAATTTGTTTTAAGACTAGTTGCCCTTCCTGACGCAAAACTAGCAGTATCTAACCTCTTACATCATACACTATTGTTTTCGACCGGTTGCCCTTCCTGACATCAAAGAACTCGGATTAAGAATCTGTTTTACAACTTCTAACACGAGAATCGGGGATTTACAGCTAGATGCTCTTCTTAGATTTTAAATCGCTGTATCACGAACTATTGTTTTACAGCCGGATGCCCTTCCTGACGCAAAACTAAGATTTTAAATCGCAAGAATTTGTTTTAAGACTAGTTGCCCTTCCTGACGCAAAACTAGCAGTATCTAGCCTCTTACATCATACACTATTGTTTTCGACCGGTTGCCCTTCCTGATGTCAAAGAACTCGGATTAAGAATCTGTTTTGCAACTTCTAACACGAGAATCGGGGATTTACAGCTAGATGCTCTTCTTAGATTTTAAATCGCTGTATCATGAACTATTGTTTTACAGCCGGATGCCCTTCCTGACGCAAAACTAAGATTTTAAATCGCAAGAATTTGTTTTAAGACTAGTTGCCCTTCCTGACGCAAAACTAGCAGTATCTAGCCTCTTACATCATACACTATTGTTTTCGACCGGTTGCCCTTCCTGACGTCAAAGAACTGGGATTAAGAATCTGTTTTACAACTTCTAACATGAGAATCGGGAATTTACAGCTAGATGCTCGCCGGATGCCCTTCCTGACGGCATAAGTTGCCAGGATTTGAATCGCGGTATCCATCATTGTATCTGACTTGCATGTATGCAAGCTCACGCGTATTTTTTTTTTTTTTTTTTGCTGAGATATCATGCTACTTCCGTTCGCCAGCTATAGCGGAAACTCGCAGTACTGCGTCTATTTCGTCTTACAACTTGGAGGAGACAACATGTGTACATATAATTTATGACCTTTCACACACAATATTTTTTTTTAAAAAAAACATGTAAGTATGTAGTTTCTCGCAACATTCTTATCCGTGTGTGTATCAGTGTTCTAGTCGTGTTGCAATTACTAAGCGAGTGACCCGAGCGAGTTGGCTACGCAGTGTGCTTTCTTGATTTTCGTATGACATATATCAGTGTATTTGCAATTACTAAGCGTCTTAGCAGTGCGATGAACGAGTTAGCTACGCGGTATAGATTTTTTTAATTTTCGTACTAAGCAAATCATCTGAAGTGTTGCCGAGTTAGCTATGCGATATGTGCACAGTGTGTTTTTGATTTTCATACTAGGCAAGTGATAGGCGACATAGCTATGCGATATGTGCACAGTGTGTGTTTTACACTAGGTAAATCATTGAAGTTGTACTTTTGCTCTGAACACATCAAACAACGTTCTTACAGTGTTCGATTCTAGTCTTGCTATGCTTCAATCTAATTTTCTTAGAACAAAGGTATCCCCTAACATGTTGTATCGGATCACATGTTAAGGTTAACAACATCGAGTGCAGTGTTCGATTCTAGTCTTGTTATGTTTCAATCTAATTTTCTTAGAACAAAGGTATCCCCTAACATGTTGTACAGTGTTCGGTTCTACTTGTTTAGTGATCTGAACACATCAATCAATGTTCTGATCACATGTTAAGGTTAACGACATCGAGTGCAGTGTTCGATCCTAGTCTTGTTATGTTTCAATCTAATTTTCTTAGAACAAAGGTATCCCCTAACATGTTGTACAGTGTTCGGCTCTACTTGTTTAGTGATCTAAACACATCAATCAATGTTCTGTTCACATGTTAAGGTTAACGACATCGAGTGCAGTGTTCAATTCTAGTCTTGTTATGTTTCAATCTGATCTTCTTAGAACAAAGGTATCCCCTAACATGTTGTACAGCGTTCGATTCTACTTATGTAGTGTTCTGAACACACCAAACAATGTTTTAATCACATGTTGAAGTTAACGACATCGAGTACAGTGTTCGATTCTAGTCTTGATCACTTATTTTGTGTTCTGAACACATCAATCAATGTTCTGATCACATGTTGTATCGAGTACTGGCTGTCTCATAAGGAGCTATGTATAACCGCCATCTTGCGTCCGCCATCTTGCGCAAGCATCCTTAGGGGTGGGGGCGGGGGGGTCTCTAGCCATCTTGTGCAAGGATCCTTAAGCCGCCTCATAAGAGCAACCACCATCTTGCGCAAGCATCCCTAGGGTGTCTCATAAGGAGCCTTGTATAACCAATCTTGTGCAAGCATCCCAAGGGCGTCTCATAAGAAACTATGTATAGCGATCATCTCGCATAAGCACCTTTAAGGAGTCATGTATAGCCACCATCTTGTGCAATTAGCGTCGAGAGATGACTGCTGTAGAATTTTTCTTTTTAAATTATCCGCCACCATTTTTCAACTAAAGAGTGTAGCACTGAGGTTTGCGATGTAAGATGGCGGATGACAGCTGACAAAAAGCGCGTGAGTTTGTTTACTAAACAAGAGCACGTGGAATTTGCCGCCACCACAGTTCAACTAAAGATGGCAACACGGTGCTCTCTTGATTAAAGATGGCGGATGACAGCTAACAGAACTTTTCAAATTACCCGCTACTACAGAGAGCAGCACGGTGCTCTGTGGATTAAAGATGGCGGATGACAGCTGACGAAATTACCCGCAGCACAGTGCTCTATTGATTAAAGATGGCGGACGACAGCTGTCAAAAAAGCACGTGGGTTTGGTTACTAAACAAGAGCACGTGGAATTTGCCGCCATCATATTTCAAAGGTATCTAGCTAAAGAGTACAGCACTGAGGTTTGTGATGCAAGATGGCGGATGACAGCTGTCAAAAAGCACGTGGAATTTGTCACCGGCACAAAGAGGGTAGCACGGTGCTCTCTGGCGGTTGATAGCTGTCAGGAAAGCACATGGGTTTGTTTCCAAACAAGAGCACGTACAATTTATCACCACCACATAGAGGTCAGCACGGTGCTCTCTAGATTAAAGATGGCGGATGATAGCTGCACGTGGCTTTGTTTCCAAACATGAGCATAAAGAATTTTTCAAATTGCCGCCACTACATTTCAAAGGTATCTAGCTAAAGAGTGCAGCACTGAGGTTTGCGATGCAAGATGGCGGATGACAGCTGTGACGTACCACATTTCAAAGGTAAGTAGCTAAAGAGGGCAGCACGGTGCTCTCTGTATTAAAGATGGCGGATGACAGCTGCACGTGGATTTGTTTATCTCACGCTAGTGAGGTTAAGTTGGTAGCACTAAGGTTTAGGCCCGCCAAGATGGCAGCACTGCTGATGACAGGTGACGAATTTTACATCTACTACGATACAGAGGGCAGCACAGTGCTTTGTGGTTTAAATATGGCGGATGACAGCTGTCAAAAAAGCACGTGGCTTTGTTTACTACACGCAAGTTAGGTTAAGTTGGTACTACTGAGGTTTAGGCCCGTCAAGATTGCAGTACGGAGGTTAGCGATGCGTTGTTGTCTGTCAAAAAGCACGTGGCTGTCAAAAAACACGTGGCTTTGTTTATCTCGAGCTAGTTAGGTTGAGTTGGCACTACTGAGGTTTAGGCCCGTCAAGATGGCAGCAGTGAGGTTAGCGATGCGTTGTTGTCTGTCAAAAAGCACATGGCTGTCAAAAAACACGTGGCTTGGTTTACCTCACGCTAGTTAGGTTAAGTTGGCACTACTGAGGTTTAGGCCCGTCAAGATGGCAGCAGTGAGGTTAGCGATGCGTTGTTGTCGATGACAGCTGTCAAAAAGCACGTGGCTTTGTTTACAAATTCAAATCTCCCGCCAAAATTCAAATTTCCCGCCAGAATTCAAATTTCCCGCCAGAATTCAAATTTCCCGCGGGAGGAGGCCGCAGAATCCCTGCATTATACTACTCACGACGCGCAGGTCACCGACGGGAGTCAAATAGAAAGATCTGCACCTGGCGAGCCGAACCCTTCCTGGGATAGCCCTTACTAGAAGCCATACGACATTTCATTTTTGTCAGTAGTGAGCTGGCCCCGTCGTGTAGGGGTAGCGTGCCTGCCTCTTACACGGAGGGCCCGGGTTCGATTCCCGGCCAGGTCAGCGATGTTTATCTGAACCTGAGGGCTGGTTCGAGGTTCACTCAACCTACGTGATTACAATTGAGGAGCTATCTGACGGTGAGATAGCGGCCCCGGTCTACATAGCTAAGAATAATGGCTGAGGGGATTCGTCGTGCTGACCACACGATACCTCTCAATCTGCAGTCCTTGGGGGCTGAGTAGCGGGCGCTTGGTAGGCCAAGGCCCTTCAAATGCTGTAGTGCCATAGGGTGGGTGGGTGGGTGGGTGGGTGGGTTGGTTGGTTGGTTGGTTGGTTGGTTGGTTGGTTGGTTGGTTGGTTGGTTGGTTGGTTGGTTGGTTGGTTGGTTGGTTGGTTGGTTGGTTGGTTGGTTGGTTGGTTGGTTGGTTGGTTGGTTGGTTGGTTGGTTGGTTGGTTGGTTGGTTGGTTGGTTGGTTGGTTGGTTGGTTGGTTGGTTGGTTGGTTGGTTGGTTGGTTGGTTGGTTGGTTGGTTGGTTGGTTGGTTGGTTGGTTGGTTGGTTGGTTGGTTGGTTGGTTGGTTGGTTGGTTGGTTGGTTGGTTGGTTGGTTGGTTGGTTGGTTGGTTGGTTGGTTGGTTGGTTGGTTGGTTGGTTGGTTGGTTGGTTGGTTGGTTGGTTGGTTGGTTGGTTGGTTGGTTGGTTGGTTGGTTGGTTGGTTGGTTGGTTGGTTGGTTGGTTGGTTGGTTGGTTGGTTGGTTGGTTGGTTGGTTGGTTGGTTGGTTGGTTGGTTGGTTGGTTGGTTGGTTGGTTGGTTGGTTGGTTGGTTGGTTGGTTGGTTGGTTGGTTGGTTGGTTGGTTGGTTGGTTGGTTGGTTGGTTGGTTGGTTGGTTGGTTGGTTGGTTGGTTGGTTGGTTGGTTGGTTGGTTGGTTGGTTGGTTGGTTGGTTGGTTGGTTGGTTGGTTGGTTGGTTGGTTGGTTGGTTGGTTGGTTGGTTGGTTGGTTGGTTGGTTGGTTGGTTGGTTGGTTGGTTGGTTGGTTGGTTGGTTGGTTGGTTGGTTGGTTGGTTGGTTGGTTGGTTGGTTGGTTGGTTGGTTGGTTGGTTGGTTGGTTGGTTGGTTGGTTGGTTGGTTGGTTGGTTGGTTGGTTGGTTGGTTGGTTGGTTGGTTGGTTGGTTGGTTGGTTGGTTGGTTGGTTGGTTGGTTGGTTGGTTGGTTGGTTGGTTGGTTGGTTGGTTGGTTGGTTGGTTGGTTGGTTGGTTGGTTGGTTGGTTGGTTGGTTGGTTGGTTGGTTGGTTGGTTGGTTGGTTGGTTGGTTGGTTGGTTGGTTGGTTGGTTGGTTGGTTGGTTGGTTGGTTGGTTGGTTGGTTGGTTGGTTGGTTGGTTGGTTGGTTGGTTGGTTGGTTGGTTGGTTGGTTGGTTGGTTGGTTGGTTGGTTGGTTGGTTGGTTGGTTGGTTGGTTGGTTGGTTGGTTGGTTGGTTGGTTGGTTGGTTGGTTGGTTGGTTGGTTGGTTGGTTGGTTGGTTGGTTGGTTGGTTGGTTGGTTGGTTGGTTGGTTGGTTGGTTGGTTGGTTGGTTGGTTGGTTGGTTGGTTGGTTGGTTGGTTGGTTGGTTGGTTGGTTGGTTGGTTGGTTGGTTGGTTGGTTGGTTGGTTGGTTGGTTGGTTGGTTGGTTGGTTGGTTGGTTGGTTGGTTGGTTGGTTGGTTGGTTGGTTGGTTGGTTGGTTGGTTGGTTGGTTGGTTGGTTGGTTGGTTGGTTGGTTGGTTGGTTGGTTGGTTGGTTGGTTGGTTGGTTGGTTGGTTGGTTGGTTGGTTGGTTGGTTGGTTGGTTGGTTGGTTGGTTGGTTGGTTGGTTGGTTGGTTGGTTGGTTGGTTGGTTGGTTGGTTGGTTGGTTGGTTGGTTGGTTGGTTGGTTGGTTGGTTGGTTGGTTGGTTGGTTGGTTGGTTGGTTGGTTGGTTGGTTGGTTGGTTGGTTGGTTGGTTGGTTGGTTGGTTGGTTGGTTGGTTGGTTGGTTGGTTGGTTGGTTGGTTGGTTGGTTGGTTGGTTGGTTGGTTGGTTGGTTGGTTGGTTGGTTGGTTGGTTGGTTGGTTGGTTGGTTGGTTGGTTGGTTGGTTGGTTGGTTGGTTGGTTGGTTGGTTGGTTGGTTGGTTGGTTGGTTGGTTGGTTGGTTGGTTGGTTGGTTGGTTGGTTGGTTGGTTGGTTGGTTGGTTGGTTGGTTGGTTGGTTGGTTGGTTGGTTGGTTGGTTGGTTGGTTGGTTGGTTGGTTGGTTGGTTGGTTGGTTGGTTGGTTGGTTGGTTGGTTGGTTGGTTGGTTGGTTGGTTGGTTGGTTGGTTGGTTGGTTGGTTGGTTGGTTGGTTGGTTGGTTGGTTGGTTGGTTGGTTGGTTGGTTGGTATTTCATTGGCTGTCGCTTGAAGAGTAGGCCCATTGATCGGCACATCATTTGTTCTTTTCTGCTGAAACCATCCAAGTAAGTATTCTTCAATATCTTCGTGCTCAGCTGATCCGGCTCGCTTCATTTTTAAAGTATTGTCTTTGTAAAGAGACTGCATTTCCTCCCTGCCCTTCCTGTCTGTGCCAGAAGCATGTGTTCGATTAAATGCCAATAACAGAGTTCCTGAGGACTATGGTACATTTAACCTTCTCAACCAAAGGAGACCAGGAATTAATGATTACCTACGGCATTTGAAATGCAAGTATACTACATCCAATACATTTTATATAATTACATGAAATATTTAGCTTCTACAAATTTTATTCCTTTAATGAAGTGGCTCCAAAATTAGAAAATACGTGAGTGATAGCACGCAGACACAATGGACAACACAGGAGAATGGCAGCGCGAGAGCATGGCACATTCACCCTTCCCCACATTGCGCTGTGGCTCTACCTGTTGAACTTCCTACCAACTAAACTAATGACCTCAGGCACATGCACAAGTCACTACCATATGCGGCATGGCTAATACACAAAAAAATAGTATTGTTCATATTTTGACACTTTCGCCGTTTTCCACCCGTGGCCCGCATTTGTAGACATCGTTCAGCGTGATACAGTTCGCTCAGTCATTCCCAATGCTGACATTTGTTTCTCCATTTTCTAATCGACATATTAATGTGTGTGATTTGTCCTTTGCGACATCTTCAGAGCGATATTTCCCCCTGTGGTTGGGGGCGGTAGAATAACATCCACGGTAACTCCTGCCTGTCGTAACAGGCGACTAATAGCGGTCCCGGGGGCTCTGAACTTTGAAGAGTGGATTGGCGACCATGGGACCCTCAACTAAGTCCTGGCATTGCTTCCACTTACTTGTGCCAGGCTCCTCACTTTCATCTATCCTATCCCACCTTCATTGGTCAACTTTCATTCTTTACGATCTCGACGCTATTAGATTTCCTAGGGCCAGCGAGTCTTTCATTTTCACGCCCTTCGTGGCCCTTGACTTTCTTTGGCCGACACCTTCATTTTTCGAAGTGTCGGATCCCTTCCTTTTTTTGTCTCTAATTAGTGTTATATAGAGGGTAGTTGCCTAGTTGTACTTCCTCTTAAAACAATAATCACCACCACCACCACCACCACCACTCGCAGCGACATATAAGCGTGACATTGTTATCAGCAATCCCCAAGTACGTAACAAACAAAAATCAACACTGGACGTTATAGCTGATATATTCTCCGAAAATGTGATCAAAATACGCCGTTTTATAGGCTACGTTATGTCGTTATAAGCGATATCGTACTAAGCGATGTTTGAATACAAAATTGGACGTTATAGCCAATATATTACCCGAAAATGTGATCAAAATACGCCGTTTTATACGATATGTCGTTATAAGCGATATCGTACTAAGCGATGTTTAATACAACACTGGACATTATAGCCGATATGTTCTCCGAAAATGTGATCAAAATACGTTGTATTATACGATATGTCGTAATAAGCGATATCGTACTAAACCATGTTTAATACAACACTGGACGTTATAGCCGATATATTCTCCGAAAATGTGATCAAAATACGTCGCTTTATACTATATGTCGTTATAAGCGATATCTCACTAAGCGATGTTTGAATACAACACTGGACGTTATAGCCGATATGTCGTTAAAAGCGAAGTCGCAATAAACGGTTTCGATTGTGTTATAATTTAACAGTACTCCCAATGACTGTAGAAGAAATTAACAATTAACAAATTTTTAATATTTTCACATGACAATCGTCTCCTGATGTCATGAGGAATGTTTCTTTACTGTGAGATGTCTTTCAACATCACATGAATGAGCACTTTTACTATGTCTTTCGTTGCAAGACCCTGTCAGACTATTCCCTGATAGCGGCTACCTTCCTAGATGTTTAACTTCTTTCTCACTCCTAATAGACCCCGTAAGGGGCATGCCCCTGCTCCCCAACTCTGTGATGGCTCCCCGCAGCCTGCTGAATGCTGAAGTTACCTTCAAGAACGTGGTAGGAGGTGTTTGACAAGGAGTCCCCGAAGAGCTCAACTGCCTATGGGCCCATATAGGGTTCAATCTGGCACTGCTTCTAGCTTATGAATAAGCTATCCTCGGTCCACCCAGCTTTCACTCTCTTACAGAAAAGAATCCGGACAAAAAAATCAGTTTATCTTAGGTATTCCTGAGATCACTGACGCCTCCCAAGCGCTTTTGTGATTTTGACGCCATATATGACTCACTTTTGATTATTGGTGTCTCCGCCCGCAAACTCCCAATTACTCTTCATTAGAAGTGGATGTAAACTAATGCCATTGCTAGAGCCTGGATATGCCTTTGCTGGCGAGATCTAGTGTTTAAGTGCACTATGTCTTCTGGTATGGGCTATATCAAATTTGTTACTTCCATTGACCTGTCTCAGACAGCGGCATCGCTGACGGACTGAACATACATACATACATACATCTCGGAAAACTAAAATGAAAGAAAAAGAACGATTGTCTTCATGTATGCGCAATTCGTACATACTTACCCTTTGGAGATGTTTACGTACAGCTCATGTATGAAGAAATGGTCAAAAATGACTATTCACGCAACTCGAGTAGCCTTAAGGTAGCATAAGATTTCCGCCAAAGCTTCAGCTATTTCATCACATAATTTGTATATTCCCATTATGTATTCAGCAATTCTGTGAAGCAATAGATGGTAACTATTAAAAGGTGATAAACCAGAAGGAGTTATAAGAAATGTCAATTAAAGTTTAGAAGTTATATATCATTTTCTCAGAGAAATAAAGTGCCAAGTATTCAATATTATAATTTCTATTATAATTTCTGTAGTTGTTAAATCAGTCTGGCGTATTGGTGTTACCTCAAGAGTCAACATAACAAAACCCTCAAAGCAGTAAAAGGAAAACGAACAGTTTTATGACTTTCATGAATTATTATTAGACATTCATCATTTTCTTAGTGTTTGTCCCGCAGTAGAGCAAGGTCCGCTCTTTTGCAAGCCAATTTACACATGATTCTATTAAGCGCATCCCTTGGAGCAAGATGAACATAGAGCAAGTCTTCTTAAAGGCAATCAAGCCAGCGTTTCTTGGGCCGACCACGTGGAAAGATGCGAAGTGCCGTCTGTACAATCTATACATTACGTGGCCATACCATCGAAGTCGGGTCTCACGCAACTTGCCTGTGACTGGGGCAACTCCCGTGATTTTCCGGACTTCTAGGTTGGTGATATGATCTAGCCGGGTCAGTCCAAGTGAACAGCAAAGCATGCGCATCTCTATGAGATGAAGTGCTTGTTCGTGCTTGACTGTAGCTGGCCAGCATTCAGAGCCGTACAGAACAAATGGGCGAACAACAGTCCTTTAAACCTTGGACTTCAGGTGGATTGGTATCCGACGATCGCAGAGAACACCAGTATTATTATTAAAGCCCGGATTTTTATGCAGTAACAGGTTAGATTGCAAACTAATTTGGTTAGTATTAAGTGTCGGCCACCCGCTCTTCGATAATGTAGCAAGAGTAACATAAATTATAGGGGTTCCGGTGGGCAGTAGCCCTAATGTTTATGCAAAACCTATAGCATAACTGTTGTGAAGGTAGACTATACTTGCTACTCGCTTCAGTAAGTTAGCATTCTAACCTATTACTGCATAAAATTCCGGGCTCTAATTATTATTGCTAATGACTTAACGCCGCATATTGAATGTTTTCGGCAATAGAAGGATGAGAAAGGATTAGAATTGGAAAGGAAGCGGTCGTAGTCTTGATTAAGAATTTGCTTTGTGTGAAAATGGGAAACCACGGATAACCAACTTCAGGTTTGCCGACAGTGGAGTTCGAACCCACTATCTCCCAATTGCAAGCTCACAGCTGCGCGCATCTAACCGCACGTCCAACTCGCTTGGCGAACTCGAATAGAAATTGAACAGTGTCATCATGGCACTTTTCCGACTTCAATTTCACAGCCATTTGTGAATAAAATTGTATTGAATTTATTATCTACAGCGTTCTTCATTATTTTCACCCACTGACAGAAATGCATTGCACGACGTTGTTACGAAAACCCATCAGATTTAATCCCTCTCCTGAGTCCAGCCATATGTTTTGAGGGAAGTCAAGGGGTAGGCTTATTATGGACTAGCTGATGTACCCGTGCTTCGCTACGGGATTCTCAGAAAGACTGACTTTGTGGTTTTCCTAACCTGAAATCAACATAGGTCATTACAAAAACGTAAGTATGAATGTAGCGATTAAAAGCAATGCTATCATATACAATACTCGATCAAATGGAAAGCCGCACGTTTTATCACTTTTAACGAACAGTGCTGCGGTTAGATTGCGGTGCCAATCTAATAGTCCAAAGTTCTAGAGCTGGGATGACCTGGCCGCAGATTGCCACGAACACTCATCTGCCAGTATTCCGCTAAATATGCACACTGTTCATTCCAATCAGTGCCTCAGAGTAGGGATTGAATAGCCCGAATGCTATGATGATCCAGTGTGTTACGTACCAGTAGCATCAGAAAATTTATAAACCAGGGGAATGGCATGCTAAAGAAGAAAGTTATCTAACTCCTCAGCTACTTCCCATCAATATTCAGACAGGCTGTTACACTCTGTACGACTGGGAGAGTTGACCGTGTGGTTAGCGGTGCATCCGAGAGATAGTGGATTCGAACCCCATTGTCGGCAGCGCTGAAGATGTTATTCCGTGCTTTCCCACTTTCGCACCAGTCAAATGCTGGGCCTGTACCTTAATTAAGGCCTAAGGCACTGGTAGTCCTTTCCTATCCCATCGTCGCCATAAAACCTAATTATGTCGGTGCAACGTAAATCAAATAAAAAATACTCTGTACGCAGCAGTAATCCTGTCTACCGGAGATGAGGGGCAACAGAAGACACAAAGCACATCACGACAAACAATGGTCAATGTAATGTTATTGTTGATCAATGTTATGAGCTTTCTATATTGTAGGCTTTCACATTTAGTTTTCTTTCGACTCTGTGATTTGTAAAATATTTTATAGCATAAACTGTAGTTTCTTATTCTCCGACTTTACATACCGATTTTCATTAAATACTGTTTACCCATTTTCTCGTTACTCGGCGCTTTCCAAATTCATGAATATATTTGTGATCATACCAGTACGGTAACAATGTATAAGACATGAATAATAGGAAAATTAATACTATATAACCTTAGTTATGTAGCATTCATCGATTACACCTCTAATAAGAAATATTTGAGAATTACATTTTAGGCCTTCCCCTAAACTACCATTTCACTCAGCGTGAATAAAATAATTTACAGCCTAGACTATAGCGACTTATTTCCTGACTTTGCATACCGATTTTCATCAAGATAGGACTACTAATAACAACAATATTTGAGAATTAAATTTTAGGCCTTCCCCTAAACTACCATTTTTCTCAGCGCGAATACAATTATTGATAGCTTAGATGGTAGCAACGTATTCCTCAATTTTTCAAACCCATTTTCTTTAAAATACGACCACTAATAACATAAATAGTTAAGAATTCAATTTTAGGCCTTCCCCTAAACTACCATTTCACTCAGCGTGAGCAAAATGATTTATAGCCTAGATTGTAGAGGCTCATCCCCCGACTTCACATACCGATTTTCATTAAATTCTCTTCAACCGTTTTCTCGTGATGCGTGTACATACAGACAGACAGACAGACAGACAGACAGACAGACAGACAGACAGACAGACAGACAGACAGACAGACAGACAGACAGACAGACAGACAGACAGACAGACAGAAATTACGGAAAAATAAAAAATGCATTTTCTTGTTACTATGGACATGACCGATACAGAAATACCATTATTATCAAATTCTGAGCAATGTACAGACAAAACTCTTATTTTATATATATAGACTAGCTGGAGTACGGATTTTTGAGAAAGAAATTAAGTGGTTAATGGCCCCAAATGAAATGTGAATAAATATGAATCCTAAAACATTGTACACAATATTAAAAAAGATAGAAACACGGAATATACGAGTAATACAGTGACGATGGTAATGGACATGGAATAAATGCACTACAGGCCACAGCAGTTCTCAAATATAGATGAGCACGCTTAGTACTCTCAACAATACCATTGTAGCCACCAAAAGCTTTCTGCAGAATGGCGCGCTTGGCCTGTTAACAAAGAATAACGAGTACGCACGAAATGAGTAGCCTGTTCATTAGTGAAAGTGACCTCTGCAAGAAACACAGCAACACTGACTTTTCTCGACAACCGGTATAGCAACAAAGACGTTTCTTCCAGAAAATTTAATTTTAAGGCCACCGAATACACTTCATTTTCCGATAGGGCCAACTGCTTATCCGTTATTTTAGTTCATGTTTAGTTCATTTTCCCATATTTGAGACATACCCCTGTGAAATACCCCACTGGTTCGAAACGGTGAAATATATCAAAATCTAAAGTACCTCTTGCTAGAGTAGGGATATAAAGTTATATCCTTACTATATTTCAGCTCACTCGCTACAGTAGTTTTCGAGCCTAACCCGAACAAACAAACAAACACCATGTCATTTGTATTAGTAGTACTGTAAATAATATGTAGGCTGGAGAAGTTGTGTGGAAATGAAATTAGCTCGGAATAGGGTGTAGTGGATAAAACAGTTCTATGGAATATTGATGCGAACAATAAAAACAACAGGTATACTCTCTAATGTCTAAGGGTATTCAAACTTTTTGTCTGGCGTACCACACAAAATCCAATTTTTTTAAACTTCGTACCCCCAAAGTATGAGTATATTGCAATTATACCAGAAATAAATAAAAACATGATTGTTGTTGGATGCCAAATAATATTTACTATAATTATCATCATCAGCAGCAGCTTATCCCGTTGCTCAGGGTCACTGCGCACGCTGAGGTATGAAAGAGTTGTGGCCAGGAATTTATTTATTTATTTATTTATTTATTTATTTATTTATTTATTTATTTATTTATTTATTTATTTATTTATTTATTTATTTATTTATTTATTTATTTATTTATTTATTTATTTATTTATTTATTTATTTATTTATTTATTTATTTATTTATTTATTTATTTATTTATTTATTTATTTATTTATTTATTTATTTATTTATTTATTTATTTATTTATTTATTTATTTATTTATTTATTTATTTATTTATTTATTTATTTATTTATTTATTTATTTATTTATTTATTTATTTATTTATTTATTTATTTATTTATTTATTTATTTATTTATTTATTTATTTATTTATTTATTTATTTATTTATTTATTTATTTATTTATTTATTTATTTATTTATTTATTTATTTATTTATTTATTTATTTATTTATTTATTTATTTATTTATTTATTTATTTATTTATTTATTTATTTATTTATTTATTTATTTATTTATTTATTTATTTATTTATTTATTTATTTATTTATTTATTTATCAAACCACGTTCGCCGGGATGACAGGCAAGCAGCTAAGCGCTGGACCATCCTGTTCCCCAATAATAACGATAATGTATAAAATCGTTGCTGGGTAAAGGAAACCTCGTAACTCCTTCGGACCAAAGTTTACAGAAGAAGGCCAAAACTGAGCGGTCAGCAATGACCGGAGAACTGCTCCAGGCATTTTCAATTATTCGACCGTTGGAGTTTTCTGTTCCCTTCTCAGGCAACGCGGCGCCACAACGAGGTAGAACCTCTTGCTCACGGCCTCAGTTGCTGTTCGCATGGAAAAGCTCTGCGAAATAATGGGCACCATAAAATATCATCTCCCATTGCTCAAGAGACTCAGGTTTTACAGTCTTCGAGAAGGTTCACGGTGACTCAGTTACAGGCAGCACCCGTCGAATTGACGCGATAGTCTTCAAAGACCATAGAAAGAGCTTTATAACGACGATCAGATTCGAGACATCCGAAACACAACCCAATGGGGTACATGAAGAAAAGAAAACAACATATCAACCAGTGGCGGTGGGCTCTCACGAGCACATGAGCACTTGAACACCCATTTGTAACGCATGCATTCATGGACACCGGCAATTCAAAATTGTTTCTTTTCACGACCTGATTTCGTCAATCGATCCTTACACTGACAGCTGTTCGTTTCGAGTGACAATGTCAGGGAGCACACTAGAGATTTTGCTACGAACCTTAAGACTATACGCATGCTCATGGAGATGACGTCATGGTTTATGCAGAGATATATCCATAAGCGAGGAGCACGGTAAGGAATGTGCCTTTCCGTCTACAACCACCCTCAAACCAGATATAGTATTACAGTTGACCAGAAGTGTCCCCCACCTCCCCTGTTATTGTTGGCCACAGCTCCCAGAAGTTTCTATTGCATTACATCACCGGAAGATTTCGCTAGTAACTAATTCTGAAGAGGTTTCCGTAATCACGGGATCAGAAAGCCTGAGCCAAAGCCTCAGCTACTCAGCCCGGCAGTCGTAATTTTACTTTTCTTGTACACTCACTAAACTAAGTTTGGGAAAATGCATCCTGGTTATAAGGGAGTAGAGTAGAGAAGCAGCCGTACAAGGAACTTTTAGGGAAATGATTTAAGTAAGTAATTTTTTTACTTATTTGCTTTGTATTTTGGCATATTTCAGACGTAAACACTAATTCTGTTGTGAACCTCCTGAAAATTTGGTCACGAGCCGCCGCTGATATCAACCAACCATGCCATTCTATCAGTAAGAATACCGGCTGGATGATATCGAAGTCAAAGGATTAATGGTTGGCGCTAGAGGAACCATTTCTCTCTTTGTTTGGTTCAGTTCTGCAAATCTACCTCAAACAGGCATTAATCGAAGAAATTGCATGACTACCTTGAAATATTCTGACCAAATCCTGAAGAACCATATCTCCCAAACGTTTTAATACAACAGCATGTAATATGTCAAATATGCTAAGAGCTCACACTTAATTTTAATATTCATACTTTTGTATACTTTGTCCTCAGGTGAATCTCCACTTGAGAAAAATCGGAATAAATAAAATATTAATTCAACAATTACTATTTTAATATAAACACTGCTACTAAAAATAATTGAAGTTTGATTTCGAAACAAAATATTTAAAAGGAGCAATGCAGCTTAAGTAAGAATTTTTACATATCTAGCCAATGGGGGAGTACAAAATGACACATATTTTAGAATGAATAGTTGGGAAAGGTGACACTGTGTAGTGGTAGACAAAAACACTACATAAAAACAAGATTTTATTGAAAATGAGTAGGCTCACTGAAAATAGTTAGAAGCTACGATAATTTTTTGTACCCCTGAGACCACCCCGCTGACCCCTAGTGGTACGCGAACCACACTTTGATTACCACTGTCTATCTGGCAAGCTTAGATTCAACCTTGTACAGTATGAGAAAAGGGTAATGTGCGCGTACATCACTTGGATTTACAATTCCAATTTACATGCTAATATACTAAACATGTTAAAAACATGAGGTTTAGACCTCTACTCTGCAATATGTTACTCAATATCCTCCTCCAAACCTTGACCTCAGAGTTAAATAACTACTTGTGGAAAACGAAAGTCACGTGAAGGTGTACGATGCTGTGGAAAAACACCTTCTGGACACGGTTTGTGTTAGCACTAAATTCATGGCTTTCAAGTGACACTGTTATTAATCTTAAGGCAGTGCTGAGAGATTTCTCCTCAGGTTCCGATGTGAAGGTCAGCAAGAACGTGATTACGATGACCTAGATATTTTTAGAACACAGATTAGTGACGTAATAACAGGTTTCTTCTATAGTACCCGCAAAGGAAATAATTAACTTCCACAACTTCCCTATCATCTATTGTTGCTCTCTCTTCTTAATTTATCGGCAGAGCTTGGTGTTTACACGGTGAGAGAACGCAAACTAATTTGACTAGTAGAAGATATAGGCTAGCCCGCTCTTCCATAACGCAGTGACAGTAACATAACTTCTAGGGGTTATAATGAGCCGCGCCCCGAATGTCTATGTAAATCTCATAGCAGAACTATTGTCCGGGCTAACCTATACTTGTTACTAGCTTCAGTTTTCATTCTAACGTATAAATGCCTAAACATCTGTGTTCTAATTATTGGTAACTCCTGAATAAATAAGAACTAATTTTCTTCTGGCCTTTTCCCAATTACCAATTGAATGCTTTACTGCTGGATGCCCTTCCTGATGGCAACTCTATGTGGAGGGATGTACTCAGTATGGCGTGTTTCTGTGATGGTTTGTCGTGAGATGTGTGTTAAAACGAACACAAACAACCCAGTCCCCGGGCTGGAGGAATTAATCAGCCGTGATGAAAATCTCCGGCCCTGTCCAGAATCGAGCCCGTGACCCTTTCAATCGAAGGCCACTACGCTGACTATTTAGCCAAAGCGCAGGACATTAAATTATAAATAATAATAATAATAATAATAATAATAATAATAATAATAATAATAATAATAAATATCTACCGTTTTTCCCATATTTGCTGGGTCATGGATGCGGACTCTGTTGCATATGTGGATTTGGCCCTGTTTTCGGCCGCATGCCCTTCCTGACACCAACCTTAGGTGGAAGGATATAATCACTATTGTGTGATTCTGTGGGGGTTTGTATTGTGGTGCGTTGTCTAAATATGAAGAGGAAAGTGTTTGAGCAAATACAAGTATCCAGTACCCGAGCCAGAAGAATTAGTCAGACGCGATTAAAATCCCCAGCACGGCGGGAAATCAAACCCGAGACACTCTGGACCGAAGGCCTTAACGCTGACAATTAAGCCAAGGATTCGGACAATATTAATAATAATAATAATAATAATAATAATAATAATAATAATAATAATAATAATAAAGATATAACTACAGTAAAATAAACAGGAAAATAGTAACATATTGTGTACCACCAAGATTTTTACCTCCACACGCAACTGGTAATACATTTCTGTTAGAGGAGCATTTGTCTTCTACTTTCACTCACGTTGTCTGCAGTATCCCTTAAATAATATTTGAAGTTAAAGTTTCGATCGTGTGGGTTCCCATTCAATTCTACAGTTCTCTGATTTTCCTCGTTAACGATAGCGACTCAAACGTTAATCAGTTCCAACCCCCCTAACCAGATTTATGACTGTCTACAATTATCTCTGCTGTGACCAATAGCAGATATCTCTTGACCAATAGCATGCTTGCTTTGTCAGTGACAGTGCACGAGGAGTGCTTCAAAAGCGTGCCGATCCTGGAGCCGACTCGCTTGTCAGGTCTTCTTTGTTGCACAGCTGCACGCAGTTCTGTCCAGTCTAGCTGCTCACTCTCAGAGGTTAAGTAGCTAAAACGGAGAACTGACAACGCTGTGTATCGAATTGGGAAATTCCTGGCACTCCATGGACAAGGAATGTAAACGCAGCCAGTCAGCTAGGCTTCAAAAGCGTGCCGGTCGTTAACTAGAAAATTGCAAGTACTATACCTGTATATTTAGGTTGTGAGTAGTAAAGATATTTCACTAAAATGTATAGTTATTTGCGTTATTATGTTGCCATATTATCACTGTTGATGCATAATGCGCGTGGTGTTTTGTTTCAGAGCGTGAGATCTAGGAAGGCACGGGAATTCCGTTCCACGGGAAATTAAACTACTTCGAATGGCTTGTTGCAGAAGGGCAATTGACGCCCTTGCTGTGTGGGCTGCAGTTCCATCTTTCTACACCCGTTGTCGTTACAGTGGCAATTTTTGTTTCATCATACGGAACAAAGCCTACTCGGCCAGTGTATTTGTAAGTAACGGATGTATTTGTTTTGTTTTTTGTTAGAATGCAGGAGACATAAGGCCCTTTATAACTTTCAGTTGTCCTGATGAGTAGGCCTTAGAAAAACAGGAGTGAAAGGCGGATTATTTGAGGTAGGGTAAGATCAATCCTCGGTGAAGTTGTTTTAAATCCGCAATCCAATATCAGAAAGAAATGCATAGAATTCGAGGTAGGCAGACTGGTCACGTTTGTGGGGAATTGACGTAAGAATAGCGGTATTTGGTTTCCCCATGACATTATTTCAAAGACCTCCTAGGAATAAATAGGGAACCAAGAAATCAATAATGTTCAGGGAAAAAGAAAAGTATTTTTTGATTTTTTTTCATGGTATACACTACATGAAACAATTGGATATGTAAGCGTACAAATTAGTTCATCTATAAAAACAATTTCTTATTGGTATAATTGAAAGTTTAAAAATAATGTATGAAATGAAAGTGATTCAATTAAAAAATAATTTGCAAGTATATCTTACGTTTGTATACATCAGAAGAGAAATCCGTGCATATACTTGGAACATTTATACTACATACGGTTATGAGGGTGTTTAGGGGTTGTAGTAAGGATGTAAAGGAGAGGGCATATATGTTCCGAACTGTCTGTGGAGATATGGCGTGGAATGACATTAGTAGAGGAATAAGTTCTGAGCGGTGTCTTTAAAAGTAGGAAAGACCACAGTATGAAGATACAGTTGGAATTCAATAGGAAAAATAGGGGCAAATATTCGTTTATAGAAAGGGGAGTTAGGGATTGGAATAACTTACATACGGAAATGTTCAATACATTTCGAATGTATTTAAAAAACATTTAAGAAAACGCTAGAAAAACAACAGATAGGGAATCTGCTACCTGGGCGACTGCCCTAAATGCAGATCAATATTGATTGTTTGATTAAACACAAATGATAACGAATAATATTAGTGTAATAATAAAAATAACAACGATAACAACAAATTCAAGAAAATACTTCAAAATATGGATGTGATTTCGTCTATGCCCTTTATATAAATGATCTATTACACCTGGTGATGTACCAACACAAGCACCGTGCACCATCTTGACAGATGTTCCATCCTCACACTGCTGAGCATAAAGTTCTACTGGTTCTAAACCAGCTTGACGTTCAAACGTAATACACAAGATGATAATACAGCATAGAGGCGTAATGATACACCCTATTTCCCTGAAATCTGTTGGTTACATCCTTATTCCGGCGAGATCTTCAATTTTTCTAATGGGCAAGTAGTGTGAGAAAATTGCTGTGGACATCCAAAGAATATGTAATCAAGATCTGCAACGGTGACAGGACGACCGTGACGAAATTTCATTCTTATTATTTATCTGATGAATTGGCGCGAGTAGGGACTGTGCCAGATTTCTGGCAACATTGAGTACATTTTCAGAGTACGTTGGTAATTTTAGTATTGTCTGGTGTGTAAGATTATTGTGGTATGTTCATCATTTTGGACAACAAGCCTGGAGGAGGAGCGATCCATTGTGGCTTCACCACTAGTGACATCACCGCGCTGGAGCCTCACTACTCGCTGCACAGCCAACCGTAAGGGAAAGAGCCGGCGCGCATTGGTCAGACCCTGCTACAGTTACTGTTATTAGTCACTACGTCCCTGGAGTCCTTGAGGAGTGCAGAAACGATAAGAACCGTGAACCGAGACCCCTCCATATGCAGAGGTTTCCACGGACTTCTAGTACCCAATGTATCTCAAAGGGCCGCCCAGCTATTTGACCCTCAACTACCCGGGCGCGGTCCTATAGAACGCCCGAGATCCCTAATATTTCGATAACTTCCCTTCCATAGTTAATGGGGACTTGTCCGCCTTGTAATCGGTTGTAATTGCTTAGCTCGGTAATTCAAAATAACAAGAAGTCGAGGGGAAAAATATCACTTGTTATAGCGCTATGTACGTCTCACAGACTGGACCCGGATGTAAGTGTAATACGGTGGGCTACGTGGATGTCGGAAACTTTTACGTTTGGTGACAGTAATTTTGATAAAATAATACAAGAGTGTGTAGATGATGTTCCAGGAAGCGAGGCATCTGGAAAAGAGGACATGTGTTCGACCTCAGATCGTGGCAGTGCTTTGGAACAAGAAGACTGATGTGTAGGAGGAGCAAATTCTGAAAATAACAGTGATGATGGTTCATGTAATTCATCAGATGATACTGGTGGCTTCTGCACACATTTTATAGCAAAAAAATATAAAATTGAGACCCTATCCCTGCGTTAGCCACTCAAGAATAAGGAAACATAACATCTTGGTGAAACTTCCAGGACTGTGATGTAAGTCTGAAAACATGAGAGAGTAAAGCGCTCGTAGTTTTCAAGAAAGCATTGTGTATTTCAAGCTGTCCTTTGCATTGTATTTTATTAATGTATTAGCTTTTCAGATATGCTTAAATGTCGTCTCTACCGTAATGTAAATTTTTATTATGTGCCAGGAGCGTAGGCCAGGGGGTTACTGGGGCGTTAGAACTCCCTGCCCCCATGGAATTTTTCCAAAGAGAAACTGACAATAAGCTGTAACATTGTCAACTCATCTCGACCATATTCATCATTTTCCGTTGCTTTCTTCCCGGAGTTTGACGTTCGCACACTGCCACAGCTACAGTACTACTGTCAGACGATTACCTGTATCAGACTCTGCTGGCGTCATCGGCTCTGGATTCTAAACCTTATACACTCTTTATGGATGTTCTCGGAGTTTCTAGTGCTGTGTGTTATGATTTCCCCTGTACCTCCCCTCTCCAAATGGCCTATATAACTATCTCTCTTTGCCTACTACTTCGAGGCCTTCTTCGGCTGTTGGAGAGAGGGCAACATATTTATGTTATGCTCATGTAAATTTTCGCACTAGTATGGGACTTATTCTTTGACCGTGAGGTATTGTAAACTTTGCATGACTATGTTCTCGAGTGGTTGTACTCGATCATGCATCCATAAGGGAGCAGCTGGATGTCTAATTTCATTGCTTGGAACCTTATTGGAATTTATGTGAAAATGTGAACTTTCTGTGTATCAGTACTCTCGAAAACTTCTGGTACTTCAAAATTTGTTTACATTCTTGTACTGCGTAATACTCTTAACTTGAACGTGTTTATGTTTATCCTGTTAGGCTAAATGCATCTGTGTTACATCCAGTGTTTTCTAGACTTGTTGTTTGAAATAGCTCACAATTTTCTAGTCAGGTGAATTCTTACTCTATGCCCGGACTTTGTAATTTGTAAATTAAAATGCACCGAGCTCGATAGCTGCAGTCGCTTAAGTGCGGCCAGTATCCAGTATTCGGGAGATAGTAGGTTCGAACCCCACTATCGGCAGCCCTGAAAATGGTTTTCCGTGGTTTCCCATTTTCACACCAGGCAAATGCTGGGGCTGTACCTTAATTAAGGCCACGGCAGCTTCCTTCCCACTCCTAGCCCTTCCTTGTCCCATCGTCGCCATAAGAGCTATCTGTGTCGGTGCGACGGTAAGCAACTAGCAACAACAAGAAAAATTAAAATGCTAATATTTAATTAATTCCCTTATTCTATTATTTTTCCTATTTTCCCTAGTGTTTTTTTATTTCACGTTGTACAGTTGGTTGGGAGACATCTCTTCTGTTTAATGAATGTAATTGTAAATGTTATTTGGATGAAATCCAAATTGTCGCATTTACTTATCTTTGTAATATTTCCGCTGTAATTGATGTGAAAAGTCTTCTAATCTTTTGTTATTTTAGTGCTGTACTATTCCTAACTTGTTGTGTCTTGTTGTTTCAAATCTGTCACCGGTGCAGAGTTGATAGAGTCGGTGGAATCATTTAATTCTTGACTTGTAATGAAACCGTCATTGAAAGAAACAAAGGAACTGACATTTTTGAAGAATTTTATTAAATATTTGTTTTTGTTTTGTTGCTGTATATTTATATAAAATTTTATGTGTTTTATTTCTGGTGAAATTTTGTGATTTTAAAGAATTTTCAGGACTCACAAAAGAGACAATTGTTTAATTAATCATTGAGTGTTAAAAGAAAAGACATTCATTTTGTAGTGGAGATCTCCAGTAATATGTTTGTCGCTGAGTTTCGCAATCGAAACCTATAGAATAAATTTCCCACATTACCATATATGGTGCTATAATGCTATTGGCGAAAATAACGATAAACTGTATTGGTGAAACTTCGGGTCGAAACATAGGTAGCTTCCCTGATTGGCTGTTTGAGTATTTCCTTTTGGCTACTCGGTAGTAGCAAGGCTCTGTTCAGCGTCTTTGGTTCTCGTACGTCTTAACGATCGGATGCACAGTCTTACTTACCGCTTAATATAATCTTTGATTTTTTAACATTTATGGTATCTACTCGAAGGGAAGCAAATGCAAGTGCTTTATTATACTAACGAATGTTCCGGAAGTAATATTTGGTTTTAATATAATTATTTTCTTAACTGATAATTATAGCATGTTATAATGTCATAAAATGTGAAGTGAAGTGGACAGCAATGATAGCGCGTATTTTCCTACAGCAACAGTATTTGCAAATCGCACACTTCGTACATTTTTTTAAAAGAAATTATCGATATTTATGAAATGAGAGTGCAATTCGTCACTGATAATGTACATTCTCTTTCTTTTGAATGCTCATTTATCGAGTTCGATAGTTGCAGTCACTCAAGTGCGGCCAGTATCCAGTATTCGGGAGATAGTGGGTTCGAACCCCACTGTCGGCAGCCCTGAAGATGGTTTTCCGTGGTTCCCATTTCCACACCAGGTAAATGCTGGGACTGTACGTTAATTAATCCCACGGCCACTTCCTTTCTACTCCTATCCTTTCCCGTCCCATCGTCACCATAAAACCTATCAGTGTCGGTGCGATGTAAAGCCAATTGTAAAAAAAAAAAGGAATTCTCATTTGTTACGATCGGTGACCTCTGAGCGCGTAGGTTCCTACAGCAACAGTATTTGCAAATCGCACACTTCGTACATTTTAAACTTTTTTTAAAGAAATTATCAATATTTATGAAATGAGAGTGCAATTCGTCACTGCTAATGTCTATTCTCTTTCTTTTTAATGCTCCACAAAAGGGATCTATACTACTGAAATAATATAAATGATACAACGCTACTGAAAAGTTGATGTGAATGAGAGGATTTCGAAACAAAAAATTAAACAAGAGCAATGCAGCATAAGTAAGCATTGTACGTACCTAGTCAATGAGAGGTGCAAACTGATACACATTTTAGAATGAATAGTTCGGAAAACGAACTCTGTATAGTGGTACATTAAAAAACACTAAATCAAGACAACATTTTATTGAAAATGAGCAGGTTCTGCTCTTTTATGAACTACTCACTAAAGACAGTTAGAACCTATGATAATTTGCCGTACCCCTTGAGATGACCTCGCGTACCGCACTTTGAAAACCTTTGTTGTAGAGAGTGTACGTTCCACATGTCTGTCGCCTTGTGTAGATCTCTTGGGCCAGCCGCTGTGTAGACATCGTGTGTGCTGTAGCGGTTTGGAATGGAACACTGGATATCGGCAGAGGACAAGGAACGCCAGAGCATCACAATGCCTTCTGGCTCTCTGAGGAATGTCAAGAGAAAATACTTGGACTTTCTACGACAGGAGAGGTGATGGTGGAATCGTTGAGAATCCAATCTGAGGACTCAACATTGATACAATTCCTATAAACATACACCACATTTATTACAATACTGAATCGAACTTATTTACAAATAGGTTTTGTTTCGAAGTCAATCATTATTAGAGAAATCATTTTTAGGCTTGAATAGATTAGAATGCAAACTATAGTTATTTCGGTGAGTTGCATACATTTCAGAAGTTCTGATAGTTCAGATCCCTGATATATGCTGCTCAAAAAATTTAGATGGACAAGAATTTGATCGCGTGTACCATGTAAGTAGTCTATGTTTAAGATATATACTGTTGCTCTTATTCTACCGACATGTTTTAAGAATGAGAGGAGTCCTCCACATTTCGTTCAAAATCCATGGCTTTGTGGCAGTACTCAAATGTATTGTGGTATTCCACAGAGTGAAATAGATGAGCAATGTCTCACTCTGTCCTCTAGTGAGTGTGAGTAAAGAATGCGTCTCTATTCTACGTAGGTCGAGTCATAAGTCATGGCAACTATTTCTTTTCTCGCGAACAGGAGACAACACGGAAAATCTAAGATATGCATTTGGAAACGTACGGTATGTACTTGCGTATGATGCCACTAGAAGGTGTATGAAAACAACAGTGCGGGTCTAAGCATGCCCCCAAGTTCAGTGTGTGAGTGAGAGCGTCACAAAATGGAAGTCAACAAGCAGGAGCAACGATCGTATATTAAAATAGCAGTTCTCCGCGGAAGAAATGCACGCCAATGCCATGCAGAACTGCGGGAAGCATTAGGTGTGCATTCCATGTCCTATAGGACAGTGGCGAGGTGGGTGGAGACGTTCAAACGGGGTAGAGTATCAACTTCCGATGGACAAAGGTATACCGCTGACAACGCACAGTGGAAACCTTGGGTGATTATTTCGAAGGTCTGTAACCAGTGGAGACCTGTCCTTTGTACGTAGTGTTGTGTATTTGCTGTCTATACCATAATAAAACAATGTTTACCAATGGACTGTGTTCTGTCACTTTCCTACGAGAATCTCCTGAAGTCAGAATTTGTCTTCAAGCACTATGCATAAGTACATGCCCTATATTTCCAAATGCATATCTTAGATTTTCCGTGTTGTCTCCTGTTCGCGAGAAAAAAAATAGTTGCCATGATTTATGACTCGACCCTCCTATTTGTGCACGTTTCATCCGTCGAAATGAGGTATCTGAATGAGACAGAACGTGTTTGGGCAGTGACATTACTGCAGGAAGGTTGGACTATTCGTACAGTGTCTACAGAGCATAATGTAGCTTCATCTGTTGAGTTTGGAAACGATTTCGTGAAACTGGTACATACACATGAAAGCCAGGAGAAGGGAGAAAACGGAAAACATTGGTGAATTGTTCTCTCCGCCGTTGCTGCTAAATGATCAAATTGCAGCAACTGGTCGCAGTGTCAGTTACCAAACAATACGTAACAGACTCCGAGGGGCAGGTTTTAAGACCATGGAGACCTCATCAGGTCCCTTGATTAACTGTTCGGCACGAGAGAGATCAATTTCGATTTACTGAGGACCATAGGAACTGGCAGCTGCGTCACTGGCTCAATGTAATGTTTACAGACGAGTCCCGCTTTCGCCTAACACGGTGCGAAGGACGTACACGTCATTGTGTTGAACAATATAAGGAATCAGCAGTCCAGGAAATGGACAGATTTTGCTGTGGCTCAGTCATGGTGTGGGGTGGCATCACATTTGATGGCTGATGGGACCTTAAGATAATCAGAGGCTGACTTAATGCTCAGAGGTACATCAACGAGATTTTACTTGATCATGTTATGTCTAGAGTTCAGATTATTAGGTACTGATAGGTTAGAATGCAAACTTACTTAAGCCAGTAACAAGTATACCCTACACTGTACAACGGTTATTCTATGAGCTTTGCATAGATATTAGGGGTAAAGGCTATAGAACTCCTTGAATGTATACTACTCTTCCTACATTGTAGTACAACGGGTTGCATCACACTTTCTACAAACCAAATTACTTTGCATTCTAACCTATTACCACCTAAAAATCCGAGGTATAGTTATGTCCATTGCAGTTGTATTGGGTCCCCAGTTTATCCTGCAACACGACAGTGCGAGAGAGCATTCACAACAGCCACCATGGCAACTCGACAGGACTTTGTGATTCATACATACATACATACATACATACATACATACATACATACATACATACATACATACATACATACATACGTACGTACATACATACATACATACATACATACATACATACATACATACATACATACATACATACATACATACATACATACATACATACATACATACATACATACATACATACATACATACATACATACATACATACATACATACATACATACATACATACATACATACATACATACATACATACATACATACATACATACATACATACATACATACATACATACATACATACATACATACATACATACATACATACATACATACATACATACATACATACATACATACATACATACATACATACATACATACATACATACATACATACATACATACATACATACATACATACATACATACATACATACATACATACATACATACATACATTATCAGTATAGATCGTTATGCCTTTCAGCGCTCAGTCTGCAAGCCTCTGTGAATTTACTTAAACGTCGCCACAATCCTCTATTTGCAACAAGTGTTGTGGCCTCATTTAGTTCTATACCTCTTATCTTTAAATTGTTAGAAACTGAGCCTAACCATCGACGTCTTGGTCTCCCTCTACTTCTCTTACCCTCCACAACAGAGTCCATTATTCTCCTACGTAATATATCCTCCTCCATTCGCCTCACATGACCCCACCACCGAAGCCGGCTTATGTGTAAAGCTTCATCCATCGAGTTCATTCCTAAATTAGCCTTTATCTCCTCATTACGAGTACCCTCCTGCCATTGCTCCCATCAAACATTAATAAATAATGCTGTTTGCTTTACGTCCCACTAACTACTTTTTACGGTTCTCGGAGACGGCGAGGTGACGAAATTTAGTCCCGCAGGAGTTCTTTTACGTGCCAGTAAATCTACCGACACGAGGCTGACGTATTTGAGCTCCTCAACCGTGTGAGCGACTCAGTCCGGTGATTCAACATTAGACTGGCCTGCTCTGAATGCTGACTTTGTCCCGTTGAGCATTTATGGGATATGCTGGACAGACAACTTCGGGCCCGTCCTGTAGCACCTCAGACTGTTGAATAACTTGCAGAGGTTTCCACAAGAAACTGTTCGTAGATTTGTCGGGAGTATGCCTCGAAGATGAGAGGCAGTAATGCGGGCACATGGAGGATCTATCAGATATTGAAATGTTTCTTTCTGTGCTCTATGTCACTTAACTGAAGGTCCGACTCATAAGCTGAGTGGTCAGTGTTGAGGCCTTCGATTCAGATGGTCCCGGGTTCGATTCCCGACTGGGTCGGGAATTTTAATCTCCTCTGATTGATTCCTCTAGCCCGGGGTATGGGTGATTGTGTTTGTCCGAACACTTTCCTCTTCGTGTTCAGACAACACACTACACTACCGACCATCACAGAAACACGCAATAGTAATTGTATCCCTCCAAATAGGGTTGGCGTCAGGAAGGGCATCCAGCCGTAAAACACGGACAAATCCATATATGCGACACAGATGTGGGAAAAGCGGTAGAAAAAGAAAGGTGTGACTTAACTGAAGGATTTTCCACTTTGGTTGACGACACTGTGTTGGATTTCTGGTCATAGCACCAAGATGTATGATAAGAAGTGAACGGGATATGTGCATTTCAGTTTTTTTATTTCGTTTTCCAGATAAAATGTCGGTTTCACTCCAACCATTCATGAAAATATACTAATGCAGGTGTTTAAAATGTTGTCTGTCTATTTTTTTAATCAGTGTATATGCAACTCTCACTGCAGATCCGTTATGCGGGTAGAAGACATTTGCGCCTTGGTGAAATGCGTTTGCATTCCACAGTAAATTATACGTGACTAAAAAACTTTCCCTGATCGTCATTGTCTTTTGAAAGTACGCGGCAGTAAGTTGGTTTGCATTCTAACCTATTGCTGCCTAAACACCCGGACTCGAAAGCAGTTGATACTGGGAGGTAGTTGCAAGAAAGTATCAGTCTATATCGAGCTTCTTGAACGATCCTTCCAGACCGAACACTTCTCCTGCACTCTTCGCCTTGCCTGGCCTCTTCGTCTCGTCCACTAGCAGCTTGTCTTGCTCCAAGAACCAGCTCCTGTTCGTCTCCAACCTCTTCACGTTAGCAGCTGAAATAGACGAGAATCAATCTAGATAAAACTAATAAGAAGGAGGCAATTTAACCTTGTATTAGCAGCAAAATCATGGCTGTGGTGTCAAAGACTCTCATCAGGTAGAGCTAGGAACTTTAGGTACAAAATTTGGAATTCAAAGGTGTAATAATATACAGAGTGGCCCAAAAGTCCGTTAACATTTGAGGAGGCATTTTTTCAAGGAATACTGGAGGTAGAGATGTAATAATTGACACACATAATTGGCATGACATGGAGTTTTACTGACACCAAAATAAAGTAAATAAAGCTTCACTAAAAGTGACTTTTCTGGTAATGTCAACACGTCGCAATTGCAGGCGCATCTGATTCCCTCTTTCACGACAACTCCTCTTATACCATACACGGGTCTCATACGGCATCACTGATGTGTTGCTGTCCAGCGCCATCTGTTGGTCGTAAACAATGTGTGTCTGTGGGAGACAATATGTCTAGATGGCTAAATACTGAGATGGGGGTAGCACAGGGTGGGGTGTTATCACCGCTTCTGTTCTCCCTATACATGAATGACCTATCAGAACAACTGACGAACTGTAAATATCACTTATACGCAGACGACATCCAATAGTATATTCATACCAAGCCGAATGACATACAAGAAGCAACCATGAAATTAAACGAAGACCTATTTAACATTAACGAATGGACTAGTAGCCACTGCCTGAAGGTGAACCCATTAAAATCGCAAGCCATCATAATAGGATCTAAAAAAGCGCATGCCAAGTTAGAAAGTATTAATATACCGTTTATCAAGATCAATAAAACACCTATAATACTGAAAGACTCCGTTAAGAACCTTGGAATAATTTTTGATAAGTGTTTAATTTGGTCAGAGCACGTAACAAGAATTTGTCAACGTGTATTCGGCTCATTACACTCACTGCATAAACTGAGGGACTTTCTTCCTGTCAAAACCAGGAAACTGCTCGTTCAAGGACTAACTCTACCAATAGTTGATTATGGTGACGTAGTCTATGATAACATAAGTTATTCACGTGCTTCTAAACTTCAACGGGCGCATAATGCCTGCATTCGATTCATTCTAAATGTTCCGCTCCATTCCCACATCAGCCCATTCCTCCATCAGCTGTCCTGGTTAAGATTATGCGATAGACGTAAGCACCATGCTGTTTCTCTTCTGCACAAAATACTGCGAACAGGTAAACCAGACTACCTGAGAATATATTTCAGCTACCTCTCTCCCTCAGATAGAACACCGCAAGGTCATCAACACGATCCCTGTTGTCCATCCCCATTCACCACAGTAGGATGTATAACAACTCATATATACCGGGGACCATACGTACCTGGAATTCCCTCGCGGCTGAAATTAGAGACATAAGCAACCTAAAGGTATTCAAAAGAATGTGCTGGAACTTTTATCTACATTCAGAATAATTTACTCCAAGAAGTACCCTCAAATGTTAGATTAAGTCAAATGAATAAAATGTAAATTTAAATTAGTAACATTGACAAATTTCGAGGTGTACCGGTATTTTTAATAATAGTAAATACTATAAATTCATTTTAAAATGTTAGAAACAAATTATGATACTTAACATTTCAGTTAAATTACATTTAACTTTAATTTTAAATTATATTAAACTTATTTTAATTTTAAGTAGTTATAATGTTCTGTTTACACAGGTGTACAATTATATGGTTTGGCATAATAGCAGGCTTCATATCCTGAGCCCCGCCATGTACAGAAAGACATTCATAAATAAAATAAATAAAATAAATAAATAAAAGTGGGATTTCATGGAACACACTATCCCCCGAATGCAATCTGGAAGTTACGTAACCCGAACCGCACAGTCCCTTGCTAGATTTCCGCCCAACTGCAGTACGATGAAGCGCAAACTGATCTGTGGAGCTTTTGCCTAATGGGAGTTCATTGAGACTCAAACTAATCTGAAAATTTTCGCTTAACATGACGGCACTGAAGCAAAGGTAATGTGATACCACCCTGAGAAGAGTAAAATTCTAACAAAAACGTACAGAAAGTAGAAGATATTTTCTATTTATAAAACAGTAACGGGAGAAAATGTATTAAGCCACAGACGTTCGGTTTCCTTTTTTGGAATTTATGGGAAAGGAGTTAAAACATGAATTGACAGAGAGTGCGAAAAGGTGCTGACTTTGAGTAAATATGTAAAAAGGTGCGAATAGATGCAACCAAGACAGTGTAAAAATTGCTCCGCGTCTTCAGAAGAAAGTCCCAACTCTTACAATAACGGGGGTTTGAATTTAAGAGTGCTTTACCGTTGGTCTCTGTAAGTGGTGCGCTCATTCGTCACCAGACGGCTCGCCGTATGCTGGCACAGCGCTCCAAGCGGGAGCTGACGATAACATTAAGCCCCAAACACGGCCGGCTGGATCCTTCGCTGCGCTCCGCTAGAGCGACGCATCAAGTCGGCCGTGCTCCAATTGAGACCTTCTATCACACCGTGTGTGCGTGAGGAGTAACAGAGAGGACATCAGTTGAATCAGGGAAGAACGTGGTAGAAAAAATAAATAGAAAATAATGAACACACAACATCCCTCGATCACAAAAATGAAGCTATTCTTGTTGTTTGGATTCCCAGCATGCCTGGCGGCATAGCGCGCACCATTGATACTTGATTGTGTCAAATACTTAACAATTCTTTGATCGATTAGAACATGTTCTAATTCACTTTAAATATTTTTAAAGACTCTTTAATTATTGCAAGCGATTTGACAAGCAAACTTGTGAAGTATTGAAAATTCTTGTGAATTCTTGAATTTGACAGACATTTGTTCGTGTATAACAGACAGGCTTTACACGGTAGAAAAATTCCACCTTCGTATGCCAGTAAGAGATGTTCCTAATTACTTCTGTGCTTGGATTATCGTAGTACCGGTGGGGGAGGGGAGCACACGCCGGGGTCTGAAAAGGCAATCGTAATGGAGAGAATTATCGTTAACGACAGTATTGTTAACCCCTTCCACGAACCTCCTACGCTGACGTAGGAGGGGGAAAGGTGATACTCCCACGTGGCGCGTCCCAGGTGGCGGATAGGGGTTCTAACCGGCTTGCCGGCGGACTTGAGGGAAATAAAGTACCTCTCACGGAGCAAACACACAACCCCCTGTAGGTGGGGGACGCAGACGAAGAATACACCCACGGTATCCCCTGACTGTCGTAAAAGGGGCGACAAAGTGATGATCAAATTAGAACCATGACACTACTTGTGATTTGTAGCACCACGCGGGGAACACCATGGGTCGCTTTTACTTGCGGGTAGTACCACTATGTTAGGTACCAAATAGGTTTGTGATTAGTAGCAATAGAGTGCGTTACCAGCTTCTAAAGTACCTGTGATTCGTACCCCTATATGAGCAACACCCTGAGATGAGCGACACCATGATTCTTCCTTGCCTATGATTAGTACCCACTGTGTGAGGAACACCCCGTGATGGTGCGGGTCCCTGTGGTTAGTCCACTTATGTGAGGTACGCCATACGTTTGCGTTACCTGTAAATAGCTCCGCAGTTTGCGAAACACCATAGGTCTGTGTTACATCTGCGAATTTCATTACCTGTGAGTAGTACCATAATGTGTGGAATACCGCGAGTCTACGCTACTTTTGATTAGTAACGTAACATGACAAATACCATGGTTCTATTTTCCTAGCGATAAGTACCATTATGAGGGTACGAAAACCCGAATTTTGGACCCGTTTCGACTACAAGCATCATCAATTCAGTATTGTGCTTTAGAATCAGTCCCTTGGTCAGTAATACCATTGTTTAACGCTAGTTTCTGGGAATGTGGGGCATTGCGGGTAGGATGCACTGATTGTTTTAACTTCATATCCATCCATTCATTCTTCGTCCTCACGTTTTCGAATCTGGTCAGTGGAGGATTCTGGATTTTAAATTGCCATACCATTTCGTCTCATTTCGTACCATTAGGGGCTGATGACCTAGGCTCCTTTAAACAACAAGCATCATCATCATGTTAACCCCTTAATAGGCAGTGTTCCTCTGAAGCAACATTTCCTAATTTCTGTGTATAATGTAAATAAATGTTTGTAAACACATGAGAAAATTCAGCGAGTCAATTTGGTGCCAGAAATATCCTTTAAAAGTGTTTCTTTGAAAATATATGTGGTTTCCAATCAAAGGGTTAAAAAGAAAGAATGTTACATTCAATTACAGGAATTAGAGCCGGTACCGGAATATTAGATCGTTACAGAGAGTATTGTCGTTATATCGGTATCACTGCTTTGGACTGTCATATAAAAGATGTTACATTATTAGGACCCAGATGTTTATCACATGTCATATTTTATTTCCATAGAAAATACAAATTAAGCAATTTTCACGGGCCATATAAAATCATAATTTGGCTCTTTTAACGTGTTTTGCCATTTTCCGGCAATTGTTCATATTATGGTCATATTTGCCCGTGAATTGTCGTGTTTTTGTGATATTTTTATATTTTTATTCCACTTCGCATATCTGCTTTCAGTCTTGTCAAAGACGGATTTTTCACATGTCCTAATTGTTGTCTGTAATTTCTTATAATTATCTTTCTTAGAAATATACACTTAAATGAATTAGGAGGTTAGGCTGTATAGAAAGAGACAGATGCGTATAAAGTGACGGAATAGTGAGCCTCAATTGAACTCTAATGGTTTGACGTATTTCAAATATTTCCCAACAACATCCTGCGATATTGAGTGGTCCTTTACCCGTTACAAGTCAATGTTGCGTAAAAATAGAAGATAGTTTATATTTGAATACTTTAAAATATATGTAATTTGCTATTGTGATTCTTTCTGATCACCCATCAAAATGTGATATTTCATTCTGTGCAGAGTCGATAGTTACCTCTGGATTGAGTAATTAAATAAATTCGAAACATAGTAATACAATTAATATTAATACTTATTTATGATTATTATTGAATATTGTAGGTTTTAAAGGTATATGTTCAATATCAAGTTAAATTGAAAGAGCGGCAAGATTTTTGAAAATTTCGAAAATGTGAGCAAAACACTTTCGTCATATTTATTGTTATATTTTAATAAATGTTTAGGTCATAAACATCCGAGCTCTATATATTATACTCTACCATGTATCTCCTTCAGGTCACTTAGTTCTCCTTCGAAGTCCTTGGGTAGGATATCCTTGGGAAATATCTTGTAGAACGCTTCCATTTCCCCAGAATGCAAATGAATCTGAAACAATGTGAAATAAATATCACTAGCTGACAACAGCTGCTGTAGGAAATACAATATCATTGCATTCTTGCATTTACTTGAATATTTCGATAACAAGACACATAACAAAATATTTCCATTTGAAGATATTCAATTTTAAGTTAGTTCACGCTTTCAAAGTACCCTTTTTTTATTTATTAAATACTTCCTCTCATGCAGAGGCTGTCTTGCGAAGAAGTATACTTTTACATTCATTTTTATAAAAGAAATAGATACAGTTGAGAAAATTAGATGGTAACCAAATTGTAACAATGATTTCTTACAATTATTAATGGACCCCTTAAGGCAATGATAGCAATTTCCCCTAACGTTGTTACTGGCAGTTTCCAGAAATTAGCGGAAAAAATGGGAATTGTTCCCCTCCGTCCAATCATCAGCAAAAAATTGTCGGTAGGCTGTCACTATTATAACGACCGCAGGGTTTTGAGTGGTAGGTACACTTACTTATTAGAAATAAAAGACGAATATTATTTGGATAATATATTTTAGTCATTAGAACATGGTACACTTGGAATGTGAGTAATAACTGGGTGTAGTATGGGTCTGTGATATGAAAAATAACAGACATAATTTAAGAGTTTGAGAGTAATATTACGAGCAATATACAGCTGACCACGATGTATTCACAACGACAACTGACCTCCAACTTAGTACGCGATTTTTTTTCGGGAGGCCCCCAAAGCTCACTCCCCCCGCGTGGCAATCAGCTCAATCTAAATTTCTAAGAAAAAAGAAATAGCAGGGAAGAGTGGGAAGTGATATAAGGAGTACCTGCCGTTTTCCGAGTTAGACTCGCTACCACGGCGAGAGTTCGTGTTTGGTAAGGTGGTGTTAAGGTGTGGTATTAAGGGTCAGGGAAAACCACAGGGGCAGAAAAGAGAAAGAGCCTACATTTAAAACCTGAGTTAACACAGCGCCATCTTATAACAGAGTATGCGTGTGACGTCACATTTTAGCGCAAATTGTGCCTTAATTTAAAGCGCTATTTCATGAAAACTACGATTCAGATTTTTTTAAATCTACAAATTGAGATGTTAAACATAATCGTAAGTTAGATACTCTCGGGGATATACGCGTTCTAACCAAACACTGTAAGTCATAAATGTTTTGTTTCCAAGTACCAGTTGTCGAGGAAGGTAAGTCTACATTAAAAGTGTACAGATACAGCATAATGAGGTAATTATGGTCACTTTTGTATTTAGTATATAACGTATGTCCTTTCTGAAAAGTAAGATTTCTTTAAACATTCAATTTGAGATAAAGTATTGAAATCAACCTTGTAAACTGACACAAACGGTTATTAACTTTAGATCATAATCTCGAATAGATGTAACCACAGAACACATAATATAAATTGACGAATTTGTCATAAGTAAAGCCCCAATTTTTATGCAGTAACAGGTTAGATTGAAAGCTAAGTTTTTTAGTAGGAAGTGTCGGCCGCCCGCTCTTAAATAATGTAACAAGAGTAACATAAATTATAGGGGTTCTGATGGGCGTACCCCTAATGTTAATGCAAACCCCGTGGCACAGTCGTTGTGAAGGTGGACTGTACTTACTACTCGCTTCATTAAGTTTGCATTATAACCTATTAATGCATAAAAATCCGGGCTCTAGTCATAAGTCTGTACAGAGTTCTCCTCCATATTAAAAAAACAATATGAATATGGCTACATGAAGGCATGAATGAGATAATTAATGAATTATTCCATGACTGCATTGTCATGCATGCATGAATGAGTGAGTAAATACTTCTCTCCCAGTCACAGATAACCACCGACTGAGGAGAGAGCATTCGAGTAGATGGATAAATGCATGGGTGGATTTATGAATGAATGCATGAATAACTCTATAATCTACCCTAATTTGTGACTGTTTACACGGGCGGAAAACCATTCCACATGCAAGGGCCACGCTTATAACTACTGCCTGGTCGTGTTATCCACCCCTGTTGAGGAAAGGAGCCACCTTCCCAGGGATAACACGCTCGGCCCTTTCTCCTGAGACCCAAAAGGAAGACCCCCACCTAATCTAGCAGCTGTCAAACACTTTCTCACCATTACATATTTCAGCAGAGCACATGTAAGCGGAAATCCTGCTCCCCATGTGCTCCCCTCTCTTTCCTCTATCTCGACATTTTCCCTGGTGCATTTACTGACACCTACCCCATTCGTTTGGGATAGGCCCGTCCTATCCCGTCCTCCCTCGGTTATGTCCTTACGATTTTATATGACTACATGAAAGCATGAATTAATTAATTAATGGTTCCCTGACTGAATTGTGGATAAAAGTATGGATGGATTTATGAATGAATGCATGAATAGATGGATTATTGCACTCATCCTGTAACTACAGACCGCCAGCAGTTACGGAGAGATTATTACCTTCAGAGTGGATGAGTGGCATTCATGCACGCATGAAAAGCTAATGAAGCTATTCAGTCCCAGTAACGGATAACCAGTAACTGCGGAGGGAGCCCTTATTATCGAATAAATGAATGACTGAATGAATAATGAATGGGTGAATGAGTAATGAATGAGTGAATGAATGTTCTCACCCTACAGCTACGGAACGCCAGCAGACGAGAAAGAAACATTCCAACTATATAAATTGACAAATACTAATAATAATAATAATATGTATTATCAACAGACTCAAAGCTCAGGCACTTCAATGCTGCGCTGAGGAACGTGGTACTGTACGCGGCCGAAACGATGACGCTATCAAAGTATGGCGCAGAGCAATTAGAGATAGAAGAAAGTAAGATTCTGAGAAAGATACTGGGACCAGCAAGAGGTGGGGAAAGGTGGGAACAAGAAGATAAAGAGAGGAACTGTACCGAAATATGAGGACGATCTCCGAAGAAATAAGACTCCAAAGAGAAAGATTTATTTGACATGTGATTAGCATGGACATGGATAGTACGGGAGACAAGAGGTAGGACGAGAGGGAGGACTGGACTGAGATGAGGATCAAGGTGGAAACGACAGAGAACTGGAGAATATGTCAGAGCTCAATGACAGAGAAAGTTAGAAGAATATGATAGAAAAACACCAGTGAGGGAGGCAAGAGATGAGGATACTGAAAACATCAGTTGAAGAACGGAAGAGAAGGTGAGAGAGAGTGAAGAGATTCTGGGAGGAGAAAAAGAAAGCACAAATCATGACAAAGCTGCCTGTGGTACTACAGAGGCCGTAACGAAAGAAGAAGAAGAAAAAATAAAAAGATAATGTAAAATGTGAATATAAAGTTATTGAAGGAGCATGTTGAAAATAAGTAATCAGTAGAGCCCAGATTTTTATGCATTAATAGGTTGGAATGCAAACTTACTGAAGCAAATAACAAGTATAGTCCACCTTCACACCGATTATGCTATGAGGTTTACATAAACATTAGGGGTACTACCCATCAGAAACCCTATAATTTATGTTACTCTTGGTACGTTATTGAAGAGCGGGTGGCCTATACTTCCCACTAACCAAATTAGTTTGCAGTCTAACCTGTCACTGCAAAAAAATCTAGGCTTTAGTAATCAGTCACTCTCTTGTCCTTCATTAAACCCCATTTCCCCCATCGTTTTTGTTGGCCAATTTAACATAATGTTGTAGAACCTGCTGCATCCTGCAAGTTTCTGTGTATTGGGACTAGCGCCAGTGGCGTATGGTTTCTCAAGGGGTAGACTTGGAGGATCAATGTAGGATTGAAGGCTGAATATGTTTCATTTATTCATCAATATACTCAGCAGAAACAATCCTCCCTTTCATATCTGATTTGTATTCAATGTGTTTCATTTTGGTCAGTTAAAAATACATCTTATCTTTCATCTGAATGCCTCTTCCAGATGTCTCATTCGACAGACATACTTAAAATAATTCACAGAAAAGAGAATGCATGAAATATAACGTGAAAATTAGCATCTAAAATAGGAACGCTTTGCGGAATATGTATCAAAGAAATATTAGCAGCAGTTCACATTCATTACACCTATTCCCAAGAAATCAGGTGCTGACAAGTGTGGAAACTACTGCAGCATATCTCAGGACTGCAAAATTTCAACACGTATTATTTTCAGAACAATGGAAAGACGAGTTGAAACTGAGTTGGGATTAGATCAGCTTGGCTTCAGAAGAAATGTAGGGACAGGCGAAGCAATTCTGGCTTTACGTATGATCTTAGAGGACCAAATTCAGAAGAA
The DNA here is from genome assembly GCF_040414725.1 of Anabrus simplex. NCBI lineage: Eukaryota > Metazoa > Arthropoda > Insecta > Orthoptera > Tettigoniidae > Anabrus > Anabrus simplex. Next base: position 176,530,348 of record NC_090279.1, on the reverse strand, counting down.
CAAGCTCACGTACATGGCATTCATAGATCTAGAAAAGACATTCGATAATGTTGATTGGACGAAGCATTTTGAGATTCTGAAGGTGATTGGGATCGGATATCGAGAAAGAAGGATGATCTACAATCTGTACAAAAATCAGTCTGCAGTGATAAGAATCGAGAACGTTGAACAAGAAGGAGAAATCCAGAAAGGAATGAGACAAAGCTGCAGTTTTCCCCCTTCTCCTTTTCAGTGTTTATATTGAACAGGTGGCAAAGGAAATCAAAGGGGAATTTGGAAAGGGAATCACAATCCAAGGAAAGGAAATTAAAACTCTAAGATTTGCCGAAGATATTGTTATTTTATCTGAGCCTGCAGAAGATCTCGAGAATTTGCTGAATCTTGGGGGAGGAGTACAAGGTGAAAATTAATCATTCCGAAACAAAAGTAATGGAGTGCAGTCGAACGAAGGCATGTGATGCAGTAAATATTAGATTAGGATACGAAGTTTTAAAGGAAGTAGATCGATATTGTTACATGGGTAGAGAAACGACTAACGATGGCAGAAGAAAGGGGGACATAGAATGCAGACTAGCAAGGAAGGTCTTTCTTAAGAAAAGAAATTTGCTTACTTCAATCATTGATATAGGAATTAGAAAGACGTTTTTTAAGACTTTCGTCTGGAGCGTGGCATTGTAAGGAAGTGAAATATGGACCATAACTAGCTCAGAAAGACAGAGAATAGAAGCTTTTAAAATATGGTGTTACAGAAGAGGGCTAAAGGTGAGATTAGTAGACTGAATCATGAAAGAAGAGATCCGGAATCGAATTCGCGAGGGAAGACCGATTTGTCTAAATTATACGGGAAGAAGGGATAGAACGACAGGACATATCTTAAGACAACCGGGACTTGTTCAGTAGTTTTTTAGGGAAGTTTAGGCTGTAAAAACGGTAGGGGTAGACCAAGGTGTGATTATCACAAGAAGATTAGAGGAGATTCAGTAGTTACGTAGAAATTAAAACATTAGCACAGGACAGGGTAGCATAGACGGTTGCATCAAACCAACCTATAGACTGATGACTCAAACAACAACACATTATTTTTATGGTTGTAGTTAAATGTACATAACATTTAGCTTTTAACTCATGTACATGGATCACTCTTTATTGCGATACTTGCTTTTCCGTCACTTTTATTATGTATTGCGTTCTGTTTAAGAATTATTTATATTTTCCGTTTCGTATTTTACTTTTTTTTATTTTATTTTATGTTCACTTTTTCGCTCCGGATTATTTTTTTTTTTGAGTTTTGGTTTACTTCATTATATGTTTTTAAAATATGTTATTTGGCTAAACTGTCTCTGATTTTATATAGAATAGTATATTTCTCCTATATGTGTATTATCATGTAATTTAGGTGGGTAAGTGTGGGAGCAGGCCATGAGTCCTAACAACGCCACTGCTTAAGTCAAACATGTACTTTGTTGACAAGGATGATTGCAATCACAGAAGCCGTCAGTGATTATCCAGAAATTAATTTTTCCTATTTATTTTCTTGTAAACTTATATAGCCCAAGAATATGAGCATGCGCGACAGATCTATGACGTAGTAATCATATACTGGCCGGACATGTTCCACCTGGTGTCAGTAGCGCAGCAGCAGTGGCCCGTATTCTTTCTCCCGCCGCCTCAAGAAGTACCTATCCTCTTGTCATCATTTTCACACGGACGAAGAACTGAAGACAATAGTCACATGGTGGTTCTACCCCCAGGTGGCAGACTTCTACGACACCGGCATACAAAAGTTGACCCTATGATACGAAAAGTGTCTCAATTCTGGTGATGATCATGTCGAAAAGTACACGGTGTATTATTTAAGACTTCGTAGTGGAATACTGAGGCATAGAAAAGCAGAGAAGGGGTGACTGCGAGCGGAGTACTCGCAATTTGTGAACGGACGTAGTATAGAAACTAAACGAAACTGAACTCACCAGCTATATACATGCTTATGATAAATATATAAAAAATAAATAAATAAACTACAAAATGAAACTGAACTCACCACTGAACGAGTCCGGTAGGATCGTAAATGTAATTATTTTATTTGCAATACGTGCCAACGAATGTGAAATACCACTTTCTTGAGCTACGCTCCGAAGCGATTTATGTCAAATCAAATCAAAATCTCTTTATTTGCAAATGAGGTGTCTACCTCGGTGCCAAATGGTATATTAAAATACATTATTGTCAAGCACTAAATTTTAAATTAACAAGAGATGAAGAAAATATTCCTAGAATACAATATTATACAATTTACGCTAATAATTGTTTCTATTAAACACACACATCATCCTTAATTAATTTATATTGTTTACAAAATTCTACTTATAATATATCCTGTACTTACAAACATAGTCAACTCATATACAGTACGTGAAATTACTACAAATAATACTATACAACTGGTATAAGATTAAAATTAACATTGTATTTATTTACATATTTATGTTTTACCCATTTTGGAACCTAAGTAGCATAACAACCTGCTGCGTCTTAACCAAAGCCCCTTTGGCCACCACTTTTCAGAGTTCCTATGTTGATTGTTTACTTTCTAAGCTCTCTTGTGTGAGAGCTGTTTACCATCGCTGTTTTTCTTCTTAGTTAAGGCACGAGTAATGCGCCATTTATGAACGAATTGTTGCACGTAACGTTTTGGTGGTACTGTAGATGTGAAAAACAGTCTACGGGATTTTCGAAAGCATATTTTAACTGGTTTATTTTTGTTGTGTAAATAACACTCGACCAAATGTGTTTTCTGCGCTGTAGTGTACTTAATCACCGCGATAACAACCTCACAACACGCCTTAAAAGTGCAATAGTTTCTAACGAATTTCTGCGTCAGTTGTCAAGATTTCCTATCACGAGAACCTTGACACAAGCAATATGACGCTCGCTTGAGGATTCCCGCGGCCTGTGAGCAGAAGTGCGAAGTCTTAAATTACATTCCCCGTACGTCTAGCATTGCTCATCGGGTGTCAATCAAGTTTCCATGTAACTTTGTCTTTTCTAAAAAATAGGGAAACTTAATTTCTGGATGACCATCGTATATAGATTTTTTTACTTACCATACTCATAAGTTCTTTGTGCAAGAACGGTTTGATAATCCTCAATATCGTGTCCATTAACGCACTGCAATAAATGACGTGGAGTTCCTTTATTCGGCACGGTGTCGCTTCCTGTAAATGAAAGGACGTATTTTATATAGCTAATTTAATAAATAGTAATAAATACAAAACATTTAAAAATTAATACAATCATATGCGCTCTACAGGAAGGGAATCATATTAGTAAAATGATCCAAAGCAAAGCAGCATATTTATTCTGGGTGTTTTCCGAAAAAGCAGCATATTTATTCTGGGTGTTTTCCGAAAAAACAGCATATTTATTCTGGGTGATTTCCGAAAAAACAACATATTTATTCTGGGTGATTTCCGAAAAAGCAGCATATTTATTCTGGGTGATTTCTGAAAAGGCAGCATATTTATTCGGGGTGATTTCCGAAAAAGCAGCATATTTATTCTGGGTGATTTCCGAAAAGCAGCATATTTATTCTGGGTGATTTCCGAAAAAGCAGCATATTTATTCTGGGTGATTTCCGAAAAAGCAGCATATTTATTCTGGGTGATTTCCGAAAAAGCAGCATATTTATTCTGGGTGATTTCCTAAAAAGCAGCATATTTATTCTGGATGATTTCCGAAAATGCAGCATATTTATTCTGGGTGATTTCCGAAAAGCAGCATATTTATTCTGGGTGATTTCCAAAAGAGCAGCATATTTATTCTGGGTGATTTCCGAAAAAGCAGCATATTTATTCTGGGTGATTTCCGAAAAAGCAGCATATTTATTCTGGGTGATTTCCTAAAAAGCAGCATATTTATTCTGGGTGATTTCCGAAAAAGCAGCATATTTATTCTGGGTGATTTCCGAAAAGCAGCATATTCATTCTGGGTGATTTCCGAAAAAGCAGCATATTTATTCTGGGTGATTTCCGAAAAAGCAGCACTATTTATTCTGGGTGATTTCCGAAAAAGCAGCATATTTATTCTGGGTGATTTCCGAAAAAGCAGCATATTTATTCTGGGTGATTTCCGACAAAAGAGTAATGTTACGGAAATTATGCAAACTTTGCACTGAAAAGACTTGGGAGAAAGGAGACGAGCTGCCCGACAATGTGGTATGTTCCGAGCTGTCAGTGAAAAAAAATTGAATGGAATTTTTAAAAGAAGGAGAGAAATAGATGAATTTAAAACTGGGATTCAGGAGGGAGAAACTGGGGAAAATATTCGTTTATGGGAAGAGGATTTAGGGACTGCAGTAATTTACCAAGGGGTTATGCTAGATAAGTATTCAACCACTTCGAAATCGTTTAAGAAAAGACTAGTAAACAATTGATTGGGAATCTCCCACCTAGACGACAGTCCTAATGTGGATTAGTGGCTGCTGATTGAACGTTGACGTAACAATAGCAAGATAAATGTCGGTTTGGAAGGAGCACCAAATATGAAATATAATTTACTCCTCAGTTTTGTTTTTCAGTTATAAATTCGTTGCTTTTCTTTATTGAATGTATTAAAATGATTTCCACTGTGATTGGATGCACCGTACACAGGGGAGAGTGATTTGTTCTTTTTCCCCAGAAAATTATGCTCCCGCCATGTTGAATTTATGCCCTTTCTTTGCTCTCCCAAAGGAACACGATTGTATACAGAATGGGAGGGGTTTGTTTTGGAAGTTGAAGCGTACGATTCCCCAGGCTGGAACGAGCCGAAAGACGGTAATAGTTACAGTAAAAGTCAGTGGCGTGCCCTGAACCATAACTACTCCGCGGCTGCTGGGGCAAATAATGTTTTCATTTCCATTTTCTTATCATTCCCAAGAACGTTCCTTCATCGAGGTAAAAAATGCAAACAGCTAAGTGAAGGCAAGTACAGCTGTCTCGATAACCCGTTCGCTCTACTACAGTCCAGATCTTTCCAGCGAGCTCGGGTTTCTTTGCCGGCACGAAAGAGAGTTCTCTGGGTAAAATCTGTATAGCGAAATTCAAATCGCTTGGTTGACGGATGCGCTTTAAGCCTCTTTCTCTTGGGGAGGTGGGGCGATAGCTGTTGGCCTCGCTTGAGATTCCTAGAGTCTACGGCGGCCGAGCAGGTAAAGTGTTCAGCGCCTACAAGAAGAAATGCTATAGCCACTTGAGCATAGTCCTGTTAATAAAAATAGCCATTTTATGAAATCAATTGTAATAAAATTATCTCGGTCATTTACTTTTTTTTGTACCCTTTCTCAACACCTATGCCGAACGGGACTGAACTTGTACTTCAAGAAAAAATCTGGAGTGTCACTATTCATCTCTGCGACCCCGAAAACTATGAATTTCGCACTATTTTTTAACATTTTTATATCTCACTCTCCTCCCTTAAGGGTGTCTTACCCCCAAGCAATTAGTCTTCTGATAGTCAAGGAAAAAATATAGGCATTTACTTAAAATTCGCTGTCTAGTGATGAGTCAACGATATGCAGATAAGATGGGCGCACCTGCCGGCCAATCGATGAGACAGACTCTCTGTATATTCCAGCGGTATTAAAGATGGCGTTATGGAAAATCTCATTAGGGGATTTGAAATTGAGGAATTTTTAACCCTGCAGTACCCACGTCAAAATAGCGAACGTGAGTTACCACATGGAGTGTTGACAGACCCCAATACATTCCTGGTATTTAAGAAGTCTAAAATGAAACGTAGACTTGTGCAAATATATTTTATTATTAATACCACTTACATTATATTACAAAACAGTGTTGGTTCGTGCATGAAGGCTCTTTTGAGCGCCGCCCCACCGCCTTTTCAAAAACATTTACCCTTATTTCACTCTGTAATTGATTACGTAAAGAGATGGGCAAATATAGCGAAGTGCAACTTATAGTGGTGTGCTGTTCATTACACAATGTTATCTTTATTATTTCGGCTGTAAGCATTTTGCTTTTCTGTTGTCAAGAAAATGGCAACGGCTTTCAGACCGTAGCTGGTGCCCAGCACGCTCGATGTTTTCTCTTTAGTCGTGAGGCGTTCAGACTGTGGCAGCAGAGCCCTGAATACAGGGAGTAAAGAATACAGGGAGCTGCCCGCTACACTACTCTCTGTGGCTATCGCTTGAAGCCAACGGCCACGCCCCCCATGGTTACCAAAACATGGCAGTTCTTACGTTGGGGATATATAAAAACTAAGACATTTTCTCGGGAGTAGGGAAACTTCGAATCGCTCAATGTGCAGGTCTTTCTATTTGACATCCGTAGGTGACCTGCGCGTCGTGATGAGGATGAAATGATGATGAAAACAACACATACACCCAGCCCCCGTGCCATTGGAATTAACCAATTAAGGTTAAAATCCCCGACCCGGCCGGGAATCGAACCCGGGACCCTCTGAACCGAAGGCCAGTACGCTGACCGTTCAGCCAACGAGTCGGACAACAGACCTATTAATGCTTTTTTACTAAGCTCTAATAAAGCTTTTCTCATGACCCGCAGCCTTAAATCTACCCTCTCGCTAGTTGAATATCGGTACTACAAATCCAGTATATTAAAAACAGTAGATGCAAATCTTCACCAGATATCAGTATAGATAAGGAGTAGGCTATTAATAATGGCATACCGCAGTCTGAATGCTTTAGGGGAATGCGCAATAAATCACCAAACTGGACTCAGCAACATTGCTTAGGCCTACTACATACTTTGGAGTGGTGGTGGTGATGAATGTTTTAATAGGAAATAAACCCATGAAGTAAACCATTCTCTGACACAAGTGGAAACAACGCAGGACTCAGTTAAGGCCCCCTTGGACGCCAACCCACACTCCGAAGTTAAGACACCTTTAGGCCTTTAATCGCCTTTTACGACACGTGGTGGTGATTATTGTTTTAAGAGGGAGTACAACTAGGCAACCATCCTCTATTAACACTAATCAGAGAGAAATGAAGATATCGGCCAAAGAAAGACAAGGGCCATGGAGGCCGAGAAAATGAAAGACTCCCTAGCCCTCGAATCCTCTTATAGGCTTGGGGTCGGAAAAGAACAAGACTTGACCATCGGAGGTCGGACATGCTAGATTAAAATTAGCCTGGCAAAAGTAAGTGGAAGGAATGACATGACTCAGCTAAGGGTCCCGTGTTTGTCAACCCATGTTCCCAAACTGAGAGCTCCTGGGGCCCCTTGCAGTCGCCTCTTGCGAAAAGCAGGGGATACCGTGGGTTTTGTACTTCTACCCACACCTCCCCAGGGACTTTTACGACAGGCAGGGGATACCTTGGGCCTTATTCTACCGTGCAGGAAGTACAACCGGGCAATCATCCTCTATTACACTAATTAGGAAGAAAAATGGAAGGGATCCCATACTTCGAAAAATGAAGGTATCGGCCAAAGGAAGATGCGGGCCATGAAGGGCGTGAAAATGAAAAATCCCTGGGCCTCGAGTGCTCTAATTCTGTAGGTAAGAAGGGAACGCTTCAAAAATAGTAGGTACTGCATTCACCTACAAAAAAACTTTCTTCATAGACCGATAAAATGATTCCGGTTTGAAATGTGCTGAACATATTCTGGTGTAAGGAGAAGGTATCCAACTTTCCCTTCTAATGGCCTTAATCCACTCTGCTCTCCTTTCTTCATGAACAGGAAACCTCAGGAAGAATTGACGATAAACAACAAGTCTAACCTAAAAATTCTTACAAAAGTGGACGGTGCTTCTGAGACTCCGAAATACAATGGAGGTAGTATAATGTACATATTAAAAGCCATACTTAGAATCTTACCCGTGAAATGTTATTCCAGGAATATTTTTGGATTTCCGATTCTTGCAACCGTATGCACAACACGACATTGTAAGAGCTACAACATCAACTAAATATTAGTATCTCTTTTACATTTTTGCGTGTCGTACAGTGTTTGCATCTGAAAATTCCCGCAAATACAATTTGCGTACACCGTATTCACTCCAATGAGCTGTAACAGATTTGACTATCAAGAAAGAGCATGCGTTCTCGCGCCTATTTACGACCACGCCCCCTATGTAGACCACTGTCATTGGGCTTCACTCTCAGAGCTCCAAGGCATCTCCCTGTATTCTTTACTCCCTGCCTGAATAGGTCGCACTCTTTGCAAGTGTGCGGGGTGCGGGAGGAGCCTGGTGTTGGTGGTGGTGGTGATTATTGTTTTAAGATGAAGTACAACTAGGCAACCATCCTCTATATAACACTAATCAGAGAGAAAAACTGGAAGGGATCCGACAATTCGAAAAATGAAGATATCGGCCAAAGGAAGACAAGGGCCACGAAGGGCGTGAAAATGAAAGACTCCCTAGCCCTCGCAAACCTAATAGCGTCGGGGTCGGAAAAGAACAAGAGTTGACCAAGAGAGGTCGGATAGAATAGATGAAAGTGAGGAGCCTGGCACAAGTAAGTGGAAGCAATGCCAGGACTCAGCTAAGGGTCCCGTGGTCGCCAATCCACGCTCTTAATTTCAGAGCCCGTGGGCCCCTTTTAGTCGCCTCTTACGACAGGCAGGGGATACCGTGGGTGTTATTCTACCGCCCCCACCCACAGGGGGGCCTGGCCAGGAATCGAACCCGGGTTCTCCAGGTAAGAGGCAGGCACGCTACTCCTACACCACGGGGCCGGCATCTCAATATACAACACACTAATATAATCACGCCGTACAAACACGCAAGTGTGGCCACGTGTTGTCGTCAAGTTGGTGAAAAACACGCAAAAATCCAGCGTGAACAAACCGCAAGTGTGGCCACCCCCCTCGCAGGTCGTCCAGCTGCGTGAAAAACACGCCAGTGTGGCCGTAGCCTTAGTCGTGTGGCCTTCAGACTGGGGCAGCAGAGCCCTGAATAGGTCCCACTCTTTGCAAGTGTGCGGGGTGCGGGAGGAGCCTGGAAGAATGACGTGGGCTTGTCAGGGGAAGGAAGAGTACAGGCGGGTGTGTGGTCTGTCTGGCAAAGCCCTCAGTAGGTTCCTAGAATTCAGCAAGGGTGCGGGGCGCGGGAGGAGCCTGGAAGAATTGACGTGGGCTTGTCAGGGGAAGGAAGAGCTCAGGCGGGTGTAAGTGCTGAACGGCGGAGTCCTCAGCACATCGCCAACACTTTACAATGTACCTAGGCTTCCCCCCCCCCCCCCCCCACGTCTTATATTAACTGTTGTTTGCGATTCATTCCAAAACATTTTGCAAAACAATGAATTTCATTATAGTGACCATTTAAACAATTCAGTTCTATAAAAAAAAGCTAAAATAAAGGTTCAAAATGTAACGATAACGTGACGGCACTATTCGTAGTGTGATTAAATTGTTAAATACGTTGTCATGCTTTGAAATTTGAGTAAGGAGAGAGAAATTCGGGAGTGCACTGTTTATTTGCTTTCATGAATGTTGTTATTATCACTTGTGATTGTGATCAGTGAAACAGTGCAGTTCCATAATAGTCGGGATGGCATTAGCTGTTAGAACAGGGCCTCTCAAACGCCCAAAATCTCACGCGTGCAGAGCGAGGCGCAAGAGCTCCGTGCACTGTGCATCGGTGCCGCTCGGTGCCGCTCGGTATGGCTCGGATCAACGCTTCGTCTCTGGGCTACTCGGCTATGCTCGGCTCTACTCGGCTATACTCGGCTCAACTCAGCCCGGATTTGGAGCGCTACGGCGGAGCGAGCGAGACAGGCGTGAGGAAAGAGAGAGACAGCGCTATTGCTCCAAATCGAGGAGTGGGGGGTCTGCACTCTGGTCAACCAAGCCAAGTCGTCTTTTGCACCGTGCACAGTGCATGCACCACGCGCATGCACCCTGAGAGGCCCTGTGTTAGACTATTAATGTGTGTGCATAAATGCCATTGTAGTGTAGTTAATTCATTCATTAATATTGTAATGCAAACAGATTTCTATTCAGCTAGTGCCATCAGATTATTATTATTATTATTATTATTATTATTATTATTATTATTATTATTATTATTATTCGTTCGTTCGTTCGTAATCTGTTTACCCTCCAGGGTCGGTTTTTCCCACGGACTCAGCGAGGGATCCCACCTCTACCGCGTCAAGGGCAGTGTCCCGGAGATTCAGACTTTAGGTCGGGGATACAACCGGGGAGAATGACCAGTAACTCGACCAGGCGGCCTCACCAGCTATGCTGAACAGGGGCCTAGTGGAGGGATGGCAAGATGGGATGGGACAGGCAAGGAAGAGGGAAGGAAGCGGCCGTGGCCTTAAGTTAGGTATCATCCCGGCATTTGCCTGGAGGAGAAGTGAGAAACCACGGAAAAACCACTTCCAGGATGGCTGAGGTGGGAATCGAACCCACCTCTACTCAGTTGACCTCCCGAGGCTGAGTGGACCCCGTTCCAGCCCTCGTACCACTTTTCAAATTTCGTGGCAGAGCCGGGAATCGAACCCGGACCTCCGGGGGTGGCAGCTAATCACGCTAACCACTACACCACAGACGCGGCATTATTATTATTATTATTATTATTATTATTATTATTATTATTATTATTATTATTATTATTATTCATCTAAAAGTATCGTGGTGCTGGTCAGTGAAAATTCGACCGATTGGGGAGGGGGAAGAGATGGCGGCATAGCCCTGTCAGAGTAAAATATCACGAACCGCCACTGCTACAACATTTTTAAAAATGCAGTTATCACCCCACAATACCAGTACCACATAACATAGTTCAGAAAAATTCACATTCATTCGCTATCACTTTCCATCTCATGGGTGGCTTTCAAACAATCATCACATATTATTTTCATGTGCTTCAGGCACATTTTTCTGTAGCATTTGCAACAATATGTCTTGGTTTCTATATCATTCTTTCTTGAGCAGACAGTGCATCTTCATTTAGAAACAATTTATATTGTTGAAGCGATCCCAGCTGTTTCACTGCTAAGTGTAAGCTGATATAAAAGTGTTTATAAACAGAGTCTAATTGAAATGACTCATAACAGGGTATCTTGTAAAAAATCAGAACCAACAGGCAGTAAGTAACGCCATTTCTTACCTAATAATAATATGATGTGCTGAGTGAGAAATGTTGCGTCTGTTACCACGTGTGGATCTACTTGAATCTTGAATTTATTGCCAATAATGCGCTTTGAACACGTCAACAATGGACAAGGACAAGTAAAGCACTGTTGAGTCACGCTATTTCAGGAAGCTACCTAGAGTCACAGCTCTACTGGCAACTTTTGAACGGTAATAAGCGTGGGGGTGTGTGAGAACCCCACGTGGTCTTTACAGGGGTAAGGTAAAAATAGAAAATTTGGACTTTTTGGTCCAAAATCGCTACATTTCAGTCACGAACCGGCCGGGAATCGAACCAAGGACTACCTGAACCAAAGGCCAGCACGCTAACCATCTAGCAACGATGATATCAGAGATGTTACTCACCTGAATGTAAGTTAGTATGACCTTTATTGAGGACACACTTGATTTAGCAATGTGTCCCATGGACGTCTCTCTCTGGTCCATTATGATAATGAACCCTGGACACGTTGGGTCTTCCCTCAGTTCCTGCTCGATCGTCATCAGAACTACTTTTATCGATGTCTCGAATTCCATCTCGTTTGGATCAGGATTGTTCCAGCGTGTAGTTATGATCTTATATCCCCGGGAATCTCTCTTGCTTAAACGACCGAGATTTCTAGAAACAGAAAACATATCGATTGATTAACCTATTACATAATGGTACATTCAACTTAACTGCAGACTGTTATGTATTTCAGCTCTTGTTAATTAACTAAGCAACTCCACAGACCTCTATTTGTAACTAGCGCTCTGGCCTGTTTTGCTCGCAACGATCTTATCTTAAAATAAGATTTAAAACTGAGCCATAACCGTCGTTGTCTTCTCCTCCATCTATTTATCATCGCGAAGTCGGTTATTGTCGGTAACCCTAAATTACACTAACGACGGTGAAGAAAGAGAGGTTAGAAATCTAACATGGCACGGCTCGTATGACGTCACAGTAGGCTGCGTATGACTACTAACTTCGGCGTTGCAAAACAAGCGCCTTGGTTTGGTTAGCCCATTGGCTAGCAACAAGATTATTGGTCTGCTTTGGTTATCCCATTGGTTAGCAACAATATAACTGACCTGGTTTGGTTAACCCACGGGCTAGCAACAATATAACTGACCTGGTTTGGTTAACCCACGGGCTAGCAACAATATAACTGACCTGGTTTGGTTAGCCCAATGATTGGCGACAGGACTATTGGTCTGGTTTGATTAGCCCACTAGCTAGCAACAAGATTATTGGTCTGGTTTGGTTAACCCACTGGATAGCAACAAGACAGTTGGTCTGGTTTGATTAGCCCACTAGCTAGTGACAAGATTATTGGTCTGGTTTGATTAGCCCATTAGCTAGCAACAAGATTATTGGTCTGGTTTGGTTAACCCACTGGATAGCAACAAGACAGTTGGTCTGGTTTGATTAGCCCACTAGCTAGTGACAAGATTATTGGTCTGGTTTGATTAGCCCATTAGCTAGCAACAAGATTATTGGTCTGGTTGTGTTAGCCCATTGGTTAGCAACAAGATTATTGGTCTGGTTTGATTAGCCCACTAGCTAGTGACAAGATTATTGGTCTGGTTTGATTAGCCCATTAGCTAGCAACAAGATTATTGGTCTGGTTGTGTTAGCCCATTGGTTAGCAACAAGATTATTGGTCTGGTTTGATTAGCCCACTAGCTAGTGACAAGATTATTGGTCTGGTTTGATTAGCCCATTAGCTAGCAACAAGATTATTGGTCTGGTTGTGTTAGCCCATTGGTTAGCAACAAGATTATTGGTCTGGTTTGATTAGCCCACTAGCTAGTGACAAGATTATTGGTCTGGTTTGATTAGCCCATTAGCTAGCAACAAGATTATTGGTCTGGTTTGATTAGCCCATTAGCTAGCAACAAGATTATTGGTCTGGTTTGGTTAACCCACTGGATAGCAACAAGACAGTTGGTCTGGTTTGATTAGCCCACTAGCTAGTGACAAGATTATTGGTCTGGTTTGATTAGCCCATTAGCTAGCAACAAGATTATTGGTCTGGTTGTGTTAGCCCATTGGTTAGCAACAAGATTATTGGTCTGGTTTGATTAGCCCATTAGCTAGCAACAAGATTATTGGTCTGCTTTGGTTAACCCACTGGATAGCAACAAGACAGTTGGTCTGGTTTGATTAGCCCACTAGCTAGTGACAAGATTATTGGTCTGGTTGTGTTAGCCCATTGGTTAGCAACAAGACTATTGACCTGGTTTGGTTAGCCCAGTGGCTAGCAACAAGATTATTGGTCTGGTTGTGTTAGCCCATTGGTTAGCAACAAGACTATTGACCTGGTTTGGTTAACCCACTGGATAGCAACAAGACAGTTGGTCTGGTTTGATTAGCCCACTAGCTAGTGACAAGATTATTGGTCTGGTTGTGTTAGCCCATTGGTTAGCAACAAGACTATTGACCTGGTTTGGTTAGCCCAGTGGCTAGCAACAAGATTATTGGTCTGGTTGTGTTAGCCCATTGGTTAGCAACAAGACTATTGACCTGGTTTGGTTAGCCCAGTGGCTAGCAACAAGATTATTGGTCTGGTTGTGTTAGCCCATTGGTTAGCAACAAGACTATTGACCTGGTTTGGTTAACGCACTGGATAGCAACAAGACAGTTGGTCTGGTTTGATTAGCCCACTAGCCAGTGACAAGATTATTGGTCTGGTTGTGTTAGCCCATTGGTTAGCAACAAGACTATTGACCTGGTTTGGTTAGCCCAGTGGCTAGCAACAAGATTATTGGTCTGGTTGTGTTAGCCCATGGGTTATCAACAAGACTATTGACCTGGTTTGGTTAACCCACTGGATAGCAACAAGACAGTTGGTCTGGTTTGATTAGCCCACTAGCTAGTGACAAGATTATTGGTCTGGTTGTGTTAGCCCATTGGTTAGCAACAAGACAATTGACCTGGTTTGGTTAGCCCACTAGCTAGTGACAAGATTATTGGTCTGGTTGTGTTAGCCCATGGGTTAGCAACAAGACTATTGACCTGGTTTGGTTAACCCACTGGATAGCAACAAGACAGTTGGTCTGGTTTGATTAGCCCACTAGCTAGTGACAAGATTATTGGTCTGGTTGTGTTAGCCCATTGGTTAGCAACAAGACTATTGACCTGGTTTGGTTAGCCCAGTGGCTAGCAACAAGATTATTGGTCTGCTTTGGTTAGCCCATTGGTTAGCAACAGGACTATTGACCTGGTTTGGTTAGCCCATTGGTTAGCAACGAGACTATTGGTCTGGATTGGTTAGCCCATTGACTAGCAATAAGACTATTGATCTGGTTTGGTTAGCCCATTGGTTAGCAACAAGACTATTGACCTGGTTTGGTTAGCCCATTGGTTAGCAACAGGACTGTTGATCTGGTTTGGTTAGCCCATTGGTTATCAACAAGACTATTGACCTGGTTTGGGTAGCCCATTGGTTAGCAACGAGACTATTGGTCTGGATTGGTTCCCCCATTGGCTAGCAACAAGATTATTGGTCTGCTTTGGTTAGCCCATTGGTTAACAACAAGACTATTGGTCTACTTTGGTTAGCCCATTGGTTAGCAACAAGACTATTGATCTGGTTTGGTTAGCCTATTGGTTAGCAACAAGACTATTGACCCGTACTTAGTCATATCCCACCACCCGACCTGAGGAGAAAGGAAGCTCTGCTGAGAGAAGCAAAGAAGATCTGGTCATCTCCCCTATTACCAGTTAACCAACAATTTTGTTACCCATCGCCACAACAACTTCGATCTAGGAGACAGCAAGTGTATTGGCCGACCGACTCTTGAGGGATAATTTTAATCTAAATCAGAGCTTGCGGGATGAGTGCCAAATTCAGTATATGGAACTAATGCTCATGAGCTAAATCCAACTCGGAAAGTAAAGGGATTCGATCTCCCAAGAAAACTATGGTGTCGCCTCAACAGACTGAAAACAGGACATGAACGCTGCAATTTCTTACGCCATAAGTGGGGTTGGATGTATTCTCCAAGTGTGAATGCAGTGAGGAGGATCAGGTCATGGTCCATGTCATCCTGCGCTGCCCTCTTCATGCCTACTCTGGAAGTCCCAATGATCTGTTTGATCTTTCAGAAAGTGCTATTGAGCGGATGAAAAACTTGGACCTGGACTTATGAATTTATTGTTATAATTACCCCACGATTATTTAAATAGGTGGATGAATTTTAGAATTTTAAATTGTCGTTATATTTCGTACCATTAGGGGCCGATGACCTAGATGTTAGGCCCCTTTAAACAACAAGCATCATAACCATCATCATCACAAATTGCAATCAAGATTTCCAAATATCATGCCAGCATTGAGGATTTACTAAATACTAAAACTGTAAACCTAAATTAACTTACATAATACTGAGGTGCTTCTTCACCGCTGGATCCAGAGCATCTCTGTTCAGGAACATATCTGGAGCGTGTGTTCGAATCGTGAAGTAGTTCTCAATCGTAGTCTTCGTCTTTTCCAGAGAATAGTAATTGCTGTGCAGGAATGGTACCAACTGTTCATCTGGAACATACAAAGCTACAACGTCGTCGTCGGCATATACGGATGTCCTGTCTGGACAGGCAGGGGTTTCCAACTTGTGAGGCTCGAGGGCCGCACTGGAAACCTTACGCAGGCCGCGCTTTAATAAGAGGCCAATATTCGTAAAATTCCGCAAATAGAACAGAGGTACCAGTTATGCATACTTCAATTGAAACAGGGTACAGGACCGTTTGGACTGCAGTTTATTGAAACCAAACTTCACCAGCACTCAGTTTCTTTCGGGTCACAGAAAATTTAAATTTTATTTATATAAATTCAAAATTAGTATTAATAACAGTTGTGTTTGTGAAGATAAAGAAACTTCAACTCACCTTATTTTTGACTGTCCATTCTTCACCAAAGCTAGATATATTTTGGAACAACATTTAAATTGTTGTACAGTAATATTAGTCAAGCCTATTTTTAGCATATTTCACAAGATCTGTAGTTTGAATGAATTTTTTAAGTTCATGCAGTTTATTTTACAAAAAAATTAAGTATAGTTTTTCTTTTTCTCCCAGTTTAGTTAATGTGTGTGTAATTACGAACTTCAAAAAAATTATTATATGTTTGCAGTATTTAAGGTAACTAGTTATAACCTACAGCCCTAATATGCTAGACAAACTAAGGCTTTTTCATGGATAGTAAATAAATAAATAAATAATCTGAATAGCTTAAAACAATATTTTACAGTTCTATAAAAAAGTGAATACTTAGGACAATTTAATTTCGAGTAAGAACACCCAGAAATACCAGTTCATTTGAATTAATATTTTGACAAATGAATCGTTTATTTCAGAAACAACCCAAGTTACATTTTCTTGGCTTTGTGAATAACCAAAAAGTGTCCCTTTTGAGTGAAACTTAAGCACCACTCTGAGTGTTAATATGAATCAATGCAGAGTTCCACTTAAGCCCTTGTAATTACATTTGGTGTGGACATTTTAAACAGCCTGAGTGTATTGAACCAAGGATTACGTTACAGAAAGAATTACGAAAATAAGTTCAATTGGCTGGGATTTGAATAAAAAAGAAGACGAATAAAGAAATAAGCGATTGTAGGCTGTTTTTCCGGAACTGCATTTAGGCCGGAAGTGATTTTCCATTCTTAAGTTTGATAGTTCTATCCAGGACTCACAATTTGAAAACTTAATTTTACGTTTTTCGTAGTATGGTGACCCCTACTTTGTGTGCTACGAACTACTTTCAGTATTAAAAGTATAAATTTGTGTGTGGTTTTTGGAGGATAGGTTACCTGGGAGAATGAAGAACTCGGTCATGAAGGGTAAGGGAAACAGAGGTAAGCGAAGACAATGGTTAGACTCAGTTTCTAATGATTTAAAGGTACAGGTGATTAGAGTCGGGATATTTAAGCAGTAATAGTTTAGAACACAAACTAATTTCACTAGTAGGAAATGTAGTCTAGTCCGCTGTTCCGTAATGTAGCGATACCAACATAACTCCTGGGGTTCTAATAAGTTATGCAAATCTCATAACAGCCTCAGAGCTACTTTCAAATAGGGGCTTCTCCAAGCGTTTAGAAGATTCACCAAGACCGAACGCTGGAAGGCATAACAGTCTATAATGAATATGTATCATTCCAAAATCGAATATGTTGAGGACGTACCAGGAGCGGAAATTCATAGAAGACTTTCAACATAATACGGGGCCAATGTTTTACCACAGCGAAGTGTTTACCAGTGGATTGAACGGTTCAAAAGGGATCGCACGAGCGTGAAGGATGAGGAAAGATCCGGGCCGTAACTGATGCCAATATTGAACAAGTGTGTGATATGATCCTGAATAAGAGATGAGCGACTGTTCTATGAATTTCCGCTCCTGGTACATCCTCAGGGCACCAAAAACAAAACGGATTACGAAGCGCTATTCTTTCTTGATGCAAACAGAGATGGCGCGGCCATCTTTACGTCGCAGCAGTGCAAGCTGTACTGATCTGATATCGCTGAAACATACCACAGACGTAGACAACAGTGCTATCTAGCGGCTGGTGAGCACACAACGCCATAGAGACAACCTAAATACAATTACAACAAATTTCCATATACTTATAAACTTGCCCTCGTATATATAAATAATACAGTGATATAGTAAACAATGTGTATTGATTAGAAGGATCAACCCCTTACCACAGTCATCCAACATATTATCACTAAGTGTCCGCAAAGAAAGTACAGTGGCTACATCAGTCATAACACGCACGCATTTCCAGAGACAATTAGTTACATAAACAACCTGGATATAAATGATGTATGTATGTATTGTACCCGTAAATACATACGCTAAATAAAACCCCAGAACACTGGGTGCAAATGATCAAATCATCAAAGTGGGAGAATTCTGATTTTAAATTGATCAAGATGAGACGGGAATTCTAACACACAAAGGCTTTGGACGAAGCAATAAACAATAGAAAAGTGATTGCTAATGGACAGACCTTCAATTGGCTAAAAAATAAAGTGGTTAAGACTGGTGAAAGATTCCCCTTTGAAAATATTTTTCAGACAAACTCTGAATCAAGATATGTCTTTCTTGGAGATAATTATTACGCAAAACAAGAGTGCAGGATCATTAGTATCATTGTCACCTGTCATTCAAGAGACACTGTGTGGAATTCATGACATGTCCTCTTTAAATTGGAACATAACGGAAATTGCTAACTTGTACAGAAATTCTGATCATAGTTCCCACAATGAAGAAATGCTAATTTCTTAGGTCATTTTCGTTATTTTTTGCCATTTTGTTTCTTAGGTCATTATTTGGCAATTTTATGGAATTTATTACACTATTTTTATATTTTTCAGTCATTTTCTTACATGTTTGAGGATTTTGAAGTATTTACGCGTGTGGTATTGGATATTATTAAGAGAGGATGAATACGAAAACTTGAGAATCTTCACAACGCTTTGTCAATCTGGGAACTAAAGAAACTGTGTTCATTACTTACTTGTTGGAAATGTCCACATTCCAGGAGAAACACCTCCAACTGGAGAAGTCTCCCTCTTGAACAGTCGAGATTTTCTTTTGGAACAAAGTTCTCTGCGAAATGTAAAGAATTTCACCCTGTTTTCTTGACATGGCATAAGCTTATTATAATGGCTGTAAAAGAAATATAGGCTATACCAACTCGATTAGGAAATTGATACAACATTTCATCTAAAATTTATGCCATGTTTTCGGATCATTTCACTGGATTTTGCCATCATTTTATAGATCTTTTTCAAACATTTTTAAGTCATCAAAATCCTGGCCCTGGTCGTGATGCTCTTGCCCTACATACCTCCAATCCATTCTCATTGTCACTTCTTCAAGAATCTACCTTTTGAGATTACTACAAGGTCAACTGATATTGTCAATAACGCGGAAGATCACAATGATGAATTTGTATACACCGACTGAGTTAAATTGTGCTGATGTGGTTGTGTGAAAAACAATCAAAAATTTATATTTTTGTATTAAATTATGTTACAAGAGCAAATAATGGTCTGACTGTGATGGCTATTAGAAAGGAAATTGAACATTGCAATACACTGCTTAAATTATAGTTTTAATGTTGAAAAACGTAAAATTAACGTATTTCCTCAGTTGTGCCGAAGGTTGAAGGACTAAAGGGCCCGGAAAGGTTTTAAATTGTGGGTCTTAGATATCTCTAACAAACTGAAAAACAAACACATTTTGAAAATCACTTCCGGCCTAAATTCAGTTCCGGAAAACAGCCTAAAATCGAATGTTTCTTTACTCATTTTCTTTTTTATTAAATTCCTAGCCAAATCAACATATTTACATAATTTTTTCTGGAATATGTTCCTTTGTTCAATACCCTCAGGCTTCTTTTGATGTTTTGAAACGTATCCACGCCGAATGCCGTTGTTGTTGTTGTTGAGTCATCAGTCCATAGACTGGTTTGATGCAGCTCTCCATGCCACCCTATCCTGTGCTAACCTTTTCATTTCTACGTAACTATTGCATCCTACACCTGCTCTAATCTGTTTGTTATATTCATACCTTGGTCTACACCTACCGTTCTTGCCACCTACACTTCCTTCAAAAACCAACTGAACAAGTCCTGGGTGTCTTAAGATGTGTCCTATCATTCTATCTCTTCTTCTCGTCAAATTTAGCCAAATCGATCTCCTCTCACCAATTCGATTCAGTATCTCTTCATTCGTGATTCGATCTATCCATCTCACCTTCAGCATTCTTCTGTAACACCACATTTCAAAAGCTTCTATTCTCTTTCTTTCTGAGCTAGTTATCGTCCATGTTTCACTTCCATACAATGCCACGCTCCACACAAAAGTCTTCAAAAACATATTTCTAATTCCGATATCAATGTTTGAAGTGAGCAAATTTCTTTTCTTAAGAAAGCTCTTCCTTGCTTGTGCTAGTCTGCATTTTATGTCCTCCTTACTTCTGCCATCGTTGGTTATTTTACTACCCAAGTAACAATATTCATCTACTTCCTTTAAGACTTCGTTTCCTAATCTAATATTTCCTACATCACCTGCCTTCGTTCGACTGCACTCCATTACTTTTGTTTTGGACTTATTTATTTTCATCTTGTACTCCTTACCTAAGACTTCATCCATACCATTCAGCAACTTCTCGAGATCTTCTGCAGTCTCAGATAAAATAACAATATCATCGGCAAATCTCAAGGTTTTGATTTCCTCTCCTTGGACTGTGATTCCCTTTCCAAATTTCTCTTTGATTTCCTTTACTGTTTGTTCTATGTAAACATTGAAAAGGAGAGGGGACAAACTGCAGCTTTGCCTCACTCCTTTCTGGATTGCTGCTTCTTTTTCAAAGCCCTCGATTCTTATCACTGCAGACTGATTTTT
This sequence comes from Anabrus simplex, assembly GCF_040414725.1. Classification (NCBI taxonomy): domain Eukaryota; kingdom Metazoa; phylum Arthropoda; class Insecta; order Orthoptera; family Tettigoniidae; genus Anabrus; species Anabrus simplex. The sequence goes on along the minus strand of NC_090279.1, from coordinate 176,509,846 downwards.
ATACAGGTTGTAGATAATTCTTCGTTCTCGGTATCTGATCCCTATCATCTTCAGAATCATAAATAGCCTGGTCCAATCAACATTGTCAAATGCCTTTTCTAGATCTACGAATGCCATGTACGTGGGCTTGTCCTTCTTGATTCGATCCTCTAAGATCAGACGTAAAGTCAGGATTGCTTCACGTGTTCCTACATTTCTTCTGAAGCCAAATTGATCTTCCCCCAACTCAGCTTCAACTTGTTTTTCCATTCTTCTGTAAATAATACGTGTTAAAATTTTGCAGGCATGAGATACTAAACTGATAGTGCGGTAGTTTTCACACCTGTCAGCACCGGCTTTCTTGGGAATAGGTATAACAACATTCTGCCGAAAATCGGATGGGACTTCTCCTGTCTCATACATCTTGCACACTAAATGAAATAACCTTACCATGCTGGTTTCTCCTAAGGCAGTCAGTAATTCAGAGGGAATATCATCAATTCCAGGTGCCTTGTTCCTATTTAGGTCACTCACAGCTCTGTCAAACTCTGACCTCAAAATTGGGTCTCCCATTTCATCAGCATCAACAGCCTCTTCATGTTCCAGAAATAAATTATCTACATCGTTACCTTGATACAACTGTTGGATATGCTCCTGCCATCTTTCTGCTTTGTCTTCTTTTCCTAGAAGTGGCTTTCCATCTGAGCTCTTAATATTCATGCACCTAGATTTCCTTTCTCCAAAGGTTTCCTTGATTTTCCTGTATGCAGCATCTACCTTTCCCAGGACCATACAGCCTTCGACATCTTTGCACTTCTCCTTCAGCCATTCTTCCTTAGCTACCTTGCACTTTCTATCCACTTCATTCTTTAATCGCCTGTATTCTTTTCTGCCTTCTTCATTTCTAGCATTCTTGTATTTTCGTCGTTCATCAATCAGGTCTAGTATCTCCTGAGTTATCCACTGATTCTTAGTTGATCTTTTCTTCCTTCCTAACATTTCTTCAGCAGCCCTACTGACTTCATTTTTCATGACTCTCCACTCTTCCTCTACTGTGTTTCCTTCGGCCTTTTCATTTAGTCCTTGTGCAACATGTTCCTTGAAACAATCCATCACACTCTTTTCTTTCAACTTGTCTAGATCCCATCTTTTTGCATTCTTTCCTTTCTTCAATTTCTTCAACTTCAGATGGCATTTCATGACCAACAAGTTGTGGTCAGAGTCCACGTCTGCTCCTGGGAAAGTTTTGCAATCCAACACCTGGTTTCTGAATCTCTGCCTAATCATAATGAAGTCTATTTGATACCTTCCAGTGTCTCCAGGTCTCGTCCACGTATACAGCCGTCGTTTGTGGTGTTTGAACCAAGTATTGGCGAGGACTAAATTATGGTCAATGCAGAATTCAACCAGCCGACTTCCTCTTTCGTTCCTTTGTCCCAATCCAAATTCTCCTACTGTGCTACCTTCTCTTCCTTGGCCTACCACTGCGTTCCAGTCTCCCATCACAATTAGATTCTCGTCACCTTTGACATATTGTATTAAATCTTCTATCTCCTCATATATTCTTTCAATTTCTTCATCATCCGCTGAACTAGTAGGCATATAGACCTGCACTATTGTGGTGGGCATTGGTTTGGTGTCTATCTTGGCGACAATAATTCTTTCACTATGCTGGTCGTAGTAGCTTATCCGCTGCCCTATTTTCTTATTCATTATTAAACCAACTCCTGCATTACCCCTGTTTGATTTCGTGTTGATAATTCGGTAGTCACCTGACCAAAAATCCTGTTCTTCCTGCCAACGTACTTCACTTATACCAACTACATCTAACTTTAGCCTATCCATCTCCCTTTTCAGATTCTCTAACCTACCACAACGATTCAAACTTCTAACATTCCACGCTCCGACTCGCAGAATGTCAGTATTCATCTTCCTGATGATCGCCCCCTCTCGTGTAGTCCCCACCCGGAGATCCGAATGGGGGACTAGTTTACCTCCGGAATATTTTACCCGGGAGGAAGCCATCATCAGTACATCATTCATACAGAGAGAGCTGCATGTCCTCGGGAGGTGGTTACGGCTGTAGTTTCCCGTTGCTTTCAGCCGTGTAGCAGTATCAACACAGCTAAGCCATGTTGAGTATTATTACAAGGCCGTATCAGTCAATCATCTAGACTGCCGCCCTTGCAACTACCGAAAGGCTGCTACCCCCCTTTCGATGAACCATTCGTTAGTCTGGTCTCTCAACAGATACCCATCCGATATGGTTGCACCTGCGGCTCGGCTATCTGCATCATTGGGACATGCAAGCCTCCCCACCGCGGCAAGGTCACATGGTTCGCAGAGGAGGAATGCCGTTATGAGGGCTTAAGTGAAACTATGCATTGACTCACATTAGCGCTCGTAGTGGTGCTTAAGTGAAACAATGTTTTGACTCACATTAGCGCTCGTAGTGGTGCTTAAGTGAAACTCTGCATTGACTCACATTAGCGCTCGTAGTGGTAGAAAAAAAAAGCAAACTGCTAATCTAATCAACCGGATAACAATGATTAAGAAAAGGATTCTAATTTTATGGAATAAATAGAGAATATATTATCATACTTTAATATATTTTATTTACCTAAAATTCGTAAGTCATGTCCCTAGCATGTTTTCAACATTGAGTTGCTTGTCTGAAGAGCTAGAACTGTGGATTTTTGTTTCATCCAATAAAATCACAACCAGAGTGAACCAAGTCCATTTGTTTTTAATGAAATGAAATTGTTCACAAGGGTTAATATCACTTGTCGTTTTATATGTATGGAAAAAATAAATTAGAAAATACCTTAGCTATTAAGCATTTTTAAAAATTAATTTAAATTTTCAGGAATTAATTATGAACCATAAACGTTAGAACTCAATTTCTCTAACTATTCCAAACGGACTTGGTTCACTGTGGCTGTGAACCTCCCATACATGGAGTTGTTGGCCGGGATGTACTGAGGCATTAAGCCCCTTACACACAGTAACTATATTACTTTATTACCTGTTAGTTTTGGTAAATGTGGTTGCTTTCTCATCCAGTCTTGCAGGTATTCCAGATCCGTTCTTGACAACTCAAGGTTTTTCTTCAACATCTCCTCCAAGGTTGGGGGTGACGAAATCGTTCCCGAATCAGGAGTAGGTGCCATGGTGATACTGTGTAAAGAGAACACGACTTTACTCTAAGAACTGAAAATGAAACCACCCTACAGACTCACTCCACTCTCCGGAAATATATATTAAGGGGACAGTTGTTGTTCATTTTTTGTATATTTATTTATTTATTTATTTATTTATTTATTTATTTATTTATTTATTTATTTATTTATTTTATCGTTTCAAAGATCCCATGAGCTGATGCTCGTATTGGGACTGTACATTAAAGAGCTGGCACCGTTACAACATTAAAGAAAGAAGGAATTCTTCATAACTAGCCAATTTACCCGTGCTTCGCTACGGTATTCTACATTGTATATGGATATCGAAGAAAATTACTGTTCACGCAGTGAATAGAATTTTTGAAAATTGCATGTATCTTAGCGTTATCCAAGAAACAGCATGGGGAGGTCCCCATACGTTGTTTCCAATGTAAAGTGCTAGCTGCGGAGTTGTGTTCATAACGGCAGGCTCACTTGCTTACTGCCATTCACAATCGGTTTGGGAAGTTTTTATTGTAATAGAAGGCCCTCTTGTCCACTGTGCGGTCATGACTTATACGTGTATAAACTGAAAAATTTACGTACAATCGAGAAACACAGCCAAATCTAACGCATAGGGTATAGAGATATGAGAAAAGTTATAAGACCAAAGTTGTAGATCACTCCAAATTGAACGGAGATTGTGCCGTCCGTTCTGTGATACGACGTACCGTTTAGCCACGAAATACATCGAAACAAAGGTCTGCACCGTCATTAAAATTGCCTCCATATTTCGATATTTTCCGGGGGTAAAAAGTGAAAAATTTAAAGCTCTTAGAATTTTCCCTCGGTTACAGGCTGAAACCTATAATTTTGGCAAATTTTCAATTTTCTTGCTCGTCTGGCACATTGTGCTGCTATCTTGAATTCGGGGAGAGGGCTTTCAGAAAAGGAAAGCTAAAATATATGCAGATGGTCATTATTACACCTGAAACGGATAACTGTACGATAATTTCGACAAAATAGTCAATGTACAGACACATGGTCGTTACGATTTTATTTATATAGATACAAACCTGTTAAAAAATATAATAATTGAAATCTAAAATACAATATTCTTCAAGGATACAATTGTTTTTTTTTAACTTTTTACATCAACAAAACCATATATTTCTAAATAAAGCCTGATAAGAAGTTCATTTAAACAGATCAAATCCTAGAACATTAAATTTTATCCATAAATGTATCTTAATATTTCTTTTGAATTTATTAAAATTCTGACAAGTTTTCATCGATTCCGGAATGGAATTAAATGCTATTATAGCCCCGTACAATACACTATTTTTTCCATACTTTACTGTATTCATTTTATGGACAAGAAAGTTTCCAGATTGCCGAGTTGTATGATCGAGAAACAGTATGCCTAATCTTCTTGAAACTTAGCAGTCTGTTATACAACATTTACTTGTGGCTGCAGGAGAAAATTCATGTTAGTTAGTGGAAATCAACTTAGGAGGCGCTGGAAATTTCTGAAAAATATTTCATGTATCAAGATAAGACTGCGAAGAAATATATTTCTCCACTTCTGAATACAATAAGATAATAGATTTGCTTAAGTAATTCATTAATCATCTTTTAAGGGGACGCAGCAACGTTCCCTCAGTATATTTTACGTAATTCACCAGAATTAAATGGGGCATTTCATACAGTAGATCATGGGAGACTACTGGCAAAAATGAGTGCAATTGGACTTGACAAAAGAACGACTGAATGGGTGACTGTATTTCCAGAAAATACAACTCAGATAATTAGAGTAGGTGAAGTATTATCTGATCGTGTAATCATTAACAGGGGTGATCCCCAAGGAAGTATTATTCGACCTCTATCTTTTCTTACATACATACAACCTGTGACAATAAAGTTCGGTGAATTAAGTCAGAACGGTCGATCCTGCAACACTGGCGACACGCGACGCTGCACCTGTGTAGCAGCAGGTTTTGACCACCTGCTCCCAACGTTGTTCAGTTGAACATCGTGTGTGTGCCGTGTAAGACCTGTTTGACACAGTGCGTGTTTAGTGCGTTGGTTCTGAACTGCGAACAGGAACATGAACGACCAAAAGGTCAATGTACAGTTTTGTTTTAAGCTTGGCAGGACACCGAAAGAAACGCATGCGATGCTGGAACGTGTTTATGAAGATCAATCACTCTCCTTGAAGCGTGTGTACGAGTGATTCACCCGTTTTCGAGGAGGCTGGGAAAGTGTTTCTGACAACCCCCGTAGCGGAAGACCGGCTACCGCCGTCAGTGACGAAAACATTGAGAAAGTGAGGATATTAATCACGAACGATCGGCGATTAACTGTGCGCATGATAGTGGATGAACTGCAGATTAACCGTGAATCCGTGCGACAAATCGTTACCCACAATTTAGGGAAGAGGAAAACGTGTTCTCGTCTTGTGCCACATCACTTGACGGACAATCTGACGCAGGCACGTTTAGAGGCATCACAGAGTTTTGTCGAAACGGCGGATGCGACAGCAAATTTCTTGAACTGTATCGTCACTGAGGATGAAACCTGGTGTCTCAGGTACGACCCTGAAAGGAAACGGCAAAGCATGGAATGGCGTTCTACGGGATCCCCTCGTCCCCTTTTTTGACGATATTCCTGACATCCAACGAAACGGGACGAGGCTTTTGAACACCATCCCGAAGGGAGCCTTCTTGCAATGTTTCCAGGACATGCATCGTCGATCTCAGCAACACATAGTTATGGGAGGGGACTATTTTAAAGGACAGTAAGGTCACTGTCGTGCACTGTTCAACTATGTTGATAGTACAGGACTATTCGCCAAACTTTATTGTCACAGGTTGTATATATGAATGATATGAGTAAAGACCTGGTGAATCACAGACAAGCCTTTTTTGCGGATGATATTATTCTTTATAAAGTAATAAATAAGTTACAAGATTGTGAACGACTGCGGAAAGACCTCGACAATGTTGTGAGATGGTATGATGATAAATGCGGTTAAAAGTCAGGTTGTGAGTTTGACTAATTGGAAAAGTCCTCTCAGATTTAATTACTGCGTCAATAGCGTGGAAGTTCCGTATGGGGATCAATGTAATTACCCACTGTAGGTGTTAATATAAGGAAAGGTCTTCATTGGGGTCATCACATAAATGGTATTGTGAATAAAGGGTACAAATTTTTGCACATGGTTATGAGTAGGGCCCGGATGTTTATGCAGTAATAGGTTAGAATGCAAACTTAGTGAAGCGAGTAACAAGTAGAGTCTACCCGCACGGCGGTAATGCTATTAGGATTGCATAAACATTAGGGGTTCAGCACATAAAACCCCTAATGTTTATGCAAACCTCACAACATTACCGTCGTGCAGGTAGACTCTACTTGTTACTCGCTTCAGTAAACTTGCATTCTAACCTATTACTGCATAAACATTCGGGCCCTAGTTATGAGGGTATTTAGGGGTTGGATTAAGGATGTAAAGGAGAGAGCATTTAAGTCTCTGGTAAGACCCCAACTGTAGTACGGTTCCAGTATACGGAACCCATATCAGGATTACTTGATTTGAGAAATGGAAAAATTCCAAAGAAAAGCAGCTCGGTTTTATATGGGTTATTGATAGGTTTTATACAATTACTTTGTGGAGGCCCTATTTTGTTTCCAGCAGGCGCGCCTGTATTATACTTATGTAACGCCTCAGTTTCCGCCGAAGAAGGACGAGCCATACATTATACTGTCTTAGCTAAAGCCAGTAACTTTCATCATAACATGTTGATATAATTATATTCCCCTCCACTTGACCTTCCTTCCAGGTAAATTTTCTCCCACTTTACCTCCGTGGCCGCAGTGAAGGAGATTTTTCATAGTTACATCAGCACACTCTCAAAGAATATCGCTCGCGTGAATTGTAAAATTTGTCCTTAGATCAGAGCCCAAACCAGTACAACATTTATTTATTTGTTTATTTTTATTTATGTATTTACTTATTATCATCATTCACACTTTCACGGCCCGTGTAACTATTCATGATAACGTTTTTGGGATTATGCCGTGTAATGAAGTATATAAACACACTCAACACGCGTTTCGAAAGGTGTCTTTCTTCATCAGAAGTAGGAAACGTAAACACGACGATCAATGGTTGCTAAGAGAAATCAACAAAGAACTTAAAATGGTGCCCTAAGTTGTAATGGGGACGCCATTTTAGCCCCACGCTAGGGACAACGAATGGCATCAGTAAAGCATCACTTTGTGATGGTTTTGATAATACGTACCCATGATTCACTGAGGTTGCAGCCTGTATCGCGGTTGAAACTATCTGGGTGTTCACGTATTTCAACCGCCTCCCTAAAATCTTACATGGGTACAATATACGAACTGTATTTGGAACTTCAGTTAAAATTAGGCAACTCCTGCGACCAGCTAAGAAGAGTTTCCCTAAACTGCAACAACGGGTATCTACAGAGTTCCCTGTACTTGTGGCAAGGTTTGTATGGGGCAGACTTCGAAAACGATATATACTCGCATTAAGGAATGTAATAGGAGCATCAGACTCAACCAGCATGATAAATCAGCTGTTGCTGATCATGCTTTGACTGGTCATGATGTCATGTTCCAAGGAGTGGATGTTCTTATGATTTGATACAAAAATTTCATATCGCATAACATAGTTGTAATAAGATGCAGTAAAAAAATGAAATGGCGTATGGCTTTTAGTGCCGGGAGTGCCCGAGGACAAGTTCGGCTCGCCAGATGCAGGTCTTTTGATTTGACACCCGTAGGTGACCTGCGCGTCGGGATGAGGATGACATGATGATGAAGACGACACATACACCCAGCCCCCGTGCCAGCGAAATTAACCAATTAAGGTAAAAATTCCCAACCCTGCCGGGAATCGAACCCGCGATCCCTGCTACCAAAGGCCAGCACAACTAACAATTTAGCCATGGAGCCGGACAGATGCAGTAGAAGCACAAAACAAAGAACAAAAGAGTCAGAAAAACAGCATTAACCAAAACTTGGCACTTGTGATTTAAGATATTGAGTACCGGGCGAGTTGGCCGTGCGGTTAGGTGCGCGCAGCTGTGAGCTTGCATCCGGGAGATAATGGGTTCGAACTGCACTGTCGGCAGCCGTGTAGATGGTTTTCTGTGAATATTTAATTTTCACAACGGCATTGCAATCGAAACCGACTTTCAACCTATTAGGTCGTATTACGTACATTTAGTACGCGTTGAAGAGATGTTTTAAGTACAGAACAAAAATGGCCAACCGGACACCATTGGGATCCGAACCCACAACTTCCCGATTTCAGTACGACGTAAAACAAATTGTAAAAATAAAAATAAAAGATGTCCGCCTCTGCGGTGTAGTGGTTAGTGTGATTAGCTGCCACCCCCAGAGGCCCGTGTTCGATTCCCGGCTCTGCCTAGAAATTTGAGAAGTGGTACGAGGGCTGGAACGGGATCCACTCAGCCTCAGGAGGTCAGCTGAGTAAAGGTGGGTTCGATTCCCACCTCAGCCACCCTGGCAGTGGTTTTCCGTGATTTCCCACTTCTCCTCCTGGCAAATGCCGGGATGGTACCTAACTTAGACCACGGCCGCTTCCTTCTCTCTTCCTTGTCTCTCCCTTCCAATCCTCCCATCCCCCACAACGCCCCTGTTCAGCATAGCAGGTGAGACCGCCTGGACGAGGTACTGGTCATTCTCCCCAGTTGTATCCTCCGACCTCATGTCTCACGCTCCAGGACACTGCCTTTGAGGCGGTAGAGGTATGATCCCTCGCTGAGTCCGAGGGAAAAGCCAAACCTGGAGTGTAAACAGATGAAGAAAGAAGGAAAAATAAAAGATATTGAGTAGAGAATGAACAGTCTGAAAGGAGTGTTAGAAATATTACTCTAAGAAATGAAACTTATCGGCATACTATAGCGGTCCATCGGTACTCCATAAACGTGACCCCCCCCCCACTCCACCACCACCACCATGCCATCAGCCGTAGCCGTGTTGAAACACCGGATCCCGTGAGGTCTACTAAGTTAAGAAACATTGGGCGTGGTCAAGATTTGGATGGGTTGCCACGCGCTGTTGGTGGGGTGTAAGGGAATTGAGGAGCGGACAGGAACCGGCCACCCTATCGTACGTAAACTCCGGCTCAGACACACCTCTGCGGAGGTTCGGACCTGTCTTCAAGCTGAATGCACCCTTACCTTACCTTGCCCCCACCATCGTAGTCGTCCTCAATCACTCCATACTATGTCCGACATCTAAAATGAATGTATGAGTATTAACTGTCAACACTAGACTACGATGGTAAGTTAATTACAGAGTGGGTAAAATAAAAAAGCCAGAAAAATATTTATAACACTGACGTGGAATTGAACCATGTTAATGAACAGAACTACTCAACACAGAAAATGCTGAAAACAGCGATTTCGATGCAGGGCCCTGGAAAATAACCTGTGGGAGGGGGGTCTCGCAAATCTGGAGACCTCGACAAATGGGAGTGTGATGCGATGATGCAGGCCAACAGCATCAATAACGTACGAATTCAGAAGAAGAGAAACCTCATAGCCTACCCACTCCAACTCCAAGCACTGACCTGCCCGGGGTATCCTCTGCTAAGCCGAGCAACCGAGTGGAAGGTTGGGTATCTAACCCCAGCGGGAAGCTGGGTCTGTGAACAGACTAGTGTTTAGAGGACTGGGAGTTTCTTTTCTCAGCTAATTCTGTTTTCCCAAACGGTTTCGTACAAACCCCCAGTCAGTTTAGGGATTTAGAAACAATATTGGCCCTAAAACCTACCCAAGGACAGGTCGATTTTAAATATAAAGTTTGGTAGAAGTTTATCCAGTAGTTTTCAAGTTATAAGAACTCAAACAAACAGACAAACAGGCAGGTGCCAAAGCTAAGAAATATGCAGATGGTCATTATTACACCTGAAACGGTTAACTGAACGAAGCTTTCGCCAAAATAATCATTGTACTGATACACGGTCGTTACAATGTTACTGTATTTATATAGATTACCGGGTGAACTGGCCGTGCAGTTACGGGCGCACAGCTGTGAGCTTCATCCGGGAGATAGTGGGCTCGAACTCCACTGTCGGCAGCCCTGAAGATGGTTTTCCTTGGTTTCCCATTTTTACACCAGGCAAATGCTTGGGCTGTACCTTAGTGAGGACACGGCCGCTTCCTTCCCATTCCTAGGCCTTTCCTATCCCATCATCGCCATAAGACCTATCCGTGTCTCTGCGTCGTAAAACAAGTAGCAAATACATATATAGATTATGAAAGAAAGAAAAAGAATGAGGCAATTTTTCGCCCGTGAGTTATTTAAATAAGTACTTAATATTCTCTACTTCATAAATATATTCGCAGGGAGGAAGCACAATGGTGGAAACAGCAATCTCTTTGTAGCCTTCCTCCATTCTCCTTCGGAGTTGCTCTGGTACATGTAAGGCGTAATTCGTTACAATTGCCTGCAGCTTATTACTGTTGAAGAAAAGTCATCTATTTATTACTGTGAGTGTGTTGTAATATTCTCGTACGGTACATCAGTTGCTACTGAAGACTTTGATGCAGCAATACATCACGGCACGACTTGAACTGATACAGGAATTCGCTATGATTAAAGCCCGGACTTTTATGAAGTAACGGGTTAGATTGCAAACTAATTTTTTTAGTAGGTGTCGGCCACCCGCTCTTCCGTATTGTGGCAAGAGTAACATAAATTCTAGGGGTTCGGATGGGGCCGTACCCCTAATGTTTATGCAAACCTCATAGCATAGTCGATGTGAAGGTAGACTATACTTGCTACTCGCTTCAGTAAGTTTGCATTCTAACCTATTACTGCATACAAATCCAGGCTCTAGCTATGATTTTTATCTGTGCTTGTTTTGTTATTTACTGTAGTTGTTCTTTCTATATTTACCACTTCTCTTTTACCACTTTTTTCGCAAGTGCATTTCATTTTTACCATTCTTTTCGTGGGGCAATACGATGGCACAGTACTGTAGTAATCATCGTTGCCTGGGTAATTTCATGAAATGCAATTAACTGCCTCCCCCAGCCCTAAGCCTATGGACATTATTTGTCTATTTTCTCCCCCAGTTTGCCTTGAGATTTTGTATGTGCAGGAGTTTACCCTTGTTGCTGTAAAAACCTTAAACCCTTGTATCCTAGATTTCATAAAATTAATTTGCAGCTTAGTTTCTTCCCCCTTGTATCTTAAAAAAATCCACAAATTTACATGCCGCCGTTTTCCCGTGATACTGTTGAGCAGAGACGTCCGGTATGGCAACCTTCTTATCATAAGAACAGCACTGGTTTCTTAACATAGAATGATCCATAATGGGGGGATTCATTCATTCCATTCCTGATCCGTTCCAATGACTGAAAACAGGCTGAAGATTTTCATTTCCATATACAGAAATTGTTGTAGAAAAAATAATTGATAACGTTACATGGGCGCAAAAGATACGGTTCAAATAATTCCTACCACACGATATAATTTTGCTTTTTCTCTCTAATACTAATTAAGAGTACGCGCGTTACGGCGAAAGTAAAGTAATCGTGATCATTGCAAATCAGTTTTGTTAAGATGTGCAATAAATTTTAAAACCTGGAGGCCACTGTTAGACGGCAGGCATGCGATGGAGCATCAGTAATTGCTCTATTTCCTTTCTTGTTGCAAAATGTAATAAGTATAATAGGTATTTTACTTTTTCCGAGCAAGTAGAGTTGTAACTGGCAAGTATTTATCTCATTTCAGGTTAAAAAAAATTGCAGAAAGTAGTTATGAAGTCAAAGAAATATGCCATTACTAGCAGTTTCCCGCGGGCTCCGCACGCAATATGTCATGTTGTTCCTTAACATATTCACGGATGTACGTGCAAAGTTTCATGGTAACGAAAGTATACTCATGAACTGTTGTTGTAATATTTAATATTACATCAACGAACACATAAACGTACATCACAAATAGAAATTGAATTCCATTTCGGCAGTTTGGCAGCTTCTTGAAGTTATTGAACTGCGAAAACATTCATGGAGTTGAGGTGAAATATTCAGAACAAACTTTACAATTGCTGCAATGCACGGCTGTGGTAAATATATTATCAAGAGGAAATACTTGTAGGATTGCTTTGAAAATTACTTACGTGTGTTCAGAATTCAATATACCCTATACCCGAATAAAACTCACGTTATTATTATCGGTACCAGTAAAAGCCTATATTCCCACCAGCAACGGAACATCTCTCCAATAATTTTAAACAATAAAATCGTACCCTACTCTACTTCAGTTACTGACTTAGGAATTATTATGACTGAGACCCTAAATTGGGCTCAACAGGTGATAAGCAAAATCCTGTAATAAAGTACACAAATGCTTATATTCTCTGAAGTGATTCTGTAATGTATTCTCGGTTCAACTTAAAGTACAACTAATTCACTCTCTGATACTACCTATACTTGACAGTTGTGACACTGTGTTGACGAAATAACCTACGACAGCAATAAGAAACTGGACCTGAGCCTAAATAGCTGCGTAATATATATATTTAATCTGCGATATGATCCCCATGTATCACCTTATTATAGAGAGCTGCCTTGGCCCCGAGTGCACGAGCGCCGTGGACTTCACATGTTATCACTTCTGCACAAAATACTTTCCACTAATACTCCCAACTATCTTTCTGCACCTTTTTCTTACCTCTCGTCCTATCATGACCAGAATTCAAGATCTGGCTCCTCTCTTGCAATACCTGTAAACCGCACTGCTGATTACAACCGCTCCTTCTTAATTTCTGCGTACAGGTCATAGAATCTGCTACCTGCGAACATCTCTGTCATCGCAAGTTTAAAGTGGTTTGCCACGAGTATTTGCTGAGTAGATCCCACGGACCTGCTGGATAATTGTTCAGTGAATGAAAGAATGAATGGATTACTGTAGTTACGTCATTTAAGTGTACTTTACTTAGAGTATTTTCAAATTAAGGACTCCATTATTATTAATATTATTACTATTGTTATTGCTATTAACATTATATGTATTATTTGTGTTTGTAATTATAAGTTATGTACATGTATATTCTTCTAGTGGTTAAGTGTAAGAGAGGACCTTGAGCCCTAACTTCGCCACCAATAAAGGCATTATCTATCTATACATTTATTCCGAGAATAAACATTTCCCCCATAAGGAGGTTGCCCATGAGGACAAAGTACAGTATAATAAATACATTTATGACTATAAAAATGATTTCTCACTATTGACAAGGAACCTTTCAAGGCTTTCAGGATCAAATACAACCTGTGACAATAACGTTCGGTGAATAGTCCTGTATTATCAACATAGCTGAACAATGCACAACAGTGACCTTACTGTCCTTCGAAATAGTCCCCTCCCATAACTATGCACTGCTGAGATCGGCGATACATGTCCTGGAAACTTTGCAAGAAGGCTTCCTTTGGGATGGTGTTCAAAAGCCTCGTCACGTTTCGTTGGATATCAGAAATATTGTCAAATCTCGTTCCTTTCAAAGCGAGTTTGAGTCGTGGGAATAGGAAGAAATCTGGAGGATTGAGATCTAGCGAGTATGGGGGATGTTCAAGTTGCACCACCCCCTATTTTGCCATAAACTGTTTGACGATGTTGGCAGGTTTCATCCTCAGTGACAATACAGTTCAAGAAATTTGGTGTCGCATCCGCCGTTTCGACAAAATCCTGTGAAGCCTCTAAACGTACCTGCTTCTGATCGTCAGTCAAGTGATGTGGCACAAGACGAGAACACGTTTTCCTCTTCCCTAACTTCTGGGTAACGATTTGTCGCACGGATTCACGGTTAATCTGCAGTTAATCCGCTATCATGCGCACAGTTAATCGCCGATCGTTCGTGATTAATATCCTCACCTTCTCAATGTTTTCGTTACTGACGGCGGTCGCCGGTCTTCCGCTACGGGGGTTATCAGAAATACTTTCCCGGCCTCCTCGAAAACGGGTGAACCACTCGTACACACACTTCAAGGACAGTGCTTGATCTTCATAAGCACGTACCAGCATCGCATGCGTTTCTTTCAGTGTCTCGCCAAGCTTAAAACAAAACTGTACATTGGTCTTTTGGTCGTTCATGTTCCTGTTCGCAGTTCAGAACCAACGCACTAAACACGCACTGTGTCAAACAGGTCTTACACGACACACACACGATGCTCAACTGAACAACGTTGGCAGCAGGTGGTCAAAACCTGCTGCTACGCAGGTGCAGCATTGTGTGTCGCCAGTGTTGTCGGATCGACCGAACTTTGTTGTCACAGGTTGTGTTTTGTCAACGACTCTGACAGTTTGAATCTTGAGCGGAATTCCTCGAATAACTTAGGAATTGTTCCTTTTGCACCGATCATGAGGCTTATAACCTCGATGTTATCCAGTCCGTATTCACGTCGGTGGAAGGGGGTAGTTGGTTCGTAAATGCTTTTTTTCCCTCTTGTACGTCACTGGGCTGGTTAGCTTGCGATTCAGACCGAACCTTAGGATCAATAATATATGCATAGTTTTATTTTTGGAGGCTACCATATCAATCCTACGGGTTCTGCCGTACTCCGACACTCCATGGACCTCTTCGTGCACTGCGTAACCAGCATCTCGCAATGACTGAACGATGGTGGTTCGTATCGCATGGTGTCTAGTAAGCCGCAGGGTGCGGTCTGTAGATGCAGAGTGGGTCTCGGCCCTCAAGTGGCCACGGTTGCTCCGTGGTCCAACAGCTCTGCACTCTGACCGGCCAACCGAACAGAGGAGGGGTGGTCACGGCTCTACCGTGGCTTTACGCCTTTGCATTCGGGAGACGGGACAGAGCTAGACCTCACGACTAGCCCCAACCGTCGGCTGTTCCCAGAATGGTTTACCGTGGTTTTCCATTCTCTTGCACTAAGGCGAATGCCGGAACATTTCCTAGTATAGACCACGGCCGCTAACACCCTTACCTTTTCCGTGCATCTCCTTCACCGTAACAAATCCCCCAGCCTGAGAGACGGCGTCACCGTCTAAGAGGCCCGCCTCCCCCTTCAGGGGAGGAATGAATACATTGTTGTAGTAGTAGCAGTGGTGTCGCTACCGGCGTGCTAGCCGGCCAGTGTCTTTGGAAGGGCGGTATCCAACTGATGAGCCCATGCAGCACAGGGGCGAAACACTGGGAATTTTTGACGATTGAGTTTATTATTTAGCTATCTCAATCGGATGCCATACTTTTGGTGATAAATATAAGGTATACCAATTCGATTAGTAAACTGATTGTAAAATTTCATTTAAAATCTATGTCATTTTTTAAGTTTGGCCCTGGTAATAAAGAAAGGTATCGTTTTAGAACTAAGAAACAAAAATGAATGCCACTCTATGATTGAACAAAGTACAGATTTATTTATAGGATTGAGGTTAATTTTCCAGATAGTTTCTAGATAGGGGCCGATGACCTAGATGTTAGGCACCTTTAAACAACAAGCATTATCATCATCAGTTTTCCAGATAATAAATCACTAGACTGTATCGTAGAGCAAAATGCAGGGAAGTACCAATGACGAGGTTTGATCATATTCCTTGCTGTTCCAAGTTCCATGCTTCGTCGGCAGATGCAGAGCGAGTCTCGGCCCTCAGCTCGCAGGTTGGTCCGTGGTCCGACAGCTCTGCACTCTGATTGGCCAACCGAGCAGCCTCTCTGTATTCAGGAGTCTGAGAGGCGCTGGTCACCACCGTCGGCTGTCCTGAAAATGGTTTTCCGTGGTTTTCCATTCTCCTGCATTAAGGCGAATGCCCGAACAGTTCCTAGCATTGATAGGCCACAGCTGCCAACCCTCTCACTTTCTCCTCCCCTCTTCTTCTCCGATACAAATCACCTGACCTGGGAGATGGCGTCACTATCTAGGAGGCCCGCCTCCCCCTTCAGGAGAGGAATGAAAAGATTAAGTAGTAGTAGTAGTTCCATGCTTTTCCTGTGTCCAGTCTATTCCTTACGAGCTTTGGTATAAAAATTTGTGTCAGTACATAAAACCTTCTACTTGCATATCACATAAAATAACAAATTTTACTTGATTATTTATTTATTTATTTATTTATTTAGGATCGTTTCAAACTCCTATGGGTTACGATTACACAACTTCCTTGACTGTTGATGTTCTTTCTTTTTACGCCAATACTCCATCATTCTCTGGCTCGCTTTTGCTCGTTCCTCATCCAAGAACTCCCTTCTTGTTCTCCTGTGTTTCTCTACGAACAAATCCGTCACCTCCGCGATTTTCCTTCTGAACACTGTTCTGTTCTCCCTTCTCAATGTCACATTTTTTTAAGATCCTGATGAACTTCTTTCAGCCATAGTATTTGGGTCTTTCTTCTTTCCTAAAAGATGACGATCTTATATAATAGACATTCCGGTCCCATTCTTCTCAGGTGTCCATAGAAAGTGAGTAGTCTTTTCCTTATCGAGGTTGTAATGTTCTCACATTTTGCATACAGCTCTTGATTTAATCTCAAATGAAAAGTAAACTCATTTCCTGTTCCTTTCTTGGGTCGCAAAATTTTCCTCAGAAAAATACGCTCTTTCTTTTCTATTTCGGCATTCCCCTTTCTGGCAATTGTCTCTGCTGCTTAGAGGCATTCAGGTTTTACCACGGAATTATAGTGTCTGAGTTTGGCTTGATAGGAGAGGGATCTGTACTTATAAGTTTCCTGGCATGATCTGAATGCAATCTCCGTCTTCTTTGCTCTTTCTTCGATAGCTGGCTTCTCGTTGTTGTTAAGAGTCAGAATCTTCCTTAGATATATGAATTTGTGGACTCTCTTTATATCATCATACTTGGTCCTCACTGTCCATGTTGGTTCTTTGGGATCTATATTCATGTACTTAGTTTTATCAAAGGATATTTACAATCCTGCCTTTTCTGCTGTTTCTTTGAAAAAACCTATATTTGTGTAATGGCAGTCACTAGATTTTCAGGGAAGAACACCAAGTCGTCTGCAAATATAAAACATTCAAATTTAAGTTCAGCCTTTTTGTGTCCTATCTTGATTCCATTCGGGATATTTTGCTAACTCATTTCTTTTCGCCGTTCCCTTATCACCTTCTCCAAGATGCAGTTCAAAAGGACTGGGGAGAGGCCATCTCCTTGCCTCACACCTGTCTTGATTTCGAACGGTTCCGATAGCTCTCCAAGCAATTTTACTTGTGCCCAAGTGTTTGTTAATGTTTGTTGTATTATATTAGTTGTTTTGTCATCAATTCCAAATACTTTCAGCACTTTTATTTTATTTTATTTTATTAAATGTTTGACGACCCGTCCAAGCGCCTCAGGACGCGAGTTTGCATGAGACTTGGCGCAAATGTTGGCCCTGATAAGTACATATCTAACAAAAAAACAAACTTATTTTTGATGTTATAGATATAAAGGCTCCATTCGACACACAATATCATATACACTCACTCTATATCAGCGCCGCGGAGAGGTTTGGAATTTAACTCAGGCCCTTGGCACGTACTGCATTGATTAGAAATTTATACCGCCACCTATAGTACTCCACCGAATAATATTTAGATGGTAAAAAAGTATTCAACCAAAGGGACTCAACCAATATAAAACGCTGTGGCAGGGTGACATGACATGACACCGTAACGACCATGACTTGTAAATAACCGTGTCTAAGATTCGTTTGTGTGCAAATCATGTGGTTATTGGGAACAACTTGCTAGTTCGGAAAGTCATTAACAACCGCTTTTTGTCCTGTTATCAGAAGGTTGGAACTATACCAGGTGTATGCATAAATATTTTCCAGTTTCACTAAGAGATGGCGCCAGCGAACAGTACGCAGCGTATGAATTTGACACATACGTCAGTTTGTTCGTCTTACATCAACCTACGAACACACACAAATTGAGTTCGCCAAACACTAGCGTCTGTGTTGTGTCGTTCAGTGGTCATGTCAAGCTTTGTGCCTGAAAAAAATTGCGGCACGCATTGATTTCCTTATTTGATCAAAAGAAAAAGGCTGTGGGAAGTCATCGTTTGCAGGTAGAAACATATGGTGAACCCGCTCCATCGATTAGAACGTGTGAGACACGGTTTCGACTATTTAAACGTGGTGAATTCAATGTGAAAGACCAGAGCGGTATTGTGCACTCTTGAAGCGCGGGGAAACCATTAGTACACAACGCTATCGCCAACAAATAATTAATTTAAATGACGCATTGATTGAAAGACGACCTGAATGGGCCAGAAGACATGACAAAGTTATTTTGTTACACGACAACGCACCGTCTCACACAACAAAACCAGTGAAAGACACATCGCTTGGAAGGGACATCTTTCCGCAGCCGCCGTACTCTCCCGACCTGGCGCCAACAGATTGTCATCTCTTCGCATCAATGGGGCACGCAGAGCAGCACTTCGGCAATTCCAAAGAAGTTGGAAAATGGCTCGACGAATAGTTTGCGCAAAAGACAAGCAGTTTTTCTGGCATGGTATTCATAACTTACGTGAAAGATGGGCGAAGTGTGTAGAGCCGACAGCCAAACAAAATATTAATTTTTCTTGAAAATTACGTGTTTTCTTTACCACAAAAACCAGTAAAAACGTATGCTTACACCTGGTACACACACTAGCTGTCGTACACGGCTTCGCTCGGTCTAACGATTACAAAGGCCCTGAATTTTCTAAATTCCGTCATCTTATTTCAGAGCACATACTGTATGTTGTCAAATTTTATTGTACCAATTTCAAAATGACATGTCACAGGATCATAATTATGGAAATAATTAAAGTAGAAATGATCTAACAGAGAGAAGAAGATCATTACAGGCTGAGGCAATGAATTGTATCATCAGAGACTAAAACTCCTATTCATACACCAGTGTCTATGACGGATGAATTCCTTCTATATCTCGGCCTTGTAAACAGCAAAAGTAATACTTTGATGCTATTCACAATCATTATCGTGATAAGAATTTGATCCAGAATCCTTCCTGTGGATGGTAGAATAACACCCACGGTATCCCCTCCCTGTCGTAACAGACGACTGAAAGGGGCCCCAGGGGCTATGAACTTTGGAGCGTAGGTTGGCGACCACAGGGTCTTTAGCTGAGTCCTGGTATTGCTTCCACTTACTTGTGCCAGGCTCGCTTTCATCTATGCTATTAAACTTCCTTGGTCAACTCTTGCTCTTTTCCGACTCCGACGCTATTAGGTTTGCGAGGGCTAGAGAATCTTTCATTTTCACGCCCTTTGTGGCCTTTGCCTTTCTTTGGTCGATACCTTCATTTTTCGAAGTGTCGGATCCCCTTCCCTTTTTCTTCTCTAATTAGTGTTATAGAGAAGATGGTTGCCCAGTTGTACTTCCTCTTAGAACAGTAATCCCCACCACCACCTGTCTGCACTCACGCACGTGCCTAGTTCAGACACCAGGCCTGTATTCCAATACTTTGCGGTGACGTTGCCATGGTTACAGCGGGAGTGCTGTGGTGCCAATACCTCAAAAACGGTTTCTATTAGCGACATAGCGAGTTTTGCTCTTCGCATCGTGAGGCTTAAAATGAGCTTTGTCGGGTCCTTGTATGAAAAATTCGATATTTCGCCTACATTAACCTTAATATGCCAAAGGGCTTAAAACTATGTAGTGGATAGGGCTGTTCGAATGTCTTGTAGACAGGGTTACCCGCAGAGTCCTAAAAGGGAATTACGCTAAATTTACTTCAGACTGGTGGAATAGTGTAGATTTGTATAAGGAACGGACAGACAGACATTCTGCTTTATTCATTCATGTCATTTCGGCCAAGTAAAGACCAACTGTCTCCTTCCCCGGGCTTTAACATTTGCCCAGTACTACCACATTCGTTTGTGATGTTGTTCCTTTCTTTCTTCGGTCCACGCCTTCCCGTTTTCAGCTTTGGCTTTTCTTGGAAGCTCTTGTGGTCTTGAAGTTTCTTCTTCAGTGGGTTACGCTCCAGGTTATCATCATGTCTGATCCCCACAGTAGACCTTTTCCTACCTCACTGAACCAAGCTACTTTTGTCTTCTTATCTTGGAAGTAGGAGAAGATCCGCTTGGTTGACCTTGCAGGACTCATTCTTGTCACAAGACCATAGAATATAATCCTCTTCCGCATCACATCGGTTATTTTTTCTACGTGGAAATAGAGCTCGTGGTTATGTCACCTTCTATATTCACCTTTATCTTTGATGGGACCCAAGATTTTCCTTAAAATCTTTCTTCATTTCTTTCTTTCTTTCTTTCTTTCTTTCTTTCTTTCTTTCTTTCTGTCTTTCTTTCTTTGATCAGACGCTTTGCTTTATTATGAAGACATTATATTATCGTATAGCATCTTGCAGATGCAGATTCATCACGATGTGCAGCCATCTCGATTCCTACAGATAAGTGCCAGATAAGAGCTTCATCTACCGCTCTATCTTCAGAATACCTTAACTAGAGAATATTCCTCTAGATTGCATATAAACGAAAGACACAGTACGCGTTTTCAACTCAACTTAGGGTTAAATGTCCAATCTGTCGAATAAATTTAAACTGCGCATTTATCTGGCTATCGTAGTACTGGCCTTAAGGAAAGTAAAAGGAATGTTTTCCTACTGTAAAACCCATTATAGTCAATATTAAGATCATGCAGAGCGTTCTTCAGGTATAGTATACTTTCATCCGTTAATGAGTACCTTAATGACTTTTGAACGATGTTTACGAAGTAATATCTCCCTGGAAGCAATTTGTCCTCACTCTCACTGAAACGTGGGATGCATTCGATAGCTTTAGAATGATACGGACTAGAGATTAACTCAACGATATCAAAAGACAAAAGGTCGAAATATATATATATATATATATATATATATATATATATATATATATATATATATATATATATATATATATATAAAATAAGATTTTTGTCTGTACATTGCTCAGGATTTTTTTTTTTTTGCTAGGGGCTTTACGTTGCTCCGACACAGATACGTCTTATGGCGACGATGGGATAGGAAAGGCCTAGGAGTTGGAAGGAAGCGGCCGTGGCCTTAATTAAGGTACAGCCCCAGCATTTGCCTGGTGTGAAAATGGGGAAACCACGGAAAACCATATTCAGGGATATCGACAGTGGTGTTCGAACCCACTATCTCCCGAATGCAAACTGATAGCTACATGATCCAAACCGCGTAGCACTTGCTCGATTATTATTATTATTATTATTATTATTATTATCATTATTATTATTATTATTATTAGCCAGTCATGTGGTGTAAAGGTAGCGTGTCTGTCTCTTATTCCAAACCTTGGGTTAGTTTTTTGGTAAGTTCAAGGATTTTAATTCTCACTGTGGACACCCCTATATCCTGGACACCCCTTTTGATTGGACATATATTGCAAGCACCGTTAATTCCCTGTACATTCACATGTTAATAATCCTCTGTACATTGGACACCCCTCAATTCTGGACATAGGACAGCCATTAAATGGTGACCGAGCTCGATAGCTGCAGTCACTTAAGTGCGGCCAGTATCCAGTATTCGGGAGACAGTAGGTTCGAACCCCACTATCGGCAGCCCTGAAGATGGTTTTCCATGGTTTCCCATTTTCACACAAGGCGAATGCTGGGGCTGTACCTTAATTAAGTTCACGGCCGATTCCTTCCCACTCCTAGCCCTTTCCTGTCCCATCGTCGCCATAAGACCTATCTGTGTCGGTGCGACGTAAAGCAACTAGCAAAAAAAGCCATTAAATGACAGTTTGGACAACTTTTATTTTCTTGTTTTCTTTTGCTGTTTTGTAATGGTTTAAGTGCAAACAATTTTAACATTGTCATTGGAAATGCCGCCTGTCCCAGAACATTTAAAAACAACAATGTAATTTGAATGATAAGTGTAACAATGTAATAACATTTACACGGAGTGTGACGTTCCGCGATGCTTGGATGGACGTACCTAAAGAAACAGTTGTGAAATGTATTTACTGTGGAATTGAGGCGTCTTCCTGAACTCCTTCGCAGTGAATTATGTGACGTTGGTAATTTTAGTCCTAAGGGAGCCGCACATTCGTTAAAAAGCTGTACAGTGACTTAAAGTCCGACTCCATGGCTAAATGGTTAGTGTGCCGGCCTTTGGTCACAGGGGTTCCCGGGTTCAATTCCAGGCAGGGTCGGGAATTTTAACCATCATTGGTTGATTTCACTGGCACGGGGGCTGGGTGTACATGTCATCTTCATCATCATTTCATCCTCATCAAGATGCGCAGGTTGCCTACGGATGTCAAATCAAAAGACCTGCACTTGGCGAGCAGAACTTATCCTCGGACACTCCCCACACTAGAAGCCATACGCCATTTCATTTTTTTTCAGTGTATTAATGAGTTGGAACGTTATGCGTTTGTGTATAACAAATGATTGGAACTCTGTTTGCATTATGTAGGAAAATTGAATCAGAATGAGCACGCACAAAAGTTGAAAAACAAAACAGTCTTGATACTATTTTTATTTTTCGTTAAGCAGTAAACGGTGGGTACTGTACAGTACAATATGCAAAATATATCATAAGGCAATATGCTACTGTTCCTTTTTTATACTTTTAGTACTCATGAAATTCAATGTACTGTACTGTATATAAACTCAAAGAACCACTGTTTATTTATACAGTTCACACTAGCTCAGAAATTCTCCTTTCCTCCACTATCAGTGTACTTTTCAAATACTGTACACCAGTGGCGGCGCGTGGATAAAACGTCTGGGGGTTCAGTGCTGTGGAAAATTAGGTGTTCAGATTATTATTGTTACTTGATGTTTACATATATGTAAAATAGTGACATTGCTTGATTAGAAACATGACTTTGCTTTGCAGAGACACGGCTACAGCTTGAAGAAGTTACCAAAACAATGAAGAATGAAAGTCAGAGGATATGAGGTGCAATTACTTTAAGCTGATCCAATTTCCCCTCATTTTGAAGACGTTGCTTACGTAGGAATAACTTCAAGAACGTGTTAGGCAGACTGCTGTTATTTATTTGTTGACGTATTTTGCTGTTTACTTTTCATAAACACGTATTACTAATGAAAAGTTTCATTTGATTACATAAACTTATGCTACTTACGCCTATTGATGCTACACAAACTGTAGTTAGCAAAATATTCTGGCTCATTGCGGTTAATTACATCAGAATGGCAAAATCGCCAAATTAAAATCCCTTCGAAACCTAGCACATACGGCAAATTTTAACCGCGCGCTCTGACAATGCTTCGGCTAATTTCGGAACTGCTCGATGTAACTCGTGTCTATCGCTGGTCCAGTTGCCAGCGATTCCTGGGCTATGTTTTCCCTGCTCCTCACAGCCCCTCGCCATGCGCACCTTCCACGTCTCACAGCCCCGCGCGTTCAGACCTGAAATTGAACCTCTTCGCTGGTTCCGGAGAGCAACCGAGTGTTGATGTCAAAAATACCGCTACGCGCGCTGATATACAGAGCAAATTTAAGGAATAGGCTCTGATAAATCATTTTACCTAGACTTATCTATTTCTAGGGGGTTCACTGAACCACTGAACATATAGAACGCGCCGCCACTGCTGTACACCCACCCTGTAGACTGGATACCCCTATATGTTGGACACATTTTTAACGAACCGTAGGTGTCCAACTAAGAGGAGTTTCACTGTACCTTCATTTTTTTGAAGTGTCGGATCCATTTCATATTTTCCCTGACATTAGTGTTAATGGAGGATGGCTGCCTGGTAGTACTTCGTCTTAAAACAATAATCACCACCATCACAAACACTGTTGTTTGCCATAGTTTCCGACGCTAAATTAAGACAGATCCCAATTCCAAAGAATAAACTGAAATGGCGTATGATGATGAAATGATGATGAAGACGGCACATACATCCAGCCCCCGTGCCAGAGAAGTTAACCAATGATGGTTAAAATTCCCGACACTGCAGGGATCGAACCCAGGACCCCTGTGACCAAAGGCCAGACAATTCCAAAGAATATCCATGTCAAGAAGCTCACAAACTTCCACTCATTATAATCCAAAAGAGATATTTAAAATACTTGCAATTCAAAACAAAGCCTGTAATTATCCACATATAGCACACAATGAACGTTTGCTAAATTTTGAAATAGAAAAATTGGAACTGAGACGACAAAAAGATGGCATGAAGTTTCTGTACAAAACTGTACATTCTGATATTGACAGCCCCCACTTTTTATGCCTCTTGAGCTTCCACGTGTTCCGCTTTAATGCGAGGACAAATGTAACTTTTCAGAATTTTTTAAAAAAAGTCAGAATAACCGTTCACAAAAATTCTCCACTCCACAGACTATCCAATGTCTACAAGAGTGCAGTTCAGAAAAATAATTCTTTAGACTTCTGTGAATCTCTAGACCTGTTTTTATAACAATTCACTATCCCCGTGAAAACTCTTTAAACTTGTAATGATGATTTGAATCACAAAACGTACATCAAACCTTTTACATTAAGCCCTATTCCATGAACATAATTGCAAGTGTTAGGACTAGAAGAAAATAATAGTTTAGATATGAAATTACGTTTTTTATTTTACTCTTTCTTGTAAAGATTAAATTAGATTAGATATCAAATATTGTTTGAGCCTCCGTGGCTCAGACGGCAGCGTGTCGGCCTCTTACCGCTGGATACCGTGGTTCAAATCCCGGTCACTCCATGCGAGATCTGTGCTGGACAAAGCGGAGGCGGGACAAGTTTTTCTCCGGGTACTCCGGTTTTCCCTGTCATCTTTCATTCCAGCAACACTCTCCATTCTCATGTCATAACATCTATCAGCCATTAATAAATCACTTTGGGAGTGACGACCCCATCGTACTAATAGCCTATATCTGCTTCATTCATCCATCCCTGACCCGTTCAATGACTGGAAAACAGGGTGTAGGTTTTCATTTTCATCAAATATTGTTTCTTTCTGATTGTAAATATAATAGTAGAATAGTTCAGATATTAGGTTATTAGACTAGCTTGGATACGAAAGTGTGTTTTTTATCTACTTGTTTCTTATAAGGATTCGATATGAAATATTGTTACTTTCTCATTGTAAATATATTACAATAGTTTAGATGTTAGGTTATTAGACTGATTTCAATCATTGAAAAAATAAACACATGTAAACAATTGCCACCGTAACTGGAATTAGAAATCCTGTACCAAATAAATAAATAAATAAATATGAATATATGTAAATTAGGCATTTTTGTACTTACGTGCTGGAGTGGTACCTAGCGAGATATATGCTTCACTGACGTTGGATCACTACTCAGCATGTCGACAAGGTCGTCTGGGAGCTTGTTTGTCTGCTGGAGAGGGGATCATGCTGGCTAACCAGCAGTAATCATCAAGGTCATAAAGGTCCCTCACAAACACTACGATAGGATATGCGATTTAATTTAATTGTATATCCTTAAAATGTATTTATTTATTTATTTATTTATTTATTTATTTATTTATTTATTTATTTATTTATTTATTTATTTATTTATTTATTTATTTATTTATTTATTTATACATACATACATTTTCAGATAGCTTGGTGAGATAGTGCAGATGAAAACTACTGAGAAAGAAGCTAACAACAGCAGGCGAGAGAAGATGACCGCAGCTTTTCGTAGGATGCATGTCCTATACAAGAAAACTAATATCTAAGAAAAAGCTAAACCCAGGCACTATAACACAGTGATCAAACCCCAGTGTCTGTTCGCAAGTGAATGCCTCAGAATGACAGGTAAGGCGGGACTGAGAGAAGCAGAGAAGAATAAACGCAAGATCCTTCGCAAAATAATGAGTCGTAAGATAACAGATGGACAGTATGGAGTCCGAGCAAGAGAAGAAGTATTCAGAGATAATGAACGGATGATGGAGTCTATAAGGAAACGACTCAAGTTCTACCGAAGCAGATTTTTAATGTGTTCGACAACAGACCTAACGTCTCGGATAAATGGTTCAAGGAAGTAAGGAAGGAGCTCAAGAGCATGGGACTGAATCAGGAGGACATCTCTAACCGATCAAAATACAGATCAGTGATCAACAACTTAAGGGCTACCACGATGAGCAAAAGCAGAACCGCGGCAGAAGAGAGAAGAGAAAGAATGCAACGTTTATTGACTGCAATAAAGACTTCCAGATATGCCTTACAGTTACTGGACGTGCTCTCTAAAAATGAAATGGCGTATGGCTTTTAGTGCCGGGATATCCCAGGACGGGTTCGGCTCGCCAGGTGCAGGTCTTTCTATTTGACTCCCGTAGACGACCTGCGCGTCATGATGAGGATGAAATGATGATGAAGACAACACATACACCCAGCCCCCGTGCCATTGGAATTAACCAATTAAGGTTAAAATCCCCGACCCGGCCGGGAATCGAACCCGGGACCCTCTGAACCGAAGGCCAGTACGCTGACCCTTCAGCCAACGAGTCGGACGACGTGGTCTCTAATGGCCCTAAACGAGAATAATATTTATTTATTTATTTATTTATTTATTTATTTATTTATTTATTTATTTATTTCTTCTTCTTCTTCTTCTTCTTCTTCGTTTAGGCCTACGATGGACCACGTGGTTCTTAACTCTGGTGAGCTCTTTTCTTCCTCTTAGCCCAGTATTCTTTCATTCTAGCGCTATGGATGTCTTTTCTTTCTTGAGTCCATTTCACTCCTACTCCTGGACGCAGTGATTTAGTTGTTAGTGACTGGAGAGAGTCAGATGTCTTGACTAACTTTCTGAATTTATCTCGGTTGTAAATGTCAATGTGATCAATGTTTAGGTATTGTAGGTCTTTCCGTACTAAATTCGTCCATTTGGCATTTGTTGCTTTCCCTCTAGATACAGTGTTGAAGATTCTTGAAGTGAGTCTCTGGCTGTCCATCCTGACTACATGACCATAGAAGATTAGTCTTCTCTTCCTCATAGCTGTTGTAATGCTCTCTATTTTACTGTACAATTCCTTGTTGTGCCTGATTCTGTAGCCATCTCCTTCTTTAATGGGACCCATAATCCTTCTGAGGATCTTTCGCTCTTTCAGTTCTAGTTTTCTGAGTTGTCCTTTCCGGGTCATGTTTAGGCATTCTGAGGCGTACAGTACAGATGGTCTTACTACGGTGTATTTATTTATTTATTTATTTATTTATTTATTTATTTATTTATTTATTTATTTATTTATTTATTTATTTATTTATTTATTTATTTATTTATTTATTTATTTATTTATTTATTTATTTATTTATTAGTGTCTTTGTAAAGTGGTAAAGTTGGGGGTCTTGGCCCTTTCTTGCACTTAACCACATATAATTTTTACAATTGTATAGTATTAATTTAAAATATCATGGTAAGCAATTACTTTTATGAGATAAGACCAGTAGGTCAGGAAAGGAATGGCAATAGTTCAGAGAAATGAGGTGTCGTGTGGTCAGCATGATGAATCCTGTCGGCCGTTATACTTGGCTTCCTAGATCGGGCCCGCCATGTGACCCTCATATAGTTCTTCAGTTGTAATCACGTAGGCTGAGTGGACCTCGAACCAGCCCACAGATCCAGGTAAAAATACCTGATCTGCCCTGGAATCGAACCCTGGGGCTCCGGGTGAGCCACGCTACACTTACACCATGCGGCAGGCAATAGTCCTTCATACTGAACGTTACATTCAGGTGCCAGTTTTTCTATTAAAGAAAGCGCTAGCTTCGTTCCTTGTAGTATAACCAGATGCGTCTATATTCATAAAAAAAAGTAAGTTTATTAGGCTAATAAAAATATTATTTTCGGTAAAATTTAATAAATACAAACTGTTCAAATATCGATGTAATTCGTTGGAAATTCAATATATTGCATGCTATGAGCAGCAGAGTTAATTTCAGAGATCATTATGAATTCAGTTTGCAACGTGTAGAAATGTTCGACAAGGATTTGCAAGCGGATGAAAACCTATAACCTGTGTTCCAGTCTTTGAATGTAATGAATGAATCAGATATAGGCTGTTATTACGATGGGGTCGCCACTCCCAAAGTGATTTATATTAATGAGTGATAGATGCTATGAAATGAGACTGGAGAGTGTTGCTGGAATGAAAGATGACAGGGAAAACCGGAGTACCCGGAGAAAAACCTGTCCCGCCTCCGCTTTGTGCAGCACAAATCTCACATGGAGTGACCGGGATTTGAACCACGGTATCCAGCGGTGAGAGGCCGACGCGCTTGCAAGCGGATGAATGACGTAAAATGTAAGAATTTACGGACAATAATTTACGAGAGTGTTAATGCTGGCGAGACCTAGTGTTTTTACTGCACTACGCTTTCTGGTATGAGCTAAAGAAAGTTTATTACTTGTATTGGTCTGCATGTCTCATCCTTGGCTTTGACGATATGAAAGTGACTCAGGTATGAGTGATGCTATATAGCCAGTCCCTGTTATGAATGGTGTGCGGTGATGGGAAAAGTACAAGGAAAAAAAGTAATTGGGCTGAGTTACAATTCGTTCGTTCGTTCGTAATCTGTTTACCCTCCAGGGTTGGTTTTTCCCTCGGACTCAGCGAGGGATCCCACCTCTACCGCCTCAAGGGCACTATCCTGGAGCTTCAGACTCTGGGTCGGGGATACAACTGGGGAGGATGGCCAGTACCTCGCCCAGGTGGCCTCACTGCTATGCTGAACAGGGGCCTTGCGGGGGGATGGGAGGTTTGGAAGGGATAGACAAAGAAGAGGGAAGTAAGCGGCCGTGGCCTTAAGTTAGGTACCATCCAGGCACTTGCCTGGAGGAGAAGTGGGAAACCACGGAAATCCACTTCCAGTATAGCTGAGGAGGGAATCGAAACCCCTCTACTCAGTTGTCCTCCCGAGGCTGAGTGGACCCCGTTCCAGCACTCCTACCAATATTTTTTAAATTTCGTGGCAGAGCCGGGAGTTGAACCCGGACCTCTGGGGGTGACAGCTAATCACACTAACCACTACACCACAGAGGCGGACTGAGTTACAATTACCTGTGAAATATTTTATCAGTTTCAAGTAAAAATTACATTTTCAACTAGTAAGCAGTAAAATTACAGTTACTTTACTGAACGCTAGTCTTAAGGAAATAACTGGCACCCCCAGTGCATAGTACAGAGTCTGTAATACTTCATTTTATGTGTGTTTCTTTAGCATAGAGACATTGACTGGCTATCTCACTAGGCGATACTAAACTTCATACATTGGAACATTCGAAATGTCCGTTCTCCGTCATTTTTATTTTAGTTAATGACTTTCAGTGTTTCAAATAATTTGACATTTACTTTGCAAATAAATTAATTGATTCTTAAAATTCTCACCGCTAAGTGTCGACGTTTTTCGAGGAAAGGAAATTTTGCATACCCGTGGAGGAATACCCGTGTTATTTTTTTTTCAATTTGCTTTACGTCGCACCAACACAGGTATAGTACCTGTGAAAAGTTCAGGACCACATTAAATAAATCATGAAGTTCCACCTAGAACTTAAAATACTGTGAGCTTGCATCCGGGGGATAGTAGGTTCCAATCCCACTATGGGCAGCCCTGAAAATTTTTTCCGTGGTTTCCCATTTTCACACCAGGCAAATGCTGGGGCTGTACCTTAATTAAGGCCACGGCCGCTTCCTTCTAACTCCTAGGCCTTTCCTATCCCATCGTCGCCATAAGACCTATCTGTGTCGGTGCGACGTAAACCACCTAGCAAAAAAAAAACTTAAAATAGTGTTACTAGACCTCTGTATTTTTTTTTTTTGACCTCTTGCATCTAATACGATATACGTCGCCTGATTTCATTGATTTACGCCAAGTATTGTATAGGTTATACATTTTTAACAGTTGGAAGGTCACGTCAGAAAGTCAACATTTTTTAAAAATATTATGTACTATGTATTCCTACTGGTTTCATGTATCAGCACCAAGATTCTTTTATAGACTTAACAATAGTTGGGGGCCATTTTAGTATAAATATGAAAATTCCGAAAAAATTCGGCACCGATTTTTGTGCGTCTTATTTTCAAAGCAGCGCTACAATGGTCAATTATTCCTTGTTCTTGCCATAGGTCTCAGTGTGAGCTATGGCATCAGAAATGTGTTCTTGTCATAGGTCTCAGTGTGAGCTATGGCATCAGAAATGTGTTCTTGCCATAGGTCTCAGTGTGAGCTATGGCATCAGAAATGTGTTCTTGTCATAGGTCTCAGTGTGAGCTATCGGTATCAGAAATGTGTTCTTGTCATAGGTCTCAGTGTGAGCTATGGCATCAGAAATGTGTTCTTGTCATAGGTCTCAGTGTGAGCTATCGGTATCAGAAATGTGTTCTTGCCACAGGTCTCAGTGTGAGCTATGGCATCAGAAATGTGTTCTTGTCATAGGTCTCAGTGTGAGCTATGGCATCAGAAATGTGTTCTTGTCATAGGTCTCAGTGTGAGCTATGACATCAGAAATGTGTTCTTGTCATAGGTCTCGGTGTGAGCTATCAGTATCAGAAATGTGTTCTTGTCATAGGTCTCAGTGTGAGCTATCAGTATCAGAAATGTGTTCTTGTCATAGGTCTCAGTGTGAGCTATCAGTATCAGAAATGTGTTCTTGCCATAGGTCTCAGTGTGAGCTATGGCATCAGAAATGTGTTCTTGTCATAGGTCTCAGTGTGAGCTATCGACACCAGAAATGTGTTCTTGTCATAGGTCTCAGTGTGAGCTATCGACACCAGAAATGTGTTCTTGTCATAGGTCTCAGTGTGAGCTATCAGCATCAGAAATGTGTTCTTGTAATAGACCTCAGTGTGAGCTATCGGTATCAGAAATGTGTTCTTGTCATAGGTCTCAGTGTGAGCTATCAGTATCAGAAATGTGTTCTTGTCATAGGTCTCAGTGTGAGCTATCAGCATCAGAAATGTGTTCTTGTCATAGACCTCAGTGTGAGCTATCGGTATCAGAAATGTGTTCTTGTCATAGGTCTCAGTGTGAGCTATCAGTATCAGAAATGTGTTCTTGTCATAGGTCTCAGTGTGAGCTATCAGTATCAGAAATGTGTTCTTGTCATAGGTCTCAGTGTGAGCTATCAGTATCAGAAATGTGTTCTTGTCATAGGTCTCAGTGTGAGCTATCAGTATCAGAAATGTGTTCTTGTCATAGGTCTCAGTAAGAGCTATCGGCATCAGAAATGTGTTCTTGTCATAGGTCTTAGTGTGAGCTATCAGCATCAGAAATGTGTTCTTGTCATAGGTCTCAGTAAGAGCTATCAGTATCAGAAATGTGTTCTTGTTATAGGTCTCAGTGTGAGCTATCGGTATCAGACATGTGTTCTTGTCATAGGTCTCAGTGTGGGCTATCAGCATCAGAAATGTGTTCTTGTCATAGGTCTCAGTGTGAGCTATGGCATCGGAAATGTGTTCTTGTCATAGGTCTCAGTGTGGGCTATCAGTATCAGAAATGTGTTCTTGTCATTGGTCTCAGTGTGAGCTATGGCATCGGAAATGTGTTCTTGTCATAGGTCTCAGTGTGAGCTATCAGCATCAGAAATGTGTTCTTGTCATAGGTCTCAGTGTAAGCTATCAGCATCAGAAATGTGTTCTTGTCATAGGTCTCAGTGTGAGCTATCAGCATCAGAAATGTGTTCTTGTCATAGGTCTCAGTGTGAGCTATCAGCATCAGAAATGTGTTCTTGTCATAGGTCTCAGTGTGAGCTATTAGCATCAGAAATGTGTTCTTGTCATAGGTCTCAGTGTGAGCTATCAGCATCAGAAATGTGTTCTTGTCATAGGTCTCAGTGTGAGCTATCGATATCAGAATGTGTTCTTGTCATAGGTCTCAGTGTGAACTATCAGCATCAGGAATGTGTTCTTGTCATAGGTCTCAATGTGAGCTATCAGCATCAGAAATGTGTTCTTGTCATAGGTCTCAGTGTGAGCTATGGCATCAGAAATGTGTTCTTGTCATAGGTCTCAGTGTGAGCTATCAGCATCAGAAATGTGTTCTTGTCATAGGTCTCAATGTGAGCTATTAGCATCAGAAATGTGTTCTTGTCATAGGTCTCAGTGTGAGCTATCAGCATCAGAAATGTGTTCTTGTCATAGGTCTCAGTGTGAGCTATCAGTATCAGAAATGTGTTCTTGTCATAGGTCTCAGTGTAAGCTATCAGCATCAGAAATGTGTTCTTGTCATAGGTCTCAGTGTGAGCTATCAGCATCAGAAATGTGTTCTTGTCATAGGTCTCAGTGTGAGCTATCAGCATCAGAAGTGTGTTCTTGCCATAGGTCTCAGTGTGAGCTATGGCATCAGA
Organism: Anabrus simplex; assembly: GCF_040414725.1. Classification (NCBI taxonomy): domain Eukaryota; kingdom Metazoa; phylum Arthropoda; class Insecta; order Orthoptera; family Tettigoniidae; genus Anabrus; species Anabrus simplex. The sequence continues at coordinate 176,477,386 of NC_090279.1, read as the reverse complement.
AATGTGTTCTTGTCATAGGTCTCAGTGTGAGCTATCAGCATCAGAAATGTGTTCTTGCCATAGGACTCAGTGTGAGCTTTCGGTATCAGAATGTGTTCTTGTCATAGGTCTCAGTGTGAGCTATCAGTATCAGAAATGTGTTCTTGTCATAGGTCTCAGTGTAAGCTATCAGCATCAGAAATGTGTTCTTGTCATAGGTCTCAGTGTGAGCTATCAGCATCAGAAGTGTGTTCTTGCCATAGGACTCAGTGTGAGCTTTCGGTATCAGAATGTGTTCTTGCCATAGGTCTCAGTGTGAGCTATGGCATCAGAAATGTGTTCTTGTCATAGGTCTCAGTGTGAGCTATCAGCATCAGAAATGTGTTCTTGTCATAGGTCTCAGTGTGAGCTATCAGTATCAGAAATGTGTTCTTGTCATAGGTCTCAGTGTGAGCTATCAGCATCAGAAATGTGTTCTTGTCATAGGTCTCAGTGTGAGCTATCAGCATCAGAAATGTGTTCTTGCCATAGGACTCAGTGTGAGCTTTCGGTATCAGAATGTGTTCTTGTCATAGGTCTCAGTGTGAACTATCAGTATCAGAATGTGTTCTTGTCATAGGTCTCAGTGTGAGCTATCAGTATCAGAAATGTGTTCTTGTCATAGGTCTCAGTGTGAGCTATCAGTATCAGAAATGTGTTCTTGTCATAGGTCTCAGTGTGAGCTATGGCATCAGAAATGTGTTCTTGTCATAGACCTCAGTGTGAGCTATCAGTATCAGAAATGTGTTCTTGTCATAGGTCTCAGTGTGAGCTATTAGCATCAGAAATGTGTTCTTGTCATAGGTCTCAGTGTGAGCTATCAGCATCAGAAATGTGTTCTTGTCATAGGTCTCAGTGTGAGCTATGGCATCAGAAATGTGTTCTTGTCATAGGTCTCAGTGTGAGCTTTCGGTATCAGAAATGTGTTCTTGCCATAGGTCTCAGTGTGAGCTATGGCATCAGAAATGTGTTCTTGTCATAGGTCTCAGTGTGATCTTTCGGTATCAGAAATGTGTTCTTGTCATAGGTCTCAGTGTGAGCTATGGCATCAGAAATGTGTTCTTGTCATAGGTCTCAGTGTGAGCTATGGCATCAGAAATGTGTTCTTGTCATAGGTCTCAGTGTGAGCTTTCGGTATCAGAAATGTGTTCTTGCCATAGGTCTCAGTGTGAGCTTTCGGTATCAGAAATGTGTTCTTGTCATAGGTCTCAGTGTGATCTTTCGGTATCAGAAATGTGTTCTTGTCATAGGTCTCAGTGTGAGCTATGGCATCAGAAATGTGTTCTTGTCATAGGTCTCAGTGTGAGCTTTCGGTATCAGAAATGTGTTCTTGTCATAGGTCTCAGTGTGAGCTTTCGGTATCAGAAATGTGTTCTTGCCATAGGTCTCAGTGTGAGCTATGGCATCAGAAATGTGTTCTTGTCATAGGTCTCAGTGTGATCTTTCGGTATCAGAAATGTGTTCTTGCCATAGGTCTCAGTGTGAGCTATGGCATCAGAAATGTGTTCTTGTCATAGGTCTCAGTGTGAGCTTTCGGTATCAGAAATGTGTTCTTGCCATAGGTCTCAGTGTGAGCTATCAGCATCAGAAATGTGTTCTTGTCATAGGTCTCAGTGTGAGCTATGGCATCAGAAATGTGTTCTTGTCATAGGTCTCAGTGTGATCTTTCGGTATCAGAAATGTGTTCTTGCCATAGGTCTCAGTGTGAGCTATGGCATCAGAAATGCGTTCTTGTCATAGGTCTCAGTGTGAGCTATCAGCATCAGAAATGTGTTCTTCTCATAGGTCTCAGTGTGAGCTATCAGCATCAGAACTGTGTTCTTGTCATAGGTCTCAGTGTGAGCTATCAGCATCAGAAATGTGTTCTTGTCATAGGTCTCAGTGTGAGCTATGGCATCAGAAATGTGTTCTTGTCATAGGTCTCAGTGTGATCTTTCGGTATCAGAAATGTGTTCTTGCCATAGGTCTCAGTGTGAGCTATCAGCATCAGAAATGTGTTCTTGTCATAGGTCTCAGTGTGAGCTTTCGGTATCAGAAATGTGTTCTTGTCATAGGTCTCAGTGTGAGCTTTCGGTATCAGAAATGTGTTCTTGCCATAGGTCTCAGTGTGAGCTATGGCATCAGAAATGTGTTCTTGTCATAGGTCTCAGTGTGATCTTTCGGTATCAGAAATGTGTTCTTGCCATAGGTCTCAGTGTGAGCTATGGCATCAGAAATGTGTTCTTGTCATAGGTCTCAGTGTGAGCTTTCGGTATCAGAAATGTGTTCTTGCCATAGGTCTCAGTGTGAGCTATCAGCATCAGAAATGTGTTCTTGTCATAGGTCTCAGTGTGAGCTATGGCATCAGAAATGTGTTCTTGTCATAGGTCTCAGTGTGATCTTTCGGTATCAGAAATGTGTTCTTGCCATAGGTCTCAGTGTGAGCTATCGATATCAGAAATGTGTTCTTGCCATAGGACTCAGTGTGAGCTTTCGGAATCAGAAATGTGTTCTTGTCATAGGTCTCAGTGTGAGCTATCAGCATCAGAAATGTGTTCTTGTCATAGGTCTCAGTGTGAGCTATCAGCATCAGAAATGTGTTCTTGTCATAGGTCTCAGTGTGAGCTTTCGGTATCAGAAATGTGTTCTTGCCATAGGTCTCAGTGTGAGCTATCAGCATCAGAAATGTGTTCTTGTCATAGGTCTCAGTGTGAGCTATCAGCATCAGAAATGTGTTCTTGCCATAGGTCTCAGTGTGAGCTATCAGCATCAGAAATGTGTTCTTGTCATAGGTCTCAGTGTGAGCTATCAGCATCAGAAATGTGTTCTTGTCATAGGTCTCAGTGTGAGCTATCAGCATCAGAAATGTGTTCTTGTCATAGGTCTCAGTGTGAGCTATCAGCATCAGAAATGTGTTCTTGTCATAGGTCTCAGTGTGAGCTATCGGAATCAGAAATGTGTTCTTGCCATAGGTCTCAGTGTGAGCTTTCGGAATCAGAAATGTGTTCTTGTCATAGGTCTCAGTGTGAGCTATGGCATCAGAAATGCGTTCTTGTCATAGGTCTCAGTGTGAGCTATCAGCATCAGAAATGTGTTCTTGTCATAGGTCTCAGTGTGAGCTATCGGAATCAGAAATGTGTTCTTGCCATAGGTCTCAGTGTGAGCTTTCGGAATCAGAAATGTGTTCTTGTCATAGGTCTCAGTGTGAGCTTTCGGAATCAGAAATGTGTTCTTGTCATAGGTCTCAGTGTGAGCTTTCGGAATCAGAAATGTGTTCTTGTCATAGGTCTCAGTGTGAGCTTTCGGAATCAGAAATGTGTTCTTGTCATAGGTCTCAGTGTGAGCTTTCGGAATCAGAAATGTGTTCTTGTCATAGAAATGTGTTCTTGGATGCCATCCGCAAAGTGCAAATGAAACTATCAGGGCAGATAAGTCTGACGCCGATAGCTCGTCCTGAGACCTGGAGACATACATGACAAAGGCAAAGAAAAATCAACCCTTTTGGCCCTGGTTCGGAAAAATAAAACACGCAAAAAACGGTGCCACATATTTTCGGAATTTTTATACTTATACTAAAATGGCCCCCACCTATTGCTAAGACTACAAAAATATCTTGGTGGTGATTCTTGTAACCAATTAGCGCATACAGTACATTATATTACCATTATTTTTTTTTTTTTTTTTTTTTTGGTGTGGCCTTCCAAGAGTTAAAAGTTCATACCTTCTACAGTATTTGGACTAACTCAATGAAATCAAGCGACATATATCCTATTAAATGTGAGAGCTTCCACCTCGGTGGTGTAGTGGTTAGTGTGATTAGCTGCCACACCCGGACGCACGGGTTCGATTCCCGGCTCTGCCACAAAGTTTGAAAAATTGGTTCGAGGGCTGGAACGGGGTTCACTCAGCCTCGGGAGGTCAAATGAGTAGAGGTGGGTTTGATTCCCCCCTCAGCCATCCTGGAAATGGTTTTCCGTGGTTTCCCACTTCTCCTCCAGGCAAATGCCGGGATGGTACCTAACTTAAGGCCACGGCCGCTTCCTTCCCTCTTCCTTGTCTATCCCTTCCAATCTTCCTATCCTCGCAAGGCCCCTGTTCAGCATAGCAGGCGAGACTAACTGGGCGAGGTACTGGTCCTCCTCCTCAGTTGTATCCCCGACCCAATGTCTCACGCTCCATGACACGTCCCTTGAGGCGGTAGAGGTGGGATCCTTCGCAGAGTCTGAGAGAAAAACCAACCCTGGAGGGTAAACAGATAAAGAAGAAGAGAAAGAAATGTGAGAGCTCAGAAAGAAAATTACGGGGGTCTAGTGGCACAATTTGAGGTTCTAGATGATATTCCGTGATTTCATTATGTGGTTCTAAAATTTGACCGGTACTGCAGGTCTTATGGCGACGATGGGATAGGAAAGGTGTAGTAGAGGGAAGGAAGCGGCTCTTGCCTTAATTAAGGTGCAGCCCCAGCATTTGCCTAATGTGAAAAGGCGAAGCCACGGAAAACCATTTTCAGAGCTGCCGACATTGGGGTTCATACCCACTATCTCCCGAATACTGGATACTGGTCGCAGTTAAGCGACTGCAGGTATCGAGCTCGCTGTTTAATTTTAATAAAAACGTTGGTAAAAGAATGATTTCTCTGGAAGTGCCGGAGAGGTAATAAAGTAGGCCTACCTCATCCAGAACTGGTGAAGTTACTGGTTCTTCTGTAATAGAACTGATAAATGAATCATCATTTATTTCTCCCCGTCTCTGATTCCGCATGATGTACATGAGTTACTAGAATGTAACTCTTCCCGGAATATAACCATTACAATTTTCTTTCAGTGACAAGTAAAAAATTACATTATGTAAAATGTAACAATTACAAGTAAAAATTACTAAGAATATAATCATTATAAATAATTCGATTATTTTTACTCAATTACTTCCCAACTCTGATGGTGTGTAAATGTCGCTCATAGGACCAGTTGGTAATTAATAATAAGAATAAGAAGAAGAAGAAAGGTGTTGCAATAAATTGCCTAGCATTTGCAGATGACTTTGCCATACTTTCAGAAAGCCTTACAGATGCAGCAATGCAAGTCAATCTCCTTGAAAAGACAGCCATCATGACAGGCTTGAGAATCTCTGCCGAGAAAACAAAATTTTTGACGAATATAAAAAGTGCCCCAAAGTTTTTAGTAACAGATATTGGTCAAATAGAAAAGGTAAAGAAATTCAAATATTTGGGTGAGACAATTCAAGAAAATGGTTTAGAAAAATCTGCTATAGAGGAGAGGATACAAAAGATGGAAAGAGCTTACGGTATAACTAAGAATACTTATAACAAAAAGTGCTTATCAAGAAAACTTAAAATAAAGCACTACAGCACAGTAGTAAAACCAGAATGCCTTTATGCCAGCGAATGTCTCGCACTGAACTACAAGCTCGATAAATTAAGAATATTAGAAAGAAGAATTTTAAGGAAAATATTAGGTCCTCTAAGAATTGCAGAGTTTTGGAAATTAAGAAGTAACAATGAAATTTACCAGAACATAGAAAACATATCAGAAACAATAAGAAAAAGGAGATTGCTATTTCTTGGACACATTTATAGAATGGATGACAATAGACTAACTAAACGAATCTTCAAGTACCTTTCGGAAAAGAAATCAAATATCACCTGGATTCAAGAAGTCAAGAATGACCTGGAAAGGAACAACATACGAGAAGAAGAATTATTGGAAAGAAAGATTTTTACGGAAGAAAGTTTTACAAATGGAAGGACTACAAGGGAGGAAGGAAAAGAAAACAGGCACAAAGTGGACTGAAGACAGGAAAAAGAAGCACAGTGAAACAATGAAAGAATACTGGAAGAAAAGGAAAGAACTAAGGAGGAAGAATTGAAATTGTAACGTGGTCCTTAGAAGGCCGGAACGCAAGAAGAAGAAGAAGAAGAAGAAGAAGAAGAAGAAGAAGAAGAAGAAGAAGAAGAAGAAGAATAGGCCTCAGATGCCGTGTGCAGACATTCCAATTTGGCTCTATCTGGCTGTCTGCTCGTCCATTTCGACGTTCCGTTTTACTCTAGGCCTACTAGATGGCAGACAGAGTGAACCGAATCTCTGTTGGGCGTCTATGGCTGAGATTTAATTCATTTTCTCGGGTAAACACCAAATGTGTCACCAGAGATCTTTTACATGCCGGCATCGTACGACATGGAGTGGGATCCGAAGGCTGACACTCTACCACTGATCCATAGAGGCAGCTTATAATTATTTTCAGGAGACTTTAATCCTGATGTAAACATGGTATGGCTAGCCTCCGCCAGAGAAAGAGTTGTGATTCGCTGAGCGTGTAGTACCGACCTCCACCCCGTCAACGTCTCGTTCGTGCAGTGCTACGCATCGCATACGACAACAGTGCGAAGATCTGAACTTCTGAATAAACGACTAAACCTGGATTCTGTTCATTTAGTTGATTGAACACATTTACAATGCACTGCCTATGGTCACTTCTGAGCGGTTTTCTTCTTTTATGCTTTCCTACACGCGATGGTCGTACCTCTTGATCCATTTCTATCACTATGAATACTGACTCACTGACTGCTGGAAGATGAAACACCTTATCTCCACACTGTACAGCTTGGACTTTCCACCACTACGAGAAGATTTTCTGTATTACACCACTCCTCGTGTCTTCATTTCTCGTTATTTAATCACTGCTTTATAAACAAGCATATGTATACACCGTTTTATATGATACCCATATTTTAATTTTATGACGTACTCTTCCAAACTCTCTAAATGTAATAAAATAAAATAAAATTAATGCGACGTACTATTTTTCTTCAAGCTCGCATACAGTCGAGTGAGTGCGACACTTGCTTCTCCAATGAGTTATGACGTGTAAAGGCAAGGTGTTCCGCCTATATGTTTACATCAGGATTAATCTCTTGTGAAAAGAAGTATAGTTCGTAGATTGATATGTAATAGCAACTTCTGGCTCGATGAGGAAATTTGTTAAGAAGGAAGCCTGACTTTCCAGTGTCGACTTTAACGTAAAATCTCTGCAGTCTATCGAACACACAAGTTAAATATTATACCACAACATACCTGTAAAAAACACATTATTAAACAAGGGATAAAAATCCACACTATTAAGAAAGAATGAAATGTTTCGTTCTTAAAGAGGACATCATCAGCTTCAATAAAGTCACACTATAGCAATTTTGTTATTTCTGTTAATGCTGGAGTGGAGACAAAGCAGGACATTATTTAGATAAGTACTAGAATTTATGTTCTTAAATATTAAACAGAGATTAACGTAAATATTATTTCTAACTATCTGAGTGAGACTTGATAGAAACTGATGATGTCCTTTTAAGAACGAAACAAGTCATTCTTTGCTTAGTAGTGTATATTCCTATCCCTTGTATAATAATAATAATTTTTTACAGGTATGTTGTAGTATAAGTTACATTCGGTGAGGAAAGCAACGGGAAGCTACCTCACTCCTCATTTCTTTAGTATGCCTCTTCATAAACGCCTAAGCTACCTTTGCCAGCTTATGGTGAAGCTGTTGAGGATGAAACTTGCCTTCGGGATGAATACGCAACATATACAATTTATGAGAAAAGAATGTCAGTACATTGTGCTGAATGTTCACACACGACCAACTGGCTTAAAGGGTTGAGGGTCATACGTTGAGAAACACATTCCTGGTCAGTTCAGGGCAATATTAAGTGTTAATTGATTGCGCTAAATAGTTCCTTGCTGATTACATTTTTATTGGTACTTAGTCATCCATAGTTTCTCAGATTGATGACTGTGAATCTCTCAGTCTATAATTGGACGTTCAGGATGTGCCCTCCGTGATTATTGACAGTTATTGACGTCATGTTAACTGCATGCGGTAACTTCAATGCTAGGTTAGCAAAGGAACTCTAATGACAAGAGTCAATATTCCCTGGCGCCTTTATAACAGTCGTAAAATATGTGTCCTCCTTGCATAACTCATGAATGTGCATTTCCTTCAGTAAGTCTGCACACCGAGATCAGCAATATTAATGTTTTATATGTCATAACTAGGGTTCGAATCTTTAGGACCTAAGAAAATCCCCAAATATGCTCTTAAAGAAACAAATATAATACAAAAAGGATAAATATGACCAAACATATGTACAGGGTGTCCATAGTTAAACTGACGGTGTTCAGTGTGGCACAGCACAGACTGTAATGATCGTAGGAGTCTGAAATTTTCATACATATGCTAACTATACAATGCGCTCGCGAACTATGCCACAAAAATTATTTGTTCCAAGTCTTGCCACCAGGTGAAAAGAGAGAAGTGAGGTGTATGATGGAGACAGGGATAATGCTCCGCGCGTATGAACAACGTTCGATTCGCACAGAATTGTCCTTGTCTCTTACAGGCAATATTCACAATTCGTTTATTAAACATCCGCGCACACAGTACAAGAATACACTGTAATTAAGACACACTTGTCAGTCAAGGAATGCACCAGATCATTTCTCCTCTCGTCTCTTGGTCTCAGTAACGTTCTTTACTATTTAACATGCTCGAAGATGCAACGCTGCCGCACAACGATTGTGTATTCCTTCACTTACAACATTGTAAATGGAATGAAATACTCACCGAAGCAAACAATATGCCCAATTGTTTGATTACAGTAGATGTTCAATATGCCCCCTTCTATTTCGATACACAGTTCACAAAGGTGTAGTAGAGACCTTTGAACACTGTTCAGGATGTGTGGTATGTCGCGTACGACCTGGAAAGCTGCCTGTATTCTTGGTACTAGTTCATCTCCTCCTTCTACGGGATTCGCATAGCAGTCAATTTGTGCAGAACAAACTGTACACTGCGCAATTGGGCTGGGAAGAAACAATGTGAAACGAACTAGAAACTTGTGCATTCGCACCAAGCATTACCTCTGTCTCCCACTTCCCACTTCCCCTCCCTTCCCTTCCCTGCTCTGATGCCCAGCAACAGGCAGTGGCTGGCTCTCTGGCATAGCAAACAGGGCAAGTTCGTCAATTTGAATCGCGCGCCCGGAAATAAAAAAGTAACCTCATTTTCTAGAAAAGAAGCATATTCTCCACCAATCCGATTACACCGTCGTTCTTAAATGACATGAAGAGTATCCCTGATTTTTTGGTCGGTATAGTTCTGAAACACCCTGTATAATATTGATGCGCGATATGCAATGCGTATTACACAATAATTCTAAAACTGCATGTTAAGTGGCGTCTATCAACTGCATCTTAGTATGGATTCCTGAAAGCGTAAACAATTATCGAGGTTTCACTCATGGGATCAATTAGTATCATTTGTGACGCAATAAATGAACTCAGTTCTATAGGTGAACAAATCATGGAAATATGCAAAGCCTTCCTTCAAAGGAATCCGGTTTATACTAAAGCATTTACTAAACTCGTTGTCTGTATAATCCGGGCTTATAGGCCGTTGTCCAGGAGCAAATGATAGTCCCGAAGCTTCATCGAAGAACCAGTGACAAAGAAAACGAGTAGCCGGCAGGCTGAAGCCTTTCTTCTGTAAATTCGGAAGATAACTGACAGAATAGAGAAAATCCAGGAATTCCTAAATTCCTACTAAATTCCTACTAAAGACAAGCGCCATCCTCTTTCTATAGCAGGTGTCTATTAAACCCCGTGTACCTGCGGCCAGGTTTATGCACGAACTATGAAACACAGCATTGCCACCAGACTGAAGGAGCGCAAACGACAAAGCCGGCTGGGACAAGCAGAACGGTCATCAGTCGTTCAACACTCGCTGCTAACTAGCCATGACATACAGTACAGCAACACCGAAGTACTGTCAACTACTGTGTTTTATCACGTCCGGCTACAAAGGGAAGCACTTGCAATACTGAAGCACACCAACAGCTTAACCGGTAAGGAAGAATCCGAACGAGTCAACAAACTCTGGCTTCCAGTCCTGAAAAATTTAAATCCTAAAGCACACGGTGGCGGATGGTGACCAGAAAAAGCAACGGGCAGTCAGGAGGCTGTCTCTGCCAAGAGAAGTCGACCAATGCTGAGCTCCAAATTTCTTCAATCATTGGTTAAGGGGAGTTTGAAAGGCCTATCCTGCCAATGTTAAATAAGCCAAGATTATGTTCCTATATTTTTGGAACCAAGGAAGATACGACTCTGAATTTTTACAGATGATATTTCTATATTATTTATGTGGACTGAAGCAGAATTAAAATATAGAAACCAAAAGAAAAAGGTGCCATTTTTTACAAAAAATATTTGTAGATGGACACTCCTTACTTCATGTCTATGGAAACTTTGCTATGATTCTGGTTCAGTAAGGACAGAAAGATATAATAAAGCATCTCACAAAGTTGCAAGTATGTATCACAAGTAGTTTTTCAGATAGAGGAACATTAATTGTAAAAAAAGTCATTTTGAGAAAATCAGGTTTAAAACTTGAAATTATAAGAACTCACTCAGATGTTTAAATTAAGGTTCAAAAGCACCCCGCAGCATAGTCAGTATCCTCTTCCTGGTACCCCTCCTTCTCTAAAAACCTTTTACTTCACGATGACTATGATGCTTTGGTGTTGAACTCTGCTGCACGCTGTGCCTTGGCAATTCTTAATTTGTCTAAATATTGCAGTCCCTTCATAGTATGATGGCCAGGGTTGATGTTGAGATGCAATAACACTCTTACTCTTCCCATGTTCCCACCATTGAATGTTAATACAGCATCACTCACTCCCCATTTCAAAGTTCTTAACCCCACAAATTAGTACATTGTTGGGCACTCGAGTCCAGATAATATTCTTGAACAACTCGTTGGGATTCTGAGTGCGAAGGTCTGGATGAGCTAGGTCTCTGTAGATTGGCTTGATAGCTTCCATAACTGCTACAGGTATAGAATTATTGTGCTCAAAATACTCTCCTGAAACTCCAGCCTTCCAGATCCCAGTTCTTCAAAATGTTTACCTAATTTAGATTCACTTGCATTGGTAGGGGGCGTGTCTGTCTTCTTGTTTGGTGTCATATTTTGACAAGCTGTTTCTACACTGTCGGCGGATTCTACCTCTTGTGAACCCAATGTCTTGCGTTTTTAGTATGCTGGTTGCCACAAAACTTACGTTTCCGAAATATACTATCACTTCTAGGCATATTTATACTTTGTTTACCAAAATAAGTGCAATCAACACGGAAGCACTTCCAGTGACACTAATTCACACAAAATTCAACATTCATTACACAAAAGCAAGCATAGCTGCAGATATATTTGAACCAGAAGAGTAACAAAAATTGAGCGCCGAGTATTCTCTATCGATAGGCGAAAACCACGGCCTTCCACGTTCAATAGTTTCAGAGATATTCGTAAATAAAAAGATGCATGTCCAAAATCAATCAGCCTGACGGATATGCAAGCAATGTAATAAAATTAAAAATTAAATACTTCTAGTGCTCACACAGAGATAAATTATATACCATTTTAATCACGAAACACTAAATAATATTGTAGGACTTATTTTGAAAAATGTCAAAATATTCACATTTTTGCCTTTCAAACTCCCCTTAAAGAACAGCCAATCAGTGACCCATACCCTCCCTCACCATGGTGGACCATAGACCGCACTATATGATGAGATGGAAATCGACACCATTCCAATTGAGATACTTCCATAGTATCACATTTCCCAATCCTCCCTGCTGTCTCTTTGTTCTTAGAACTAACGGCATGTCGTAGACAATGTAGATTTGAGCTGATCGCCATGCGGAGGGTGCGAACTTCCGCGGCTCACCGAAAAAAGAAGGAAAAAAGGGATATCACTCCATCCTACTGGGAGCTTTGTAGCCATCGAAGTCATTCGGAACCCTTGAAGATGCCGAACGTCGGGACTATCACATGCTCCTGGACCACGGTCTTCAAGCTCGGAAAATGCAAACATTGTTTATAACGCCGGACATGAAAACTTCAACTGCTATAATTAATCTACTGTTAGTTACTTCCTGAGCGGAGTGACGCGGACACCTCCAGATTCTGTCCGCCACGTATACTGATGTTAGCACCTGTGACCGTTTAAAAAGTCCGCATTCCGCGTTTACGGTCGGTCGAACGAAGGTAGTCGTGTAGTTAAGTCCTGCTCCGCTAGTGAGCGTCGACTATCCGACCGCTTGGCGCTCGACAGTCCGAACAAACGCATCACATTCGGTCCGACTGATTCATATTCGCAGTCACTATGACATTAGTTGCGAACATGGAACCGGAGTCCAAAAACAGGGTGAAAGTAAAACTTGGGAGGAGGGAATATGGATCACTAAAGTAAGAAAGGATGAAGAGCAAAGTGTGGGAATACTTCTTGCTGTTATTAACTGCAAATGGTCAATATGTAGGATATGTGCCATGTAAATGTTGTGCTTCCTTATTGACATTGCGTAAAGTGTGGCCAAATACAATACCACATGCTATCAAACAAAACATTGCACAGAAGTGCGTCAAAATGTGTGCGATAGATCTCCGTCCCTTTACGGTTGTTTCCGGAATAAGATCTATGTCGAAAACGAGTTAATATTTCCTCAGACTATAGACCAACAATCGTTGCCGATATTCTTACCACAATTTATTTATTGAAAGATCATATTTCTGATGACGATCCCTATGCACAGTAAAGAAATAATAGCTCATAATATCCAAGACTTGCGCTGCTAGCTAAGAAAATATTGTCTATTACAAAACGGCAAGTGAAAGAAATTTCAGTTCGGCTGGTAACTTAATTAGTGGCAAAAGGAACTCCCTTATCCAGGATATAGTAAATGATGCTCTCTTGATTCATTCTGTACTAAAACAAAGACAAAGACACCTCCGTACAGGCCATGAAGGCCCTTGGAGGAGTGAAAGGCTTCCACCATTGTTAACCACGGTACGTGATGGGGTAGAGTGGTTAGCTCTACACCCGGCCGCCTTTGCCCCCAGGAATTAAGCTAGTACTCATTTTTGGTGTAGGCTGAGTGAACCTCAGGAACATATGCACCTCCGGAAGTGGAAATCTCGTTTCTTAAATTTTACGACTTCCTGACGGGGATTCGAACCCACGTCCTTCCGGGCGAACCGAGCACGCCTTTACCGCCTCGGCCAGGCAGCCCCTATTGTACTAAAACAAATAACACAATAACGATGAATGTTTGTGACGATGTGAAATACAGGACAGGTTAATGTTCCGTGTCTACTAACGTGACAAGTTGATCTCATAGTGTTTATAGTAAGTTTGTAAATGCATTTAGTGTACCTGATCCAACAATTGTACTCTTCGAACACTGCGACAGTGAGAGTTAATGGCGACCTCTCAGACGTCTTTTCTACTTGTGCTGGTGTGCGACAAGGTTGCATTCTTTCCCCCCTCTTATTTAATGTATACAGTGAGTATATTATGAGGGAGATCCTCGAGGACTGGAGTGACGGCATCACAGTTGGTGGCAGGAAAATTAACAACCTCAGATATGCAGATGACACCGTGATTATTGCAACAGATGATCATGAATTAGAAACCATCATGCGGAGGCTAGACGAGCGAAGCAGAGAATATGGTCTTGAAATCAACAACAAAAAGACCAAAGTGATGATTGTAGACCGTTTTAATAACAACAGACCTGCCATCACAAGAATTGCGGATTATGAGGTTGTCATTCGCTTCGAGTATCTAGGATCTATTGTCACAAATACTGGAGACTGTGAGCCTGAGATCCGCAAGCGCATTGCAATTGCGAGAAATTCAACAGCAAAAGTTACTCGCATCTGGAAGGACACCTCCATCACTTCCAAGACAAAGCTCACCCTCATGCGAACTCTGATCTTCCCTGTCGCGACCTATGCAGCAGAAACTTGGACGATGAAGACGGCGGATCGCCGCAGGATTGATGCTCTAGAAATGTGGTGCTATAGGCGATTACTGCGAATACCATGGACAGCACACCGTACTAATGAATCGATCCTGCAACAGCTCGGCATGAGAACAAGACTGTCGACCCTTATCAACCAAAAACAGCTCAGATATTTTGGTCATATTGCCAGAAGACAGGAGGCAATGGAAATACTTATCATAGAGGGAAAAGTCGAAGGCCGAAGACCTAGAGGACGTGCGCCGTTACGATGGATAGACCAGGTCAAGAACTTGACCAGGATGAGCTTACAGCAAGCAAGTCACCATGCCCAAAGCAGAGACTCCTGGAGGAAGATCACCAAAAGGATTGTCGCGTGATGCCACTACACCCTTACGAAGGGTTGGACTAAGAGAGAGAGATGAGTTTCCGTTCGACAACCGTGTAGTCCTGAATCGGGATGCCAATCAGGCAAAATCGCCATAGCATTGAGACACTCATCCCATCGACGCACCTGGTTGAATATCCCCATGTGTCCTGCTGCGTGAAGAAGTCCGTAACCGCCTGCTGCACATCCTCGTCCCACAGGAAGCGTCCATCCTTCAAGACATTTGAGGGGAGCGAAGGCGTGATAATCGCATGGGGAGAGATCAACTATAGGCCTCATCCACCACCCGCTTGTCATCGTCCGTAATGGATGAGGTTGGCCCCCAGAAGGATCGACGTCTTGTGTCGAAACGCGACCCGCACGGAACTTGGTGCACCATTCCACTACGATGGTTTTCGAAAGAAATGCTGCCCCATTCACAGGTTTCATTATCCTATGGATGTCCGTCCTTCAGCAACCAAGAATAGAATAACAGCACATTGGTCCTGTTTGGACGCATTTGGTAATAACGTCGCCATACAGTAGTTGACGTGGCCGCATTTAACGCACGACACGACTGCCACACTAATCCTTTTGCCTTTTTTTACGGGGGGCCCCCGTAGCCCGCTCCCCCGCCGTGACCATCGACTCAATCTACATGGCTTCCGACATGCTATTAGTTTCTAAGAAGAAAAGAGATAGCTGGGTAGAGTGGGAAGTGATACTACAGGAGTATCTGCCTGTCCCCATGCTCAGCATATTACCAGGCCAGATGTGGTGGTGGGTATCAATAGTGGTGTAATCGGGTGGTAAGGGTCAGGAAAAAACCACATAGGCGGAAATAGAAAGATGCCTACATGTAAAACCTGACATTTTGTAGATAGCACATGCAAGGATGTGGGTTGGAATTTTTCCAGGTTGTGTTAGTGAGGGGTAGGTATCATGCACAAGTCATGTCCATTATCCAGAAATGTTTGTTTGTTATATGGGGATCTGCCTTCTTGGCACTGCGGGATTTCGTGCGCGGGTCCAATGGCTTCTGGGCTTTGGAACCACAGGAAAGGTCCCATTGTCCAGCCGCCACTGTTCCCTGGTGCCAAGCCTCCATTTATGGAGAAGGGATAAGCCAAGCCAGCTGTATTGCTGGGGCTAGCGTCTTCTTCCTTTCTCATCCCTTGGGTGTGTCCCTGCGTTGCGGTGGTGGCCACTCATGTCCCTTTGCCTACATGTCCGTGCCTTATATATCCGCATCGGAGTCGTGCTGCGTTGTATGTCCGCTGCAACAACGTCCTCCAACGGATTCTTTTCATCACGCCTTATTTGCATGGTGTCCAGTATGGTGTCTAATAGTGTATAGTCGGCCACTCTCCTTCCTCGCACCTTTTAAGTCTGTTGTTCATTAACTTCGTTGTCAGGCTCCAGGGCTAAATGATTAGCGTGCTGGCCTTTGGTCACAGGGGTCCCGGGTTCGTTTCTTGTCAGGGTCGGGAATTTTAACCATCATTAGTTAATTCCGCTGGCTGGGGAGCAGGGTGTATGTGTCCTCTTCATCATCATTTCATTCCCATCATGTCGTGCAGCTGCCAACGGGAGTCAAATCAAAAGACCTGTACCTGGCAAGCCGAACATGTCCTCCGACTCTCCCGAAACTAAAAGCCATGCGCCATTTCATTTTCATCAACCGCCTTACTTCAGACTACATGTCGCTAGTCAACCCGCTTAAGGTGACCGTACGAGGTTCGAATGAGCGTAAGCGAACGAAGTAGGTCGTTTGCAGACCTCTAGTGATTGCGTGCAATGTTTAGAGATCATCTATGTTGTTTCCGTACATACTACCTGATCGTCAATAAAACTTACAGTATTTGCCCTGAAAACATGGAAGAATTATCTTGGTAAATTAAATTTCAAGGCTTAATATCATTGAGAATTACACCAATAACTAATTTGACTTCTTGGAAAGTGCAATTTAAATTAAATTAATTTTCTTAAACTATCTTGAATAATTAACAACAATGTTTAACTGCGGATGCTATTTTGATATTACATATTTATAGGGAGTGAAAAATCTCTCATTTTGCGATAGCCGCCAATTGTAATGCGAATAATGCGAAATTAGCAAATACTTGTGATGTTGTAGGTAATTCGTTATAAATGCGTTATTTTTTTACCTACATAATTATGTAAACGTCCAAAACTTGATTTTCAACATTATTATCGATTAGTAGATACTAATTGAATTGATCGATTAATAATCTATTTATACAATGGTCTTACGACTTTTTTTATCGATTATTATTGAAGAGCTATCTTGGCATGAGATAAGTCGTGAGATGCGAGTTTCCACGTCCCGTCATTCCAGTATGAACTTCGTTGCGCACAAGGTGAAGAGAATAAATCTGCATTAATCGTTGAAGTTCTGGGACGCACGGATATAAATGCCTGTGAGATGGCTCAGCAGGATTCAAATGAAGGTTTAGATGCCACAGATTCATTGACAGTGCGTGGGTAAAAAAGGAGAATATTGTAAAACATGTTTTAGTTGAAAAACACGTAACAAAGCGATTTGATTATTTTGATTTGTTGTGGACCCTAACAAACGGTGATGACTGGGGGAGTGTTTTATCTCATTGGGAAAACCTAATTTTCAGAAAATTTGTGCTAATTTAAAAAATAGATACTAATTTTGGTAAAATTAGATGCTAATGTTAACGAAAATAGATGCCTATTTTCATAAAAATAAATGATAATTTTTCCAGTCCCTACATATTTGGTCCATATTTTGAGGTATTTTATTACATATTTACGTACATATTTTTTGGATGAATTTACGCACAGTACGTAGAGTAATAAGTAATTTCTAGATATGACTCAATTATATTAGTCAAACCTAGAATTTTCTAAAGAGGTTTATCTGAACTGGAATGTGCCCGTAAGTTCGGACTTTTATGGATTGTGCGTTCTGTCTGTAATGCATGGATATGCAAGGGGCCCAGTTTCAGGGAGACTGAAACAAATTTATATAACATTAATTAATTCGTAATATTATAGACTAATGTAGAAATTATCCATATAAATAGGAATCTTCGTGTTTGGAATTATGTTGACTTTGTTCCCCCTTCCCTCCTGTAATAATATTCTTAGCGACGTCCCTGCTGTAACGAACATAATGAAGTTGTTACCATTGACGTCAGAGCTTCTGTTCTGGACTGTCGTTGAAGTCACTGAAGTGGAAAGTTTCGCCGGCCAGTTTAAGAAATAACTGCGTAATTACAAACAGCCTTCGGTCTGACATTTGCGTTGGGTACATGAAATGGCTCATGCAATGTCACCCCTCAGAAAGAATGTCAAGCAAGAAGGATGGCTAATTATTCCATTATTTGTTAGTAAATTATGTTAACGTTACGATCCAATACTTTTTACGACATTGTCACTGGAAAAGGCCCCGTCATAGCATGGGTGAAATGTCTGACAGTATATAGTAAGGAATGTGACACGGACCCGACTGCCAAAATAAAAATTCGGGCCCCTTCAAATAAAATGTAAAAGCTACGAATAACAAATAGGCCTATAAATGTAAATGCAGCAGATTGATAATATGCAATATATTGTCAACTTATATAAACAAAGTTATTATTGACTATTGTAAGATTATTAAAAAATAAGTTGAATATGTTTTATTTGGCTGCCTTCGTGGATTAAGGGCTAAGCTGCTGAACCATTCAATACTTAGTTGTTCGTAATTAAAATTGGTTTCACTTTACGATAACTATGGAACTATACTCTGTAACCGATACGGAAGTCTCAATTATAATAATTTATTCGATTACAACATAGGAAAACATACGATCAGAATTAAATCACAACTGTTCAAGTGAAATTTGAACAATATCATACAGCACAACCGATAAGACTTCGTTCAAAGAAAGCTCGTTCGAAACTGAATTGACCGAGTGTTGCTACACCTAATTCTTATTAGCATTGTACAATATTGTCGAATAAATGAGTGATAAAAATTAAATGTTCTGCAAAATTTGTGCCGTATACGTTCTCAGATGGAGAAAGTATCATTTTATAACTAAAATATGATATTATCTTATCAATTCTCATTGCCGCAATTATTTTTAAATAACTTGTTGCAGTTCTCTTGCGAGGACCGTGCCGTGGTGTTGCGAGAGAAACGGCATGGGCAAGAGCTGTGTTATAATAACTACTGCTAGGTACAACCAAATAGCAATTCCTCTACGTACAAATTGTAAAACATTTAGAATGATTCTGTAAAGCTAGCCTCACCATTTGCGTGGAAAGTGACGTTAGGCTATTTATTTATTTATTTATTTATTTATTTATTTATTTATTTATTTATTTATTTATTTATTTATTTATTTATTTATTTATTTATTTTGCGTGGAGTCTGCGGGGCCCCTTAAAGGCCTAGGCCCACCTGTATTGCAGGACCTTCAAGCCCTAATGTTACGTACCTGAATTGACGGGATGTACATTGGAGGATAGTAATGGGATTAGACTCATCAACCACTGAGGGCACTGTCACGTCGATCCAATCCTTCTTCTTCTCGGTTGTGTACTGTCCTCCTCTGTTCAAGACCACGCTATAGATGAAAATCTTCAAAAACATTTTTCCAATATCTATGCTGGAGCCGGGTTGAGTGGCTCAGACGGTTGAGGCGCTGGTCTTCTGACCCCGACTTGGCAGGTTCGTTCCTGGCTCAGTCCAGTGCTATTGGTAAATACGTCAGCTTCGAGTTGGTAGACTTACTCACGCGCAAAAGAACTTATGCGGGACTAAATTCCGGCACCTCGGCGTATATGAAAACCGTAAAAGTAGTTAGTGAAACGTAGAGCAAATAACATGATTATTATCTATATTCGAAGTGAGCAAATTTCGTTTATTAAGAACGGCTTTCCTTCTTTGTGCTAGTCTGCATTTTATATCCTCCTTACTTCTGCCATAGTTATTCTACTACCCAGGTAACAATATTCATCTGCTTTGAGACTTCATTTCCTAACCTAATGTTTCGTGCATAAGCTCACTTCGTTCGACTGAACTCCAATACTTTTGTTCTGGATTTATTTATTTTTATCCTGTACTCCTTCTGCAAGACGTAGTACATACCATTCAGCAATTTCTCCAGATCTTCTGCAGACAGGTAAAATAACAATAGCTTATACAAACCTCAGTTTTGATTTCCTCACCTTGCATTGTATTTCCTTTCCAAATTCTTCTTTAATTTCCTTTACTGCCTGTTCTATATAAACGTTGAAATGGAGTGGGGACAAACTGCAATCAGCTGAACACATATTCTTTGAATGTGAGGCGCTGGGAGGAATCAGAATCTCCACACTGGGATTACCTGGCGAAGAGAGAAGAAATATCCGAGAAGACCCAATAAGGAGAACCGGCAACTGGGCCCGCTTGCATTTCAGGCCCTTCAGGCCCTAATGTTACGCCCCTGAATTGACGAGATGCGCATTGGAAGATAGTAATGGGTTAGACTCATCAACCACTGAGGGCACTTTCCCGTCTATCCAACCCTTCTTCTTCTCGGTTGTGTATTATCCGCCTCTGTTCAACGCCACTGCAAGGGAGCAGGGATAACTAGATGGGAATGAAGGAAAACACATGGTAGTACAAGGTCTTTGAGGTCGACGCTAAAAAGTAAATCGTAAAGAGACCACATGAATAAAGGAATGAGAAGAAGAAGAAGAACTTAAAGCCACAGCCGCTTCCTTCCTCGTTCCACGCCCATCCCATCCAAACTTCGCATTCCCCACAAGGCTACTTTTCAGCATAGGAGGTGAGACTACCTGGGCGAGGTACTGGCCCTCCTCCCATGTTGTATCCCCCGATCCAACTTCTCACGGTCCAGGACACTGCCATTGAGGTGGTAGAGGTGGGATCCCTCGCTTAGTCCGAGGGAAAAACCAACCCTGGAGGGTAAATGGATTAAGAAAGAAAGAAAGAAAGAAAGAAAGAAAGAAAGATGATGGTGATTATTATTATTATTATTATTATTATTATTATTATTATTATTATTATTATTATGTCCGACTCGTTGTCTGAATGGTCAGCGTACTGGCCTTCGGTTCAGAGGGTCCCGGGTTCGATCCCCGGCCGGGTCGGGGATTTTAACCTTTATTGGTTAATTCCAATGGCTCGGGGGCTGGGTGTTTGTGCTATCCCCAACATCCCTGCAACTCACACACCACACATAACACTATCCTCCATCACAACAACACGCAGTTACCTACACATGGCAGATGCCGCCCACCCTCATCGGAGAGTCTGCCTTACAAGGGCTTCACCCGGTTAGAAATAGTCACACGAAATAAAATTATTCTTCTTCTTCTTTCGAATGGGCCACCAGAGGACCACGTGCCAATTTCAATTCCTTCTTCTTTGTTCTTTCCTTTTCTTCCAGTACGCTTTCATCTGTTCACTATGTTTCTTCTTTCTGTCTTCAGACCACTTTGAACCAGTCGTTTTTACTTTCCTACCTTGGAATCCTTCTATTTTCAATACTTTTAACCGAAAGCCTTCTCTATTATTTATTTCTTCTGTTGTTATATTGTTTTTTTCTAAATCCTTTCTTACTTCGTTGACCCAGCTTGTCGTTGATTTCTTACTCCACAAATATCTGAAAATCTTACTGGTTATTATTATTATTATTATTATTTAGCGTCTAAGTGCTTGATTCGCGTACGGCTGGTTCTTTCTTGTCCTGTCGACTGTGTTCTGGCTGTGCAGTATGCTGGTGAATTCGTAACGAAGTCAAGGAGAACCAGAAATGCACACACCTATGGTCACGATATACGTCACAACAACTGACCAAAAAATAACTGAATATTATTATTATTATTATTATTATTATTATTATTATTATTATTATTATTATTATTATTATTTGTTCCACCTCTGTGGTGTAGTGGTTAGCATGATTAGCTGCCACCCTCGGAGGCCCGTGTTTCGATTCCCGGCTCTGCCACGAAATTTTAAAAGAGGAACGAGTGCTGGAACGGGATCCACTCAGCTTCGGGAGGTCAACTGAGTAGAGGTGGGTTCGATTCCCACCTCAGCAATCCTGGAAGTGGTTTTCTGTGGTTTCCCACTTCTCCTCCAGGCAAAAGCCGGGATGGTACCTAACTTAAGGCCACAGCCGCTTTCTTCCCCCTTCTTTGTCTATCCCTTCCGACCTCCCCCCTCCCCAGAAGGCCTCTGTTCACCATAGCAGGTGAAGGCGCCTGGGGAGGTACTGGTTTTCCTCCCCAGTGTTATACCCGATCCAAAGTCTCGTACTCCAGGACACTGCCCTTGAGGCGGTAGAGGTAGGATTCCTCCCTGAGTCCGAGGGAAAACCAACCCTGCAGGGTAAACAGATTAAGGAAGAAGGAAGCTTATTATTATTATTATTATTATTATTATTATTATTATTATTATTATTATTATTATTATTATTATTATTTAGCGTCTAAGTGCTTGATTCGCGTACGGCTGGTTCTTTCTTGTCCTGTCGACTGTGTTCTGGCTGTGCAGTATGCTGGTGAATTCGTAACGAAGTCAAGGAGAACCAGAAATGCACACACCTATGGTCACGATATACGTCACAACAACTGACCAAAAAATAACTGAATAATTGTTGTGTTTTTATATCGATGTGCGAACACGAGAAGTTGTTACTATGTCGAACAACAGAGCAAAAAGAATATAAGTTGTTGTTGTTGTTGTTGTTGTTGTTGTTGTTGTGTGAATATTCCGACAAGATGTACAAATAACTCGAAAACAGCACACTTTCAGTCAATGAGTAATGAATGAACTGTATTTACAGCTTTCGCCCAGGTGGCAGATTCTCTGTTTACCGAATCATTTCATACTTTTTTTCTCAAAGAATATTGAAACTAACATTTCTCTTAATAAATTTTTCTAATCCCATACTTCTCGTCCTATAAATCAATAACTAGCGCTAGCACCCGTCATTGATGGCCAATTCACACTATAGTCTACGTGACGCAGTTGAGCCGACCTACGCTCGATCCCAGTCTATCCCAGCAGGTCCGCTAGTAAACAGTAGTGCCAAAAATTAAAATGCCTTTTTCAATCAAATTATTAATTAAAATTTTCTTAATTTTGGACGAAGATGAGGAGAATAGGCCCAGTCGGAGGTTCAGGGTGCATCGAATGCTGACAAAGCGAAAAAGAGAAGGAGAAATTTTCACCTTATTTCAAGATTTAGTTGACGATGAATCAAAATTCTACCAGTACTTCCGTATGTCCAGTGGCGTATGCTGGGATGAAGACCTGGGCTACTAGACTTACGTTACCCCTTCCCCTTTTCGATGGCTGGTTTAGTGAACGTCAAGCCTTCAGCTTTTCGAGCTGCAACCAACAGCCAACGGATAAGCCTACTGTGTCGTCAAGGCTGCTTCATAAGCTACAACCCTGGCCTCTACTATTGCCAATGCTCAACCCCTGATCAGTGGAGATGGTAGCCTATGGTTTAGCAAATGAAAGTCCGGCTTTGTGCCTAAATGGATAGAATGCTTGCCGTTGGTCCGATGGCCCCGGTTCAACTCTCAGAATCAAACCCCTCATACTGTTAAATCCCCTGGCTTGGTGATTGAGTGTTTATGACATCTTCGCCATTCATTGTATCCTCATTAATACACCACCAAGCCTGTACAGATGCCATGCACCATTATTATTATTATTATTATTATTATTATTATTATTATTATTATTATTATTATTCAATAAAAACGTTGAGTTTTACAGCGGTCGTACCCATCCTTCACTGGTTAATTAGCTTCCTCGGGAGATCAGTGGTGGTGTCCGACCCATGATCACGACGGGTCCCGGATTTTCTGGAAACGGTTGCTCGAAAATAATTCACACTGTTTCATTCTTTGTAAGTGATCCTGTGTTTTTGAAGCGTTTTCGTAACATTTCACCCTTAACATTGACTAGCTAAAATCTATATGATTAAGTGTTGTTCCATGTGCTCTACTAATGATCAAGAAGACGTATAGATCATTTAGCTGTGGGAAAACATAATCAATGTAATGACGCAAGTAACCCGCCAATTGGTTATTGTTTTCTCCATTGTTTGGCGAATGTTGTCTTTCTCTTGTGCGAATTGTGCTAATGTTCATACTTTCTTTCCAAAATTCCGAAACGGAACTGTAAGTTTCCGAAAGAATGTCCGTTTTTCAACACACAAACTTTGGGGAAGTGAAAAGAAGTGGTGTAAAATATGTGTACAATCAGCTGAATAATGAATTTGACAGAGACCTTTTGGATATTGGCTGTGCTGCCCATATAGTGCACAATTGTCTTCAAACAGCAGTGGAAGCTCTTCCTATTGACGCCAGAAAAGTTGGATGGCGCAGCCACGCGGAAGAATGTTGAAACTGCAACATAGTGACTGGTGAGCTTTATTTACATGGCGAAGCATTGACGTCGTGATGGAAATAGAAAGAAAATTGTCAAATTTGAGGAGGTACTGCTCTGTATACGGTTGCAAATCGTATAAAACGGATGCGAAATCTCTTCACTGCTTTCCTGTACAAAAAGTTCAGAGAGAAAGATGGGCTTCCGCGCTGTCAATTGGAAAAGGCGTTACGCGATACATGACAGTGTGCAGTCTGCATTCTCGTGAAGACGACTTCTTTCCACAGCGTAGGTACCGGTACTGTTTATTGTACTCATTGATAGTTATTGTCTCTAATTTGTATTCACAAAGATTTAGCTACATCAAAAATACTGATAAAGTTGTAGCCTAATACTTCTGTGCCGCACATAGAATGATGTAATCCGCTCTTTGTAAACTTCTTCATATGTGTAACAGCAGACAGTAAATTAACTATCTACGTGTGAGTAATATCTTTAACTGGTAGTAATTAAACACTGCATTTAAACTGTCTATAAAATACTTCTTTCAATGAAAGAAAATACGTAGTATTTTGCCATCATAAATTAGCTTTTTTTGCTATTTGTTTTACGTCACACCGACACAGATAGGTCCTATGGCGACGATGGGACAGGAAAGGTCTAGGAATGGGAAGGAAGCAGCCGTGGCCTTAATTAAGGTACAGCCCCAGCATTTGGGAAACCACGGAAAACCATCTTCAGGGCTGCCGACAGTGGGGTTCGAACCCACTATCTCCCGGATGCGAGCTCACAGCTGCACGCTCCTAACCGCACGGCCAACTCGCCCGATCATCATAAATTAGAAGCCATAACCTAATTATTTGGTAGAATTGGACAAACCAAGTATTCTTCAACCCCAAACAGCTGTGACTGTAGAGGTTATAGTATTCTTTAATTATAATTTTCAAACTTTGCTCTGTATATTCTGTGGGTAGTTATAATTTTTATACTTATTATTGTCGGTTCTAAGTTCTAACTTTTGTGCTGATGGTAAAAATGGAAGAATATTAAGATTCGGATGTGGGCTGTTCCAACACAAGCCTGTATAAAGCCTAGGATTTATTTGCTTTACAACATTTACTTAGTAGAATTATTATTTTATTTCTTCCCCAAGATTACAGCTTACAAGACAGGTACCTCCGTCACCTGGCTAAGGCTTTGGCATGGACCTAATCAACAAGAAATTACTCCATAACCTGTAATAGTGGAAAATTATAGCATAACTAAGGTGCATTAGCGTGTCAACGGTAACATTTCTCTGACAAACCCGCTTTACATGTACAGTTGCACTTCACATTTTCACTCCCTTTGTTCAAGACAACATTAACTTTGTGGGGTTTTGAATCGATGTGGGATGACTGTGAACACAACGCTACAACACCAGTTTCATCTTCTGTTTCAAACTTTTTACCTACACATATCAAGTAATTACGCTTGAATATTTCTTCCCCTTCCACTAATGGACGCGTGAAATCTCCGACAACTCTCAACAGTTGCGCACATGACACCAAAGACATTTTGAATGCTTAATAAATCCTACAGACGCACACCCGATCACTGTCGTGTTTATTTCCCGTCACTATCTCGCCGCCATATTGGAAACAGCTGACCGTAGGCTCCTCCCCCGTTTCGGACGTCAATAGATGTTGAAGTTCTGGTAGTGAAAATTCAATTTCAATTTCACCTGCAGGGAATTTGATGAGAAAATCGAAACAAACGCAAGTGTTGTTAGGAATGTTCATTCCAGTGAGAAATATATCTGGTCCTGTAAGAAGACTGAGGCTACCCCTACTAGTTAGAAACTTGACACTGATGGTAATCACAGAAACTATCTTACAAAGTTAACATAGTGAAGTGATCATTAATGGGAACGTCGAACAATCAGCTTTTGTCCCACATGTTTTATTTCTGGATTATTTTCTAACGCCGGAAACTTAATTAATTAAACATCCAACTAGGCCTTCGGAATCGAGGATCTCGGAAAAGGTCTACGCCAAGAAAAGTAAACAAATTCTCATCAATTTTAAAATACCCAAGAAACACAACTTAGTTAGGAAGTTTGTTTATCTTCCCTAAACCGGTACTTTGGTATTAGTTGAGTTACAGTGTTTATTTAAAATGAAATGTTTCAACTGATGATAATGTAATGATGGTGATTAATGAAATTTGTCCTTCGTTCGTTCGTTCGTAATCTGTTTACCCTCCAGGTTCGGTTTATCCCTCGAACTCAGCGAGGGATCCCACTTCTACCGCCTCAAGGGCAGTGTCCTGGAGCTTCAGACTCTGGGTCGGGGGATACAACTGGGGAGGATGACCAGTACCTCGCCCAGGCGGCCTCACCTGCTATGCTGAACAGGGGCCTTGTAGAGGGATGGGAAGGTTGGAAGGGATAGACAAGGAAGAGGGAAGGAAGTGGCCGTGGCCTTAAGTTAGGTACCATCCCGGCATTTGCCTGGAAGAGAAGTGGGAAACCAAGGAAAACCACTTTCAGGATGGCTGAGGTGGGAATCGAACCCACCTCTACTGAGTTGACCTCCCGAGGCTGAGTGGACCCCGTTCCAGCACTCGTACCACTTTTCAAATTTCGTGGCAGAGCCGGGAATCTACCCCGGGCCTCTGAGGTTGGCAGCTAATCACACTAACCACTACACCACAGAGGCAGGAATTTTGTCCTTACGTTTCAAAATTCAAAGTGTCCCGGTTTGTGGAAAAACATATATGGTAACCCTATTTAAGCGGACACCTCGAATTGGGGACAGCGGGCATCTTATCCACTTGTCTTAACCGGATACTTTTCTTACACAGGATTAAGTCATTCTTTCTCTGAAAATCATTCTGCAGGCATACGGAAATTCCTTTTGAATGTTTGTACTATTTCATGTCCAAATGAAAAGAAATGGCGTATGGCTTTTAGTGCCGGGATGTGTCCGCGGACTTGGGCTCTCCAGGTGCAGGTCTTTTGATTTGACTCCCGTAGGCGATCTGCGCATCGTGATCAGGATGAAATGATGATGAAGACGACACATACACCCAGTCCCCCTGTCAGGGGAATTAACCAATTATGGTTAAAATTCCCGACCCTGCCGGGAATCGAACGCGGGACCCCTGTGACCAAAGGCCAGCACGCTAACCATTTAGCCATCATTTCATGTCCAAGAAAAACAGAAAGAAAAGTGGATGACCTGCATAGAAATGCTGAAGTAGCCATGAAATTAATTGCTCTGTACAGAGCTTTTTCCAAACATTTCGTTAGGGTTGTCTTGTGTTTTAATTAGTGTACATTCTGAGAATTCTAGTTATCTGGGAATGTGCAAGTGGCTATTTACTCACAAGTTATTAATGGATTTTCCAACATTTCGGTATTTGAGTGGTTCAAATGTGTTCGAGCAAAGAAAGTATGAGTGAGTGGACCAATGTTACAAGGAAAAGCGCGAGAAATTGTAAATAACCTGAAAGTTGAGGTTAATAAATTAAATGAAGAATTTGTTTGTCATGCCGCGTCGTTTTTCCCTTTTTCGAGAATATTATAGTAAAGAAAAATCTGCTAAATTTGGGCACCCAACTGAATGATTACTTGCCGACGCTATAATGGATGTGGAGGCTATAAAATCATTTGTAATACCTCCCAGGCAAATATTTACTTAGAAACTGTGTAGAATAATCAAAATAAAGATGTATGTAAGGTGGATGTTCTTTGCCTTTAAGATGTTCGACTAATTTTTACAACCTTGTTTTAGCGGACACTTCTCGTAACGGACATTTTTCCACGGAACCTAATAATAATGTTATTTGCTTTACGTCCCACTAACTACTTTCTCACCGAGCTCGATAGCTGCAGTCGCTTAAGTGCGGCCAGTATCCAGTAATCGGGAGATAGTAGGTTCGAACCCCACAGTCGGCAGCCCTGAAAATGGTTTTCCGTGGTTTCCCATTTTCACACCAGGCAAATGCTGGGGCTGTACCTTAATTAAGGCCACGGCCGCTTCCTTCCCACTCCTAGCCCTTTCCTGTCCCATCGTCGCCGTAAGACCTATCTGTGTCGGTGCGACGTAAAACAACTAGCAAAAAAAAACATACTTTCTCGGTCTTCGGAGACGCTGAGGTGCCGGAATTTAGTCCCGCGGGAGTAAATCAACCGACACGAGGCTGACGTATTTGAGCACCTTCAAATACCACCGGACTGAGCCAGGATCGAACCTGCCACGTTGGGGTCAGAAGGCCAGCGCCCTAACCGTCTGAGCCACTCAGCCCGGCTTCCGCGGAACGGACGGTGTCCGCAGAAGACAGGTTCAACTGTAACTAACTGTAATAGCAGTTTCGCTTCCTCCAAGTAGCGGTATGACACGATGCTGCAGTTTTGTTGCACAGTGCTATTACAGTATATTTAAAATAGTGACTTAAAGACTGCTTTACAGAACGAGTTTACGCAGAAATAAATTAAACTAAAATATTCTTGCCAGTCAAGGCTGTACCCAGGCGGGGGGGGGGGGTGAGTTAGGGGGTGAGTTCAAATTCCCCACCCCCCGAAATAAAAAATGACTTGACAAATTTAAACGTCCGCCTCTGTGGTGTAGTGGTTAGTGTAATTAGCTTTCACCCCCGGAGGCCCGGGTTCGATTTCCGGCTCTGCCACGACATTTGAAAAATGGTACGAGGGCTGGAATGGGGTCCACTCAGCCTCATGAAGTCAAACGAGTAGAGGTGGGTTCGATTGCCACCTCAGCTATCCTGGAAGTGGTTTTTCGTGATTTCCCACTTCTCTTCCAGGCAAATGCCGGGATGGTACCTAATTTAAGGCCACGACCGCTTCCTTCCCTCTTCCTAGTCTATCCCTTCCAATCTTCCCATCCCTCCACAAGGACCCTGTTCAGCATAGCAGGTGAGGCCGCCTGGGCGAAGTACTGGTCATTCTCCCCATTTGTATCCCCGACCTAGAATCTGAAGCTCCAGGACATTGCCCTTGAGGCGGTAGAGATGGGATCCCTCGCTGATTCCGAGGGGAAAACCGAACCTGGAGGGTAAACAGATTAAGAAGAAGAAGGAGAAGAAAATCAAGACTTGGGAAAATGAAACAACTTAATTTAACCTACAAAACTGCAAAGGTTTCTTTATGAATAGTTTACAAATTTATTGAAAATATAAATGAATATGTTAATTTTGGGGAGATTTGCTTGTACTTAATGATGTTAATATATTTTGCACTATCATTTAATTATCTACACTCCAGACCAAGTAATTTTTGTCAAAAATGTTTTGCTTAGACCTTTTATTAGGGTCATATGAATACATAAAACGAAAAACATCACGTAAATAGGCTACATATTGTAAGTGCGGAAATACCTATATATTTGAATGCTTATATGCCTAGGAACTTACGATAATCTTCACCTACTACTGCTAAAATGTTATCATTCAGTCCCTGAAGGGGACGGTGGGCCTCCTAGATGATCACGCCGTCTCTGAGGCCAGGGAGATGTGATACGGTGCAGGAGAATGGAAAACCACGGAAAACCATTCTCAGGACAGCCCCTTAGCCTCCGGAATGTAGAACTGCAAGCCTAACCCATGCTAACCGCTGTACCGAAACAAGACCATCTACAGTAATATCAGACCTTAATAAAATAAAAACATGGCCGACGTATCGGTTCAAAGTAAACATGCCTGTGATAAATAACATAACCTTTTGATTATCGTATTGAGTTGCTAAGCTGTCAATAATAACGAACAGAATACTTTACTTTGGGTAAATAGACCAACACTACCTAGAAATAGCGTATATTTAGATAAGCAATATGTGGATAATTCAAAATATAAATATATTCTATGAACTGGTATGGTGAAGGAAATGGGTGATATATCATTGTATTCTAAAATAACAGTCCTGGGGGAATATTTGATGCGTTTCAATTCAGTCAATTACGGTAATTAATCAATCGCCAATGATCCGAATTTAGGGCTGTCGTCCAACTGGCAGCTTACATATCAATTGTTGGAAATTTATCTAATTGGTGTAGATATAGTAAGGGGCACCCTTGGTAAATTATTCCAGACCGTAATTCTTCTTCCTATAAATCAGAACATGTTTTAGAAATACATTTGTTTCAATGACCTTT
Source organism: Anabrus simplex (assembly GCF_040414725.1). Taxonomy (NCBI): domain Eukaryota; kingdom Metazoa; phylum Arthropoda; class Insecta; order Orthoptera; family Tettigoniidae; genus Anabrus; species Anabrus simplex. The sequence continues at coordinate 176,447,605 of NC_090279.1, read as the reverse complement.
CTATTACCATACGCTTTTAAGTACGGTATAATAGCCTACCTCGTTCAAGAAATTTGTTAGAAACTTAACCTTATCGCGAGATTCAATTCTCTCATAATAATGTTTATGATAATGGTCCACCAAACTGCTACATCTGTTTCACTTCAGATAATCAATAGGAGAAACTATTTGAAATTCTTCGGTAGCATATGCATTTTTGCATACAGCACTCCAACACCCAAATCGTTGGCAACGTAAATACAGTACTGTAAGTAGCAGTACAGTATATCAGTTGATACCTTGTCCTCTAATTTAACTAGGAGAATATAATATTCATTAATAGATAAAATAAATAGCTTTATCACTTTTTATAACCTCACTTTTAAAATCCTTAAAAGGTATAGTATTTGAGAAATGTACTAGGATTGGCACCAACACAGAGTTTTGGCCTTATGCGGAAAACACAACTCATCAAGTACAAGGAAGACATCCTCTCTATTGACAAATGTATCCTCGAATGTTTTAATGCACCCTAATAAATTACTTGTAACTACGAAATCGACACAATGCATTAAGTACACTTGATCTGAATGTAAGTGCATCTGCTGTCATATGACTTACATCCAGGCGTGCAATACGATCGACACGTCCTAATGTATCAAAATAGTTTTAAAACCAAATTTCAATAAAAACATGACTACACTAACGTTTCCTAATCAACCCCCCCCCCCTCACCCAAAAAAACCGAAAGAACTAAACATATGCTTCGCACATGCTCATGTTTACATTTAAACAAACCGATCGGGGCGCCATTTTAGCTAATACTAGCTGATGTACCCGTGCTTCGCTACGGGATTCTCAGAAAGACTGACTTTGTAGTTTTCCTAACTGAAATCAACATAGGTCATTACAAAAACGTAAGTATGAATGTAGCGATTAAAAGCAATGCTATCATATACATTTTTTTTTGCTAGTTGTTCTACGTCACACCGACACAGATATGTCTTATGGCGACGGTGGGATTGGAAAGGCCTAGGAATGGGAAGGAAGCGGCCGTGGCCTTAATTAAGGTACAGCCCCAGCATTTGCCTGGTGTGAAAATGGGAAACCACGGAAAACCATCTTCAGGGCTGCCGACAGTGGGGTTCGAACCCACTATCTCCCGATTACTGGATACTAGCCGCACTTAAGCGACTGCAGCTATCGAGCTCGGTATCATATATTTTAAAAAATACTCGATCAAATGGAAAGCCGCATGTTTTATCACTTCTAACGAACAGTGCTGCGGTTAGATTGCGGTGCCAATCTAATAGTCCAAAGTTCCAGAGCTGGAATGACCAGGCCGCAGATTGCCATGAACACTCATCTGTCATTATTCCGCTAAATATGCACTCTGTTCATTCCAATCAATGCCTCAGAGTAGGGATTGAATAGCCCGAATGCTATGATGATCCAGTGTGTTACGTACCAGTAGTATCAGAAAATTTATAAACCAGGGGAATGGCATGCGAAAGAAGAAACTTATCTAACTCCCCAGCTACTTATCAATATTCAGGCAGGCTGTTACACTCTGTACGACTGGGCGAGTTGACCGTGTGGTTAGCGGTGCGCAGCTGTGAGCTTGCATCCGAGAGATAGTGGTTTCGAACCCCATTGTCGGCAGCGCTGAAGATGGTATTCCGTGGTTTCCCCACTTTCACACCAGTCAAATGCTGGGCCTGTACCTTAATTAAGGCCTAAGTCACTGCTACCCTTTCCTATCCCATCGTCGCCATAAAACCTATATATGCCGGTGCGACGGAAATCAAATAAAAAATATACTGTACGCAGCAGTAATCCTATCTACCGGAGATGAGGGGCAACAGAAGACACAAAGCACAAAGCACACATCACGACAAACAATGGTCAATGTAATGTTATTGTTGATCAATGTTATGAGCTTTCTATATTGTAGGCCTACACATTTAGTTTTCTTTCGACTCTGTGATTTGCAAAATATTTTATACCGTAAACTGTAGTTTCTTATTCTCCGACTTTATATACCGATTTTCATTAAATACTGTTTACCCATTTTCTCGTTACTCGGCGCTGATATGGACTTAGTAACAAAAATCCAAATTCATGAATATCTTTGTGAACATAGCCAGTACGGTAACAATGTATAAGACATGAATAACAGGAAATTTAATACTATATAACCTTAGTTATGTAGCATTCATCGATTACACTTCTAATAAGAAATATTTGAGAATTACATTTTAGGCCTTCCCCTAAACTACCATGTCACTCAGCGTGAATAAAATAATTTAGAGCCTAGACTATAGCGACTTATTTCCTGACTTTGCATACCGATTTTCATCAAGATAGGACTGTATTAATAACAATATTTGAGAATTAAATTTTAGGCTTTCCTCTAAACTACAATTTTTCTCAGCGGGAATACAATTATTGATAGCCTAGATTGTAGCAATTTATTCCCCAACTTTGCATACCCATTTTCTTTAAAATACGACCACTAATAACATAAATAGTTGAGAATTCAATTTTAGGCCTTCCCCTAAACTACCATTTCACTCAGCGAGAGTAAAATGATTTATAGCCTAGATTGTAGAGGCTCATCCCCCGACTTCACATACCGATTTTCATTAAATTCTCTTCAACCGTTTTCTCGTGATGCGTGTACATACATACATACATACAGACAGAAATTACGGAAAAGTAAAAAGTGCATTTTCTTGTTACTGCGGACATGACCGATACAGAAATACTATTATTTTCAAATTCTGAGCAATGTACAGACAAAACTCTTATTTTATATATATAGATTGATAGCCGCATTAAGGTCAGATATGTTGTAGTTGGTCTCGACCGAAGCCCACTCTAATAGGTCAAGTATTCACGAAATCAAGGCCACATTCCAGTACTCGAGCGCTAAGCATGTTTTATAACCACTCTTTTATTGGTTGAGAATATTGATTGTAAAAAGTATTACAATATTCGATCACTTCATGAACAAATTGTAGCAATACTCGACAAAAGCAGCGAGCGAAGAATAAAATTCCGTACCATAGTTAAAACGCCCGCCTCTGTGGTGTAGTGGTTAGTGTGATTAGCTGCCACCCCCGGAGGTCCGGGTTTGATTCCCGGCTTCGCCATGAAATTTGAAAAGTTGTACGAGGGCTGGAACGGTCCACTCAGACTCGGTGGTTCAACTGAGTATAGGGGTGTTCGATTCCCACCTCAGCCATCCTCGAAATGTTTTTCCATGGTTTCCCACTTCTCCATGTAAATGCCAAGATGGTTCCAAACTTAAGGCCAGGGCCGCTTCATCTTCCTTGCCTATCCCTTCCGATCTTCCCATCCCCCTCCCCCGCAAGGCCCCTGTTCAGCATAGCAGCTGAGGCCGCCTGGGCAACGTACTGGACCTATACCCCAGTGGTATCCCTCCGACCCAAAGTCTTATGACCGGGCGAGTTGGCCGTGCGGTTAGATGGTTAGATGGTTTTTCGTGGTTTCCCATTTTCACACCAGGCAAATTTCCAGCTCCATGGCTAATTGGTTAGCGTGCTGGCCTTTAGTTATAGGAGTCCCTGGTTCGATTCTCGGCAAGGTCGGGAATTTTAACCATAATAGGTTAATTTCGCTGGCACGGGGGCTGGGTGTATGTGTCGTCTTTATCGTCATTTCATCCTCATCATGACGTACAGGTCGCCTACGGGCGTCAAATCAAAAGACCTGCATCTGGCGAGCCGAACTTGTCCTCGGACACTCCTAGCACTAAAAGCCATACGCCATTTCATTTTTTACCAGGCAAATGCTGGGGATGTACCTTAATTAAGGCCACGTGCCACTTCCTTACAACTCCTAGACCTTTCCTATACCATCGTCGCCATAAGATCTATCTGTGTCAGTCTCACGTAAAGCCACCAGCAAAAAAAAAAAAAAAAAAAAAAAAATGAAAGAAAGAAAAGAAAAAACCCAGTCTTACGCTCCAGGGCACTACTGCCCGTAAGGCGGTAGAGCTGGACTCTCTCGCTGAGTCTGAGAGAGAAACCAACCTTGGAGGGTAAACGGATAGAAAGAAAGAAAGAAAGAAAGAAAGAAAGAAAGAAAGAAAGAAAGAAAGAAAGAAAGACACTGGAGTTTCGAAACGGTGCGCAGATACTTGATGAATCCTTGCTGTTATAGTACCACGCTTGGCCGATTCAAGCATCGCAAGCGCTCTGTGTAGCTGTACGGTCAAGGTAAATCCTCGTCCATGCTCTCATTAATACCGCCAGATAGCGCTGCTGTTCTCAGTGTCTCTACTGGTCAACTTCTAGCGTTTGCGCATAGATGTCACATGCTGGCAGGAATGCTAAGGGTATAGCCTACTGCTTTCTGTACATTATTGTAGAGAGCACCGACAATATCCATTCATAATAGGGATGTACTGAAACACTACCGATAGATGTCTCACGTGTAGTACCCGGTATGCGCTTGTCGATCGTCACTTGTTTGTATGTGTTTTTAATGGAAGTTACCTAGTTATATGCTAAAGTTAAAGATTTAATATATCGTTACGACAACAAAGACGACGAGAAAATTGTGATGCCTGACAATTGTTGTGTCCCAATGTCCTAAAATCAAGGTCGACCGTATTCATACCATCAATTTCCTAAGCAAGATGCTTTCCGTAAAAAGTGGTTGCATGCGATTCGTAGGCAAGACCTACGAAATAAAAATATGATTCCTAATATCAAAGTCTGCTCGAAACATTTTACAGTTGAAGATTATGTCATTACTGAAACTGGTAAGTAAGCTAATTGGTACTAATTGAGAAATAATTTTATAATAAGGTAGTACATTCTTAAAAGTTAATATGACCTGTTTCAATAATTTTGGGCGAAAGACGAAGACTTAAGGAGAACGCTGTACCTTCGATATTTTCATGGTGTGCCACCGGTACCTTGGAAATAACTCCGAGAGCAAGAAGATATAGAAGTAGGAAAACAGCCATAACACCATGTGCAGTACGGTACCCTGAATCACACAGTGACCTATAATCTGACACTGGAGCATCATCAATTTCAGACTTCCTGAACAGGAAATAACTCATTACTTCCAAATTTGAAAGTTTTATACCGGTATTTGCCTTATGGTCCGAAACAAGATCCTGAAACTCGTGCGCTACACGGAAATGAAGTTCAGTCGTACTGGATGTAGCCCCAGGCACTGCTGTCACACAAATGTCGTGCCTTATGTACGCCTATAACCGGCAAAGAAGAGAAAAAAAAGCATATTAGGAATGTTTTCAAAATGCTATTTGTACTTTAAAAATTCAATGTAAAAAAACGCTAAAAGAAGGAGTTGCTGCATTTATTCCTTACTGGTACCTTTCAATCAACTCTTGCATTTTTCCGGATACTTTTTCGCCCCTTTTCTTTAATTCTGCTTCCAAATCCGCAATCGCCATTGCACCTATACCATTTCCCGTCTTGTAGAAAACATTAGCAGAATATGGTAACTCCATTTTAGTGCATTTAAAGCAAAAGTTTCGTTTCGATGATCGCAAATGTAGGAATACTCCATATAAGTCTCATGTAAAACAATCGAGCAGCGGAAAGCGCATACCGGGTATTACCATTACGCTGCCTAGCGGACAAGTTTTGCGTGATACATCCCTATACGAACACCGTAGTCGGCCGGGTAGGTGGGTCGCTCAACGTCTCAGCTGGGGTAGGGGCTAGTCCGTATCTTCCAGTAACGGCGATTGCGAATTACAAGTGGGAGTCACAAAAAAAGTAAAATAAAGTACAGACAACTAAAACGTACCCGAGTTTGATTGTAAAAGCACAAAATATGTAAATTGTAACCCAACTGTACAAACTGAAAAGATCAATAAAATACTTAGCCAAGCGGTCGAGACCCCCTCCCCACTCCTTCACCGTATCGAAGCTCCATCCCCCCCCCCCCCCCCCACACACAAACCCCAACAATCCTCCAAACCCGCCGCATCTCCTGGCCAGAGAGAAGGCGTTACCCTCTAGGTGGCTCGCCCCTCCCCTTCGCGGAGGGGTATGTATACATGTATCTAAACTGAATCGTCCACATTTCTAGCCCTTCAAACAAGAAACTCAATGTTGAAAACATCCTGGGGATATGAGGTACGAATTTCAGGTAAATAAAATATAATAAATAGGGCAAGGCATTTGATGATTTTGCATCTTTTTTTATGAAGGCCAAAATATAGCTTAAGTATATGTACATGTGTTTCATGAATTGACTGATTAAATAAGGGCAATTTGTTTTCTTTTCTTTTTGCCGTTTACAAGAGATAGGTCATTTTTGGAGCAATTTATGGTCATTTTTGGCATTTTTAATTGTTTTCTGGGAAGTGTTATATTTCGTTATATTTGGATATTTAATTAATATTATTTATGTTTACAATACTTGTCTATTATGTTTAACTTAGACAAATAACTTGCTCAAGAAAGAACGTAGACTTGCAACATACCCTGCTGCCACTAGTTTTCAAGGAAAGAGTATTTTCAACTCAATTGCACTTCCAAGAAAACATACTATAAGCAGTACCTGCCTCCCCTATATGTAGGACGCATAATGGACTCGCCCAAGCTGGGCATTGCTCCTTATCTTCAGCTAGATAAGAAGGAAGTCAGTCGCCCGCGTGCTGAGAGTCGAGTGAATTCTTTGTTGACAAGTACTGTAAGATGCCCAAAGTTAAAGGAAGTACAATTATTAAATTAAAACAATTTGTTACACAATATGGAGAAAATATATTTTCCGCTGATGGGAAAATATTATTTTGCAAAGTGTGTGATGTGCGAGTTTCAGCAGAAAAGAAGTTTACAGTTGAACAACATGTGTCGCGAGAAAAACATAAACGTGGTGTGTAGCGACTTGAAGATAAAAGAAACCGTGGCCTACACCAGACACTACTGGGTGAATCTTCAACATTTTCTCCATTTTGTGAGAAACTGTGTACAGCATTTTTCTGCGCCTATATTCCACTGAACAAACTGAACCATCCAAAGCTGCGTACATTCTTAAAAGAGGAGACTGGAAAATCTGTACCAGATCCCAGAACATTAAGAAGAACCTACGTTGGAAGATGCTATGACAAAACGTTACAAGAAATAAGGATAAGGGTAGGAGACGGAAACATATGGGTATGCATAGATGAAACAACAGACAGTATGGGACGATATATAGCCAACGTTATTGTAGGCGTCCTGGAAGCAGGGAATGCTGGAGAACCATTTCTACTACATTGTGAGCAACTGGACAAAGCTAACTGGTCAACAATTAGCAAACTGTTTGACCAGTCTTTGAGGCTATTGTGGCCCGATGGCATTCGGAATGACAATGTGCTGCTTTTAGTAACAGCTGCAGCACCCTACATGGTAAAGGCTGCAAATTCGTTACAAGCGCTTACATCGGACCGCGGAAGAGGTACGACATAATTTTCCTGAAGTTGACAAGTTAATTGGGTGCATAAAGAAAGTGTTTTTGAAAGCCCCATCTAGAGTTCTAGCATTCAAAACAGAAGCTCTTGAAATTCCCGTGCCCTTTTCACCTGTTTTGACTAGATGGGGAACGTGGATTGAGGCTTGTTGTTATTACTGCGAGAACTTTGAAGTTGTAAAGAAAGTGGTCGATTCCTTCGACAAAACTGAGGCTGGATCAATAAAAACAGCCAAGGAACTCTTGGCTGACAAAGAAATTGCATGTAAACTTTCCTACATAAAAACAAATTTCGGATCCCTTCCTAATGCAATAAGTGCTCTAGAAAAATCCCAAGTGCCACTAGTGGAGCAGCTGCAAATTGTGTATAAAGTTGTGAATGATCTGAATCGTGTGTGTGGTAAAGTGGGTGAAGTTGTATCCATGAAATTGAAGAAGGTGTTGCAAAAGAACAGTGGGTATAAAACTTTGTGTTCTATTGGCAAAGCATTGTCGGGTGAAAATGTTTCTCTTACCGACTGTGAATTGAATCCGGGAGATATTGCTTGTTTTCAGTATGCACCAATTGTTTCAGTTGACGTAGAGAGAAGCTTTTCCATGTACAAATCGTTACCTGCAGACAATAGGCAATCGTTTTCATTTGAGAACCTACGCAAAGTTTTTATTGTGCATTTCAATTCGAATTTATTGTAAACAGCCACTGAAGTTTGTTTTCTTAAATATTCTTGGTTAATTAAATGACACCTATTTGCTAGGAGAGTATTTGAAGAATATGCCAGTTCTAAAATATTTCATTTTTTTCACCAGGGGTGCAAAGTGGTATTTACTTTGTTAGTAACAAAAATAATTTAAACTTAATGCATTGTCATCCATTAAAATTCTCTCTTAAATCAGCTAATTGTTTCTTAAAGGATTAATAAATAAGTGACTTACGATTAATTTATTGGTCATTTTTTTCAAATTTTGTGTCTTTTTAACCATTTTTTGGTCATAAATGCATTTTTTATTTTGCATTTTATTCCTATTTTTTGGCCATTAAATGCCTTGCCCTAATAATAAAGTGTGAGAAACTTCTTTCTTTCTTTCTTTCTTTCTTTCTTTCTTTCTTTCTTTCTTAATCTGTTTACACTCCAGGGTTGGCTTTTCCCTCGGACTCAGCGAGGGATCCCACCTCTACCGCCCAAAAGGGCAGTGCCCTGGAGCTTGAGACATAGGGTCGGGGGATACAACTGGGGAGGATGACCAGTACCTCGCACAGACGGCCTCACCTGCTATGCTGAACAGGGGCCTTGTGGTGGGGAATGGGAAGTTAGGAAGGGATAGACAAGGAAGAGGGAAGGAAGCGGCCGTGGCCTTAAGTTAGCTACCATCCCGGCATTTGCCTGGAGGTGAAGTGGGAAACCACGGAAAACCACTTCCAGAATGGCTGAAGTGGGAATCGAACCCACCTTCACTCATTTGACCTTCCGAGGCTGAGTGGACCCCGTTCCAGCCCTCGTACCACTTTTCAAATTGCGAGGCCTAGGGAGTCTTTCATTTTCACGCCCTTCATCGTCTTTCCTTTGTTTGGCCGATATCTTCATTTTTGAAGTATCGAACCTTTTCTATTTTCCTTCTGATCAGTGTTAGTAGAGTCCGACTTGTTGGCTGAATGGTCAGCGTACTGCCCTTCGGTTCAGAGAGTCTCGGGTTCTATTCTCGGTCAGGTCGGAGATTTTAACCTTCATTGGTTAATTCCATGGCTTGGAGGCTGGGTGTTTGTGCTGTCCTCAACATCCCTGCAACTCACATATCATACTATCCTCCACCACAATGACACGCAGTTACTTACTCGCCGCCCAACCTCATCGCAGGGTCTGCCTTACAAAGGCTGCACTAGACTAGAAATAGGCACACGAAATTATGTATAGTATTAATAGAGGATGGTTACCTCTTATCTCTTAAGACAGTAATCATCACCAGCACTAAATTTTACGTACGGTAACAAGAACGAGACCTGGCAACACTCTTGACCATTTGGCTTGTGTAAATGATATCTTTTATCTATTAAGTTCAAATGATTTTTCTTTATTAGTACTTACTTAATCTGTTTACCCTCCAGGGTTGACTTTTCCCTCGTGCTCAGTGAGGGATCCCACCTCTACCACCACAGGGGAAGAGTCCTGGAGCGTGAGATATTGGGTCGGGGTATACAACTGGGGAGGAGGACCAGCACCTCGCCCAGCCGGCCTCACCTGCTATGCTGTTGTGGGGGGGGGGGGGTTGAATGATTGGAAGAGGGAAGGAAGCTGCCGTGGCCTTAAGTTAGGTACCATCCCGGTATTTGCCTGGAGGAGAAGTGGAAAACCACTTCGAAGATGGCTGAGGTGGGTATGAATTCCCCTATACTCAGATGACCTCCAGAGGCTGAGTGGACCCCGTTCCAGCCCTCGTTCCACTATTCAAATTTCGTGGCAGAGCCGGAAATCGAACCCGGGTCTCCGGGGGTGGCAGCTAATCACACTAACCACTACACCACAGAGGCGGACTTCTTTATTAATACTCCGGTTTTCCCTGTCATATTTCATTCCAGCAACACTCTGCATTAACATTTCATTTCCTCTGTCAGTCATTAATAGAGATGGGAATTATAGGCACGAATAGGTTAGAATGCAAACGTATTTGAACAAGGCGCAAGTGAAATCTAGCCGCTCTACAGATATGTCGGGGAGTTGCATAAATTTTAGGGGTTCTGATAATTCAGATCGATAATATTTATGCAAATCTCACCGCAGAACCGTCATGCGGGTAACATACACTTGCGCCTTGTTCAAATACATTTGCATTCTAACCTATTCGTGCCTATAATTCCCATCTCTAGTCATTAATCAGTGCCCCAGAGGAGTGCGACAGGCTTCGGCAGCCGGCGCAATTCCTACACTCACCGCTAGATGTGGGCTTCATTCATTCTATTCCTGACCCGGTCGAATGACTGAAAACAGGCTGGTTCGATTCCCGGCAAGGTCGGGAATTTTAACCATAATAGGTTAATTTCGCTGGCACGGGGGCTGAGTGTGTGTGTCGTCTTTATCGTCATTTGATCCTTATCACGACGTGCAGGTTGTCTACGGGAGTCAAATCAAAATACCTGCATCTGGCGAGCCGAACTTGTCCTCGGACACTCCCAGCACTAAAAGCCATACGCCACTTCATTTTTTTACCAGGCAAATGCTGGGGCTGTACCTTAATTAAGCCCACGTGCCGCTTCCTTACAACTTCTAGACCTTTCCTATACCATCGTTGCCATAAGACCTACCTGTGTCGGTCCCACCAAGGACCGAGGGGAATATTTTCATTTCCCTCCCCAAATTCATTGATTAATTTTTATATATAAATAACAGCAGAAAAATCCACAAGTTAGAAAATGCAGAAAAGGCGTTAAACTACCGAATAAGCTACGGAAGCTAAAATAGGCAAAAAAGGCAAAATAATAACTGGTCCTACCGTTCCCAAACGTACGGAAACACGTTTGTCTCTATGTAACACTGCGATATATCCACCCAGATAAAAAGGCATTCAGCCTAACTTCCGGGCTCTAGTCATAAACCTCCTGTAGCTGGGTATACGAAAACATTTGAACTAATTTTCTATAATTTCCTCATTGTGCTGGTTGAGATCACGTTTGTCAGAATACTAAACACACCCATCGTGGTCAGTTACACTTGAAACTGACCTAGTTTCCAGCCTTGTAAATTATAACAGTAACACCTGATACCTAGTTATATAAGTTACTAGTGATCTTGTCAGCTATTCCAGTGAAAGTCTGATTACGAATGACACGTACTGTACTCTATCTGTTTCCACATCCTCTCGTTGAGTCAATACTGGCTATGTTTTCACCTACTTAACCAAGTTATAATGTCTTCTTTTACTTGTAACTGTGTCTGTGGAAGATTTCCCTGAAACAATTGGTGACTCTATCGTGGAGTCCGCCTCTGTGGTGTATGCGATTAGCTGCCACCCCCGGAGGCCCGAGTTCGATTCCCGGCTCTGCCACGAAATTTGAAAAGGGGTACGAGGGCTGGAACGGGGTCCACTCAGCCTCGGGAGGTCAACTAAGTAGAGGTGGGCTCGATTCCCACCTCAGCCGTTCTGGAAGTGGTTTTCCGTGGTTTTCCGTGGTTTCCTACTTCTCCTCCAGTCAAATGCTGGGATGGTACCTAACTTAAGGCCACGGCTGCTTCCTTCCCTCTTCCTTGTCTATCCTTTCCAATCTTTCCATCCCACACCAAGGCCCCTGTTCAGTATAGCAGGTGAGGCCGCCTGAGCGAGGTACTGGTCATTCTCCCCAGTTTTATCCCTCGACCCAATGTCCCACGCTCCAGGACACTGTCCTTGCGGCGGTAGAGGAAAAATCCCTCGCTGAGTGCGAGGGAGAAACCAACCCTGGAGGGTAAGCAGATTAAGAAAGAAAGAAAGACTCTATCGTGGAAAAAAGTATAGACACCCAAGTTAATACGTTAATAAAAAGTTTATCCTTTGTCCCACATAGAAACAAACTACACCAAAATTTAGCTTATTTTATTCTACGTTTAATTATGTGAGATAGAAACTTTTGTCGTACCCAGTTAAAATTTTAGTGCAGGTAGAACAAAAAAAGTGCCGCTACTTTTCCATTTCCAACGAAGCACTCATTTTGAAATTTCATAACTTTAAAAGTATTGATCTGATTGTTACCAAACTTCAATACGTCTTAAAGTAACTGCTGCTTTCTTATATTATTATTATTATTATTATTAGGGGACCCGTGCGAGAAATCTCGCATGTTCATAAATATGTGGTTGAGTAGCCCCCTGGTGAACTGCTGGTGAACTAAGCAATACACACATCAGTACAATATTAGACAGTCTTACCAAATACAGTAGGGATAATACGCGACACTTACGGATTTCGCCTTGCTAAAATGGGAGACAATTCGACGGTGGCGCTCCTAGTGACTTGACCTGAAAAAATCGCGCTAAATTCAAATATCAATGGAAATGTATTTATGGAAATGGATAAATAAATTACGTCTAGAAAGAAAGTGTTATTGAGATATTAACTTCGAAGTTGCTAAAGCAATTCTGGATAAATGAATGAAGAATTATTTAAAAGGTTATTATTCAAAGACTGAAATTAGACACATAAACAAGATATGAAATGGGCTGCTTTGAAATGGCTTGATCTTTCATTTATGCATTACTTTTTTAGCTTTAGCATTCCTGCCTGAACTTTTACGGTTGGATTTGTTCAAAGACTGAAATTAGACACATAAACAAGATATGAAATGGGCTGCTTTGAAATGGCTTGATCTTTCATTTATGCATTACTTTTTTAGCTTTAGCATTCCTGCCTGAACTTTTACGGTTGGATTTGTCTTTATTATCATTTAAAAAACATTTTATCATCACATTAGGACATTTGTCAATAAAAATATCAGCACATTCCTTACACACATGATGCAATGAATTAACAATTAAAATATGGACAATTTTCCTTTTAATATGAAGCCCACTAACAGAAAGAAAATCTACAAAATCCCGGCTTTAATCTGATAAGAGGGATAAAAGAAAGAAAAGTATGAAAATGTTGTCGATAGTGATGCTTTAAGGAATATTTACGTACAATTAGAGCAAAAATGTAACATACTCTTGGCTGTATTGTCGAGGATTTCTAGAGTCGCTGGCCTGGAAATGATCTGAACAGATCTTATAATTCTTATATAAGCGTAACGTCCCTTGTTTCTTGTACACCTTATCCAAATCGCTTCTGTGACATTTCAAAACCCACAGATCACACCTACGACAACACATCGGTATTGAAGGTTAACTGCTGCACTATAGAATAAAATTTGCGTATTACATTTTATGCCAGTTAAAGTATGGGTCGAGCAGGTCAGAAGATTATGACGTAGTATAAAAATCTCTGTCACTGGAAGAATATATATGCAAACACAATATTACTTACATGTTCTTGTCACGAGGGAACCTGAAGAACGACCGCGCATTTTTCTCTAGTTCGTAATTACTGCAGCCAAACACAGCACATACGTTTCCCCTCATGTTGAGAGGAGATATCGAGGAATGACACACGCTACTATTTAATTACGTCAACTCACTGAAAACGCATAAATAACACCAAAAACTTCACACAAAAATACACGTGCTCTTATGAGAGAATCAGTACTGTTCAGGTCTATCCGCTAGAGTGAGCTCCAATAGTTGTCCCTCGATATCTCGCTCAGTGTCTACTGTACTACTGTATTTGGTCTTACTTACCACTTAATGTAATCTTTGATTTTTTTTTTTAACATTTATGGTATCCACTCGAACGGAAGCAAATGCAATTGCATTATTTTGCTGACGAATGTTCCGAAAGTAATTTTTGGTTTTACTATGATTATTTTCTTAACTGATAATTACAGCATATCATAATGACATAAAACAGGCGTCCCAGCGGCCAGAATATGAAGTGGATAGTAAAGATTGCGCGTATTATCCTACAGCAACAGTATTTGCGAATTGCACACTTCGTACAATCTGTAATCGGGAAAAGGAGAATCCTTTCCAAATTTGAAGTCCTTAGGTTTAATGGTTGCGGAGTGTTCCTGATTAATGTATCAGTGAATTGAGATTTTCTCTGCCACCCCCCTTAAACGCATTTGGGAGTCGGTGAAAATTTATATTTAATAATATAAAATATAGCCTATAGCACTCAGGGATGGTGTATCTTTCTATTAATGAAAGAATTTTTTGAATCGGTCCAAGAGTTTCTGAGATTACCCTCCATACAAACACAAACTCACAAAATTCGCACACTCTCTTTATTACCTCAGTACAGATATTTCACTGACCACAATTACTTCTTCCAAACTCTTCTGTGCCTTGCTGTTCCCATCAACCACTCTTCAAAGTATAATAAATCCTTCGTTGTAGCTGGGTCACGACTTCGGAATTCACTTCGAGCTGCTGTCAGAAACTCTAAGTCATTATCAAAATTTAAAACTGCGTGCAGAGATTACCTGAAGAATACCGCTGATTCTTTCGTGTGATTGATATGATAGGTTGCGTAATGGTGGTAGGTAGGCTACTCTTCGTCTTTCTTCTTCTTTTTCTACCGCTTTTCCCTCACCTGTGGGGTAGCGGGCGCGAACTGTGTCACACATTTGGATTTGGCCCTGTTTTACGACCGGATGCCCTTGCTGACGCCAACCCTATATGGAGAGATGTAATCACTATTGCGTGTTTCTGTGGTGGTTGGTAGTGTAGTGTGTTGTCTGAATATGAAGAGGAACGTGTTGGGACAAACACAAACACCCAGTCCCCGGGCCAGAAGAATCGGGAATCGAACCCGGGACCCTCTGAACCGAAGACCTCAACGCTGATCATTCAGCCAATTAGTCGGACGGTAGGTAGGCTAGTAATATTGACAATTTACTGTATAGCTGAAGATCACTGTCATTCTAATAATTAATATTAAGTTATTACTATACTTGTATTATTATAGAGTAGGCCTAAATGTACGTAATATTTAGCTTTTATCTCATGTACATAGATCACTGTTTATTGGCACACTTGTATTACCGTTACTTTATTATGTATTGTATTTTGTTTGGGCATTGCTTATATTTTGTTGTTTGTATGTAACTTTTTCATTATGACATTTTCTCATTCTTTTTCACTCATTTGCTCCGGTTTCTTTTCTAACTTAGTTGTATTTATTGAGCTTTGCCTTCATTCTCCATAATATGTTCCCCATATGTGCTATTTAGCTTAGTTATCTTTGACTGTAAAATAGTAGATTTCTTTTATATATGTACCAGGGGACACGTACTTCTTCGCAGCATTCGTTATAAATAAATGTCATAGTTTTATTGTTTTTTCTGCCCTTTTCAATGGTTTTATGAACGTTTAATAGGAAGCGTGTTATGGTATACCACACTTCGTGGTCAGAATTCTTCCATTTTGCGTGATAATTCTGTCTGTTTGGTGAAAATATATCCATATATTCACTTGTTTTATCGTGCAGTTCTGATGTAAAGCTCGGTATTGTGTCGTAGAAGGCAATAGAATTTTTAATTACAGTTCTGCAATATAGAACGGTTGTCTTGTGAGCTCATAGATAGTTTCGAAAGAGTGGTTTTTGCCAGGCAGAGAACATTTTGAAGATACATGGCCTTAACTCTTTCTAGTGTAGCTAGTTTATCCTTCGATAGATGTTCTCAGATAATGTCTAAGTCATGATGGGGTCTGTTTGTACGTAGACATTTTTTCCTTTAGCAGCATTTAAATTATTAGGAACGCGCTGCCATCTGTTGAATGTATTTGGAACCTGGGGAAGGTTAGAAAATCAAAGAGTATCTAGTAGTGAATAGTATTTTTCCGTGATCAGAGGAAGTGTTTACTCTCTGGCTTGACAGATAGTAATCAAATATGGCGGCATGCAAAGACATTCCTAAGGATGAAAATCACATACTGTATATCCGAATATTAATAAAAGTGTTTGTCGCTTAGCAACATGCTAAGTGCAGTATGTATTGCGGGTTAGGGTAAGCTTTCGCCGGAGTGATCATTTTAATGATTTGATTTTATGATTACTCAAAGTTGGCTAAACTTAGAGACCTGTCAATGTTTCATGATTCACGGGCAGGTAATTCCGAAGAGAATAAAACAGAAATGAAGCAAATCGGTCCACTAGAAGGGACGGACGGATTTGCCAAATCTGTTTCTAGTAAACTCTTTTAATATGTAGACGATCTTGTAATTTACGTGTTTAAGTGTAAGAGAGGGCCACGAGCCCAACTTCGCCACTGATTAAGTCAAATATATCAATTAATTAACAACCAAATAGTCCTACATTTGCAACCTATCGAACAGATGTCCCCCCACGTGAACTGAAAATGCAATTTATCACCTTGGCTAGGCGAAACATCTACTCTGTTCATTCAAACTATTGATATTCTAGTAACATTTCCTTCGCCCCACAAAAGTCATGTCTAACTTCTATCGTGACACCGAAAATGCCAGATGATGAAGAACAGAGATGTGATGATTGCGTTCTTCCAAGTAACACCGATATTGTCAAAGCTGTTACACTTTTGGAGTGGAAAGTTTGTTGAGGTAACACTGGAGAAATCCAACCTCAACATACTGTGAATTACTGGGAAGAGGCGTGTCCTTTGTTAGCTGTTTCCTGTGAAAATACAAGTTAGGAGGAATTCCTAAAAGTCAGATATATGGCAAGGTAAACAGGCGGTTATTTCTCTGGGATATCCCAGATGTAAATTTCAGAATAACCTGTTGCAGACTTCCTAATAAGAACTGCAAATTTCATCTCCCAATGGCTTAGATCAAAGGCTACAAGACGTTGTTCGCATGCAAATGGCAGTCATAAACATACTTATTTTTCTTCTTCGTTTTTACGATGAGGCTTACCAGGGAGCACATGCCAATTGCAGTTCATCCTTCCTTGTTGTTTCCTCCATCATTGCACTATGCTTTATTTTTCTCTCCTCAGCCCACTTTGGACTGGGTTTTCTTTCCATTCTTCCTTGGATTCCTTCCATTCCTAAAACTTTATTTTTAAAAAATTTCTCTTTCTATACTTTTCTCTTATTTTTACCAGGCGAGTTGGCCATGCTGTTAGGGGCGTGCAGCTTTGAGCTTGCATCGTGGAGAGAGTGTATTCGAACTCCACTGTCGGCAGGCCTGAAGATATTTTTTCGGAAGTTTCCCATTTTCACACCAAGCAAATGTTGGGACTGTACCTTAATTAAGGCCACGGCTGCGTCTTCCCACTCTTAAGCCTTTCGTATCCCCTCGTCGCCATAAGACCTACAGTATCTGTGTCGGTGCGATGTTAAGCAACTTTGTATTCCCTTATTTTATTTTATTCCTTTTTAAATCTTTCTTGATCTCTCGCATCCATTCCTCCAACACAACTGCTAATTGCTTTAAGATATGTCTCGAGTAAATATGAATTACTAGACGTTATTTATTGTAATGTTTGTACACGTAACTGATTTAATTTATGTTAAATGAATAAGCGCAACATTTTAGTTGCTATTTTTTTTTTTTTTTGCAAGTTGCTTTACGTCGCACCGACACAGATAGGTCTTATGACGACGATGGGATGGGAAAGGCCTAGGAATGAGAAGGAAGCGGCCGTGGCCTTAATTAAGGTACAGCCCCAGCAGTTGCCTGGTGTGAAAATGGGAAACAACGGAAAACCATCTTCAGGGCTGCCGACAGTGGAATTCGAACTCACTATCCCCCGGATGCAAGTTCACAGCCGTGTTTCCCTTACCGCACAGCCAACTCGCCCGGTACATTTAAGTTGTAGGCCTAATACTGTGTTTGTTTGTTTGTTCGTTCGATCGATCGATCTTTCGTTCGTTCGTTTTGTAGCCACTTTTCAGCTAATTGTCCGGCTCCATGGTTAAATGGTTAGCGTGCTGGCCTTTGGTCACAGGGGTCCCGGGTTTGATTCCTGGCAAGATCGGGAATTTTAACCATCATTGGTTAATTTCACTGGCACGGGGGTTGGGTATGCGTGTCGTCTTCATCATCATTTCATCCTCATCACGACGTGCAGGTCGCCTACGGGAGTCAGATCAAAAGACCTGCACCTGGCGAGCCGAACCTGTCATCCGACACTCCCGGCACTAAACACCATATGCAATTTCATTTCAGCTAGTTTCTACTAAGTTTAAGTCAGCCAACAGTCAACAGAATAATTAGAAGAGTATCTGTACTGATCCGTCTCTGTGGTGTAGTGGTTACTGTGATTAGCTGGCACCCCCGGAGGCCCGGGTTCGATTCCCGGCTCTGCTACAAGATTCGAAGAGTGGTGCTAGAGCCGGAACGAGATCCACTCAGCCTCGGGAGGTCAACTGAGTAGAAAGGGGGTGGGGGTCGATTCTTACCTCAGCATCCTCGAAGTGGTTCTCCACGGTTTCCCACTTCTCCTCCAGGCGAATGCCGGGATGGAACCCAACTGAAGGCCACGGCCGCTTCCTTCCTTTTTTCCTTGTCTATCCCTTCCAAACTTCCCATCCCCGACAAGGCCCTTGTTCATCATAGCAGGTGAGGCCACCTGGGCGAGATACTGTTCTTCCCTCCCAGTTGTATCCCCCGACCCAAATTGTCATGCTACCTTGAGGCGATAGATGTGAGTCCGAGGGGAAAACCCAGTGGCGACGATAAGGACCCCGCAGACCCCGCGGGGCGGCGGGGGAGGTGGGGAACATGGCTTGTGAGGCGCTCATGACTTTTTTCGTAATTTAGTAGCTGAAGAGTGATTTTACATATTGATAAAGCTACAGCACAAGACATTGTATTATTGGTATTACAGAGTGTTATTTCAAATCAGGCCGCCGTAGTGCATAGCTTGTTTCATCAATAGGAGTACGGTAGTTATTTCTGAAAGAATGTGTGTTTTCCAACGTGTTCCAATAATAGCCATCCCTTGCTGCCACTCACAACAATCAACACGGCTTTTGAAGTAATCAGCCAGTTCTGAGAACCCAGCAGTCAGCGAAGATGCAATAACAAAGACGCCCTCCTTATCTAAACTCTAAATATTGAAGTTTCGAGCCTGTTTATAACTCTCGGCAGTCAATGTAGCCAAGTAGTCCTACGATGGACGATTGAGTTGTAAATTATTTGGTCCTAGGAACGAGATTAGTTCTTAATATTTTGACAGTCAGCGTGTTTTGGTTACTATAATAATTGGAATATGTATTTCTTGTGTTTGTGCATGTGTGTTCATACCATATAAGTGCAATATTTTAATTCCTTCGGATTTGAATTTATTTCGTGAGATTAGTAAATCTTTCTACACGTGACCTCAAGGTCGTTCTGTGAACGAGGAACGACTTGTGGTCCGGATATTTCCTAACCGCACCTTGCCCAAAAAACCAGTTCAGAGGAGACTATTGTGTAGTGATGCACACCGCACGTGTCATCTTCAGCCAAGTTCACGAGCAAGAACAATGGCCTTTGTAGAGAGAAAAGAAAAACCAGTCGAACTCCGATATCTCGAAGTGCTTGTGAAGGCTAAAAATAATTAAAGGTATTATGTAGAAGAATGTGGATGCTACTTCACCTCCACAAAAAGTATCACCTGCACCGTTATTTACTTCCTAATTTCAGTCACCAGTGCAACTCTCTCTTTTATACATCTTTCTTTCTTTCTTTCTTTCTTTCTTTATATGTTTACCTTCCAGGGTTGGTTTTTCCCTCAGACTCAGCGAGTGATCCTACCTCTACCGCCTCAAGGGCAGGGTCCTGGAGCTTCAGACTCTGGGTCGGGGATACAACTGGAGAGGATGACCAGTACCTCACCCAGGCGGCCTCACCTGCTATGCTGAACAGGGGCCTTGTGGGGGGGAATGGGAATATTGGAAGGGATAGACAAGGAAGAGGGAAGGAAGCGGCCGTGGCCTTAAGTTAGGTACCATCCTAGCATTTATCTGGAGGAGACGTAGGAAACCACGGAAAACCACTTCCAGGATGGCTGAGGTGGGAATCGAACCCACCTCTACTCAGTTGACCTCCCGAGGCTGAGTACACAGTTCCAGCCCTCGTACCACTTTTCAAATTTCGTGACAAAGCCGGGAATCGAACCCGGGCCTCCGGGGGGGGGGGGGCAGCTAATCACACTAACCACTAAACCACAGAGGCGGACTTCTTTTTTTTTACAATTCGTTTTACGTGACACCGACACAGATAGGTTTTATGGTGACCATGGCATAGGAATGGCCTAGGAATGGACTTAATTAAGGTGCAGCCCCAGCATTTGCCTGGTGTGAAAATGGGGAAACCTCGCAAAAGCATCTTCAGGGCTACCGACAGTGAGGTTCCAACCCACTATCTTCCGGATGCGAGCTCACAGCTGCGCGCCCCTAACTGCACGACCAACTCGCCCGTTGATGTATTTGGTACTAGGGTCATTACTACAGGAGAAAATCCGAATTATGAGTTCTATGAGATTCGTGATTTTGACAGAACTATTCGTAGCCAGCTTCGTTTATCCTGGCCGCTGTCTTCTTCACAGATCAACACGGACAATAACAACCACCGTTACTTTTCGTTCCAACCCAGCTGTTGTTCTCCTTCCAGCGACCTCCTTATATTGTAATCACCTCTTCAGCCAGAACAAGCCCGACCTTCTATAACGCTATTTACAAGTTTCCTGATAAATGGCTCAGATAAATCGGCCACAGAGCCCGAGCTTGAAGATCGATAACAATAGAATATAGCTGCTAGCATAATCCCTTCTTTATGAGCTCTAAATTAGGCCTACTTAACAGGATCCTTGAAAATGACCGACTTACTTCCGAGATGTACACCTGTGCAAGCCACTGAGCGTACAATGATGATGATGATGATAATAATAGGATTTTAATCTTCATTGGTTAATTCCAATGGCTCGGGAGCTGGGTTTTTGTGCTGTCCCCAACATCCCTGCAACTCATACCACTATCCTCCACCACAATAACACGCAGTTACCTACACATGAGAGATGTCACCCACCCTCATCGGAGGGTCTGTCTTACAAGGGATACAATCGGCTAGAAATAGCCACAAGAAATTATTATTATTATTATTATTATTATTATTATTGTTGTTGTTGTTGTTGTTGTTCCGAGGTTTCTGTGGAACAGCAGAGGTGATAGAAGGTGCCGGGGTGAATGGGTCTAACTACAAAGCCGAGGTATGAATTAAAATTTCATTAAAGGTTATATTTTCGAAAATAGCAAACCTTAACAATTTTCACATAGAATTTCAAAATTTAACAAATAACAACAAGTCAACAAATAACCGACACTCAGGTACAAGACCAGGAAAAGCCAAGATTTAGAGACAATTTAACAATCTGGGCTTCAAGCCCCAAGTTTTACCATTTCTGAGCTCTCAGCTCACAAACACATATTTACCAAAGGGCAGAAATCCCCTAATAACATGGAGCACTTGCTCCCACCTAGCAATGCCAAGCCTCCTAGAGGCACATTTCCAATACTTAAGAGAACTGACCCGCTCTCAGTTTTCCAAGCCTATTGAAGGCAATACCAGGCTTTATACTAAATTGCCATCAAGGCACAACTTACACTAAATGAAACGGGGGTATCTTGTACCCAGCCTACTGGGCCTTAGTAGAAAAATAATAGGTTAAGTAAATGGCCCAAAATGCAAAAACGAATGGAGGCGTGAATTTGCACTCCTACATGAAACTACTTAAAACCTAAGAGGCACAAGACCGATGAAATAGGGGCTATTGCCAAACTATGGAGGTGACTCGTATAATGAATAAATTTAACACATTAAGGAAGAGTAGAAAATCAGTTACCAAAACGTAGTCACCTCAAGACAACATGAAGGGGAGCTCGAGAGGGTAAAGCACTCTCTATCTCCGATTTACAGTTACAGATATATGAAGTTTTTACATAAACTGGAAGAAATTTACATCTTTATAGAGATAGGTTACATGGTAAAGGTTTCGGACCTTCCCCGCGGGTTAAACTGCTGAGCTAGCAAGAAATAAAGATGTTAAGCGGCCATTACCTTACTGAAGAACTGCTGCCTGAAGAAAGAGGCCCTTCCCGCCTCCTGCTACACGTCCATACACTAAGTTAGATGTTGATGAAGTGGCCGAGAGACAAGAAAATCAGCAGTTTTTATACCCTCGGGGAAGATTCGAGACCTTTCATGAATAATTAAGACACACCCACAGGCTTTTATTGGCTACAGTACACAGTTACACACAAAAGCGAAGAAGACATATGGGATTGGCTGAAAATTAATTACAGAAATAATTGATTGGCAAAGAAAAGATTAATATTGCCAACCCACAAATGAAAGAACGAAATTTAGTAATAAGAAAACTTACGAGTACAAAATATCTTCAAGAAAGTTCCCTCACTTCGCACCAGGGTGCATGATCATAGTTTTTTAGTAGAGACATCTATGAGAGAATGTCCAAACTTCTTGATAAATCGAAAACAAAAACAAGTCGAAATTCACACAGTGACATCTTCAGAGGAAAAGTTTAAGAAGATCCAATTTTAAGTTCACAGTTTCTCCTGTAGAGGAGTACTTTAAGGCGGAAAATTCAAATGCGAGGCGTAGAGGTGTACCAGCCGGTACAATTATTATTACTATTATTATTATTATTATTATTATTATTATTATTATTATTATTATTATTATTGTTGTTGTCCGCCTTTGTGGTTGAAGTCGTTAGTGTAATTATCTACCATCCCAAGAGGACTGGGTTCGATTCCCGGCTCTGCCACAAAATTTGTAATGTAGTACGAGGACTGAAACGGGGTTCACTCAGCCTCGGGAGTTCAACTGAGTACACGAGGGTTTGATTGCCCCTCAGCCAGCCTCGAAGTGGTTTTCGGTGGTTTCCCCCTTCTCCTCCAGGCAAATGCCAGGGTTGTACTTAACTTTAATGCTACGGCTGCTTCCTTGTCTCATTCTTGTCTATCCTTTCTAATCTTCACATCCCCCATAAGGCCCCTATTCAGCATAGCAGGTGAGATAACCTTTGTCAGGTACTGGTCCTCCTTCCCGGTTTCATCGCTCCGGCCCAAAGTCTCACGCTCCAGGACACAGCCTTTGAGGCGGTGGAGGTGGGAACCGTCACTGGAGGGTACACAGATTAAGAGAGAACGAAAGAAAGGAAGGAAGAAAGAAAGAAATAAAGTAATGTGAAAATAAGAATTTATTTACTCGGTCACACAGATAGTTTCACCAATAATGTACGGAGGAGACATTTGCAATTTTTAGACACATTTTTAGGATGGATAATAATAGACTCACAAGAAGATTTTTCAATGTTATAAATTCCGAACACAGGAGAACAAATTGGCTGGAGGAAACAAGAGGAGACCTGAATGAATTGTAATGACCATGAGAAATCGCAAAGTCTTTAGGTCCTGAGTAAATGAACTCGCATTTATGGTGAAAACCAGCAATTGGAGTGGTACAAGGTGGTCAGAAGAACGTAAGAGGCAACACATTGAGTTCATGAAGAGATTTTGGAAGAATAGGAAGGCGAAAGTCATCAAGCCAATGCACAAGTTTCAGTGCACTCTATGAATGGTCATAACGGTACAAAAAGAAGAAGACGAAGAAGAAGGAGAATTTATCTACCCGAGTCAGAAGCTTTACAAATTTTAACATTACATAATTGTGTAAAATAGTGGAATGTTTCAAAAGACAATTACGAAATCCCAAAAATCACACATCTTTAACGGAAAAAAATTAAATGAATCGGGCAACAGCAACTGCATTTTCTTAAGCCTTTATTAAACCCCTATCACTGCATGACTCAGTACAGAGTAAGCATTGGCGTAGATGGTGTTCTTCTCCGCAGTCACCTTGTGTTGGTTTGTTTTCAATCGCGACATTCCTCCCGGCATCATTGTAATGACCTATATAGATTTCACTTCAGTTGGGAAAGCCACTAAGACAGTTTTTCTGGAGAGTGAGTGTCTGCCATTATCATAAAAACTTCCCAACTTGATTGTGACTGATGGTAGGCAAGAAGGCCTACCATCACAATGAAAATTCCCTAACCCAGTCTTCATATAAGAAAAGATGTTTGGTGACTTCCCCGTCGCGTTTCTGGGGTAACGTCAAGAGGTATGCAATCTAATACAATCTTACTCACAACGAGTATACTACCTAACCTAGAATTCTGTATACATGGTAGAATTCCGTAGCAAAGCACGGGTACATCAGCTAGTTAATTCCAAAATACGGTATGTGCCTGTTTGTACCTCCGGCTGACTTGGTATGTAAAAATGCTTACTTATAGTGCATTGCTCTTGTTTTAATTTCTTGTTTCGAAATCCACTCATACACTTCATTTTTTTTTCATTAGCATTGTATAGTACTTGTTGCATTAATAATACTCGTAGGCTATATACATCGCTGCTAGGCAATCAAAACCTCGTACTTCCACTCACGAGAAAACCATGTTTCTCCATCTGTCTTGTGAAGGCTTGCCGCATTGCCCGAGAAGGGACCAGAAGGCTCCAAAGGTCGAATAACTAGGCTATCATTAAACAATGAAAATGCCAGGAACAGTTCTCGGGCTAATCGCTCAGTATTCGACTACTCATATAAACTTTACTCTGAAGGAGTTATGAGGTTTCCTTTACACAGCGACGATTAGCGGCTTAGATGCTTGCCTGTCATCCCAGGGACCATGGTTTGATTCCTGGTGTTTCTGGGGTGAGATTTTCAGTTGAAAATCCTGTGGTGTAAGGAAGGGCATGTGACCTTAAATCCCCGGCCATAATTCTTTCATGTTTCAGTACGTGCAGGGATCCTCAGCAAGCGGCATAAGCTACGGAATATTATTTTATATATATATGTTATTTCAATAGTATAGATCCCTTTTGCGGCACTCACAAGTAACCGATCGTGGAAAATGAGCGGTCAAAAGAAAGAGAATAGACATTAGCATTGACGAATTGTACTCTCATTTCATAAATATCGATAATATCTTTTAAAATGAGTTTTAAAAATTGTACGAAGTGTGCGATTTGCAAATACTGTTGCTGTAGGAAAATAGACGCAATCATTGCAGTCCACTTCACAGTTTGGCCACTGGGACGCCTGTTTTTATGCCATGAGACGCTGTAATTATCAGTTAAAAAGGAATGATAGTAAAATCAAAAATTACTTCTGGAACATTCGTCAGTATAATAATGCACTTGCATTTTCTTCCGTTCAAGTGAATACCATAAATGTTTAAAAAAATCAAAAATTACATTAAGTGATAAGTAAGACTGTCTAATATTGTAGTGATTTTTGTATTCCTTAGTTCACCAGTAATTCACCAGAGGGCTACTCCACCACCTGAACATGCGAGATTTCTCTCACGAGTCCCCTAGTATATATTATTTCATTAGTATAGATCGCTTTTGCGGCGCTCACAAGTAACTGATCGTGACAAAGGAGCATTCAAAAGAAAGGGAATAGACATTAGCAGCGACGAATTGCACTCTCGTTTCATGAATATAGATGATTTCTTTTAAAAACGAGTTTAAAATTTGTACGAAGTGTGCGATTTGCAAATACTGTTGCTGTAGGAAAATACGCGCCATCATTGCTGCCCACTTCACAGTTTGGCCGCTGGGACGCCTGTTTTATGTCATGATATGCTGTAATTATCAGTTAAAAACGAATGATACTAAAATAAAAAATTACTTCCGGAACATTTGTCACTATAATAATGCACTTGCATTTGCTTATGTTCAAGTGGATACAATAAATGTTACAAAATCAAAGATTACATTAAGTGGTAAGTATGACTGTCTAATATTGTACTGATTTTGTATGCCTTATTTAACCAGTAGTTCACCACTCTATCACATACTTTATGAACATGCGAGATTTCTCGCACAGGTCCCCTAGTAGTTAATATTAGCTTTGTTCGTGCAGTAAATCTATGATAGTTGGTGATTTGTACAAGAGCGCATGCGCGGATTAGGAACAGTTGGAAACGGTTTCCGATTATTTCCTGCACGAGCAGTCACGTAGAAAAAATATTGCCATTAGATGTCAGCACGATTCCCAATTAATTTCTCTAATATTTTGTTGTAAATTTGGATTGAAAAGCAGGAACATTTGTACGTAGATTGCAAAGTACGAATAAAACGACTTATTTTTAAGTCTATATTATGTTAATTCTACGAATTCTTACAGGATGGTATTAATAACTCAGTGTCAATTAATAATACAATGAAAATACACAACGGTTATTTGTCTTTTACAGCAGAACTAAAATAATTTTTGATTCTTCAAGACCCATCAGCAAATAGTGGTGATTAATAAAGGTCACGCTCACATCATAATACCAAACTTTTAATAGACCTATTCAAGAAATATAGGAACAATGTAGGGTCGATGGAAATTAGGAATATGAAGAGATTCTGGGAGTTCATTGCAATGAAAATGAATAAAGAGTTTAGTGTGAAAGTTTCCCCAGCCAACTGTGAAAATAAATCACGTGTAATAGAGAGAAATTACAAGAAATACATAGACAATATGAATAAAACAGGGAGGGGTCGGAAGACCTTTGAGTATGCAAACGAACTGGACGATATTTTTTAGAAGAAACGGAATATTTACCATGAACTTCTCTTATCAACCACCACAAATGCCCATCTCCCGTTAACCACACTATGTGAAACAGCCGGAAGAATTCTTGCTTCCTGCAGTGAGACAGCCTCCGAAGCAGTTGATGATCCTATACCGGCTGTAGCAAATCCAACTCCTATTAATATATTACCGCCCGAAAACGGGCGCTCAGTAAGGTCAGTTGGAAAGAAATAAAGAGTTGATGTGCTAGGGAACATTAGACAGGTGAGTTTAAAGTTTCGGAAGGATAGGTTAGACTTTGAGAAAGAAAATGGAATTGGAAGAAAATATATTGTAAGAAAATAAAAGAAGGTATGATCTCATTGAACAGAGGAATAATATCCTGAAACAGTTGTTAGAGAAGAATATAAATGTAGCTTCTACAATTGATATGTGATGTGTTTACGTACAATCTAAGATTTATATTTCTGTCACTCATTAAATGTAAAATCTATTGTGACAACTGATCAAAGTATGTTAAAGGCAACATAATTTCTCCTGGTTATCCCATCTCCGTCATCTTTATCTTCTACTCCTACGAACTCTACCTCCTCTTGAGCAATCGGAACCTCATAACCTCCTTCTTCATTTTCATGATACTCAAAGTTGTCGTCAAGGGCAAAATTATGTAAAACATAACAAGCATGAATGAAGTGCACAATATCGGGGATCTTCTTCAATTTTATGTGATATAATTGATGCAACGTTTGTTTTAATAAGCCGAAGCAATGTTTTATCACATATCGGTTGCTGGCTAGTTTTACGTTGTACTCTTTCTCTGCACACCTCAGTTGACCATGGTCCCTGAAAGGTGTCAACAATTTGCGCAGACAAGGGTAGCCGCTATCACCCAGGATATAAAATTCACTGCATTTCTCTGGCAAGCTCTGCTTTAAAGGTGATCTGTGAAATACCCTGCTATCGTTGACTGATCCGGGTAATCCAAGAAACACGTCCCTTATTCTTCTTGTGTTATCTCACACAACCTGTAACTGATACAAAATTTCGGCTTTGTGATTAGGGTTATCTTATTCCTTTGATAAAGTGAAACCATCTTACCGATTTGCAAAGTATAAAATGAAGGGCAGAGTAAACTTTGTATCTTACCTGGATGGAATAAAAAGATTTCCTATTAATGTAGGAATCAGGAACATTTTTTGGCTTGCCAATGCGAATGTATGTACCATCTATCACTCCTATTACTCCGAGAAAATGATTATGCCTAAAGTGTCTTTCCACAGTAGTGATTTCATCTCCTGTAGGCCACTTTATTATTTGATCACATAAATTACTTATGAAGTACACCATACGTTGTACGACTTTGTGCAGTTTAGGTAATATTGAATCTATCAATTACATCGCGATATGAAGATGTCTGATGACCAGCAAACCCAGCTTGATAATTAAAATATTGGCTGTTGGAAGACGTTCAGCCAAACTTTCTGCCACGTGCCGACTGACTCTAAAATGTTCCATGAACTCTTGATCATTATATCTAGGCACAACAAGGGCGCCCATGCCCGGGGGCAAGGTGGGGCCGCGGCCCCCCTCTAGCTCTCAGGGAAAGGCAAAAATCTAGTGTAGTCACGTGTTTCCCTTTCAAGAAAATAATTTAAAAGTCTGTATTACGTAAAAGCGCTAGTATCGTCCACCACTAACAGGCAGCGGATACCGTGGGTTATTCTACCGCAGAATACAAATCGCCACTTATCTTCCAAAATATTAAAATTACTACGTACCCCCAGGTCTGGTCCCCCCTCTAGAAACTGTCATATGGGCGCCCATGAGCCACAATAACCTCAAAATAATTTTCATTCTTCAGCCTTCCTCTATTCAGATCACCGGTAATATCATCAAATAAATCTAGGTTGTCATCATCAGTTGAAGATCCACTGGAGTCACTCGTATAACTAATGCCTGTCATCTGAATATATACTAGATTTTACAACGTTAACAGTCTGTGATATTCGTGATTAGTTACTACCCTGTCATAGACTAACAGATCATTAAAATGCACCTAGTTTATCTACAGTACCGTGGCTTACTTACATTGGCAGTTCACGTGTATTTTATCTCCCCCTGTGGGTAGGGACGGTAGAAAAACACCCACGATGTCCCCTGTCTGTCGTAAGAAACGACTAATAGAGACTCCAGGGGCTCTGAACTTGGGGGCGTGGATTGGCGACCACGGGACCCTTAGCTTAGTCCTGGCATTGCTTCCAATTACTTGTGCCAGGCTCCTCACTTTCATCTATCATATCCGACCTTCCTTGGTCAACTCTTGTTCTTTTCCGACCCTGACGCTATTAGGTTTCCGAGGGCTTGGGAGTCTTTCATTTTCACACCCTTCGTGGCCTTTGTCTTTCTTTGGCCGATACCTTCATTTTTCGAAGTGTCGGATCCCTTCTATTTTTTCTCTCTGATTATCGTTATATATAGGATGGTTACGCAGTTGTACTTCCTCTTTAAACAATAATCGCCATCATTATCTATTTTATCGTGATATTAGTTTTAATTAACAGTATGTACTGTATGCAAATTAACCGTTCATGTACGCCCATTAAACGGAATGAGCAACTGCTACATTTAATTAAGAATTTATTTCAGAATACCGCCGTCAAGGAATGTTATTTTCAAGAAATACACGGTCAAAATGTATGTATGAGGATCAGTGCTTTGTGAGCCATGTGTGACAAGGGCTAATGCGCATGCCTCATTTAGAAATCTGAAAGCAATCCCCAAATTCTGCTGACTGTTCTCAGACTGTACGAAACTGGAATCCACGCCTGCAAGAACAGCAGACTAGCAGTCAGAATACCAAATTCTCACTGCACCAAGGATCATATAAGAGAAATAGATCCGTCACTCCTGTATAATAAAGTTGACTGAGAAAACAGGTCATGGAAGTTACAGTGGCCACTTTCTATCTGCCAACATAAGGAAATAAATCCCACGATAGTACCTCGTAGTAAACACGATGATGATAGTTGTTACTTTGTTAAAATTTTAATTGTGATAGAGATAATGATTGTATTTCGGTAGGAAAGTTGTATCTTAAAGCTTCTCTCGTGTCTTTTACTTGAAAAGTAAATTGCAATTACCGTATTTGTATGTTGGCAATACTGTTATAACGCTAGCTTGTATCGTTGTTTCACCGTTCGCATTTTAATGTAAATTTACATCTATTAAGTGATAAATGAACATTGATTACTGAAAATGTTAATGCAATTCATATAAAACTCCAAAACGCCCATACTTGCCTAAATCACGATCTAACATAACCTCATTCTTTCGTTCGTTCGTTGAACCCTTCCCACGACTTTTATGTATGGGAATGGAAAACACGAGAAGGAAAGGATGAAAGTAAAACACAGCATAATGCACACAGTTTATATTTTGAATTTATTTATTCCAAACAGCAGGTAAGAAGCACAATCACACAGACGTTTACTCGCAACAGCTAGGTAGTTCAATGTGAAGTACGTTCATGATCATAATACTATTTCTTCACACTAAGAACGCGCATAATTATAATTTCACACCATACTCTCAAAAAACTGGATCAAAAATCTCGTCCAATGCGAAAGAATCTCAACAAATTTTCGTCTAACAAGCACTATTACTTACCGTACGACCAAGGTCCCTTCGCGCGCAACGATAACGGTGTTGTGTTTTGAATTTGCTGTACCACGCAACTGAATGTGCAATGCCAACGTTTGCCTTCTAAATTAACCCTCTAAAAGAGAATTTTAGTTTTCATTAGTTGGCGGAGATCGATTGGCCCATCTCGGAACTGCTTCGGACGCTCCCTATGAAGTGTCACCCTCCTGCACTGCACGAACGCTTGTTACGGTGAACTATATGTGCGCATGCGCCTGACAGTTTGGGATAGTTTCGTACTGCTGCACGAGCAAAGCTATTATTTGGCATCCAGCAACAGACATTTGTTATTTCTGGTATAATCGCAATATACTCACATACGAAGGGAAAAAAAATTGCATTTTGGCGGTACGCCAACCGTAAAGTTTGAATACTACTGTCCTAGAGAGTGGCGTATTGGGGTGAAGGTGAGAGACGAGTGGCAGTGGCCTATACAAGGAAATGGTCCAGCATTCGTCTTAGTGAGGAGAATAGAAACCACGGAAACCCATTCTCAGGACAGTCGACGGTGGGACCAGCCCACCACCTCCCGAATACAGAGCTGTAAAGACACGGTAAAGCCGTGGCCACTGTTAGCCGAAGCTACTCTGGTCGGTAAAGGTAAAATTCACAGCAACTTTGCTACAATGCTGTATTGTAGCAAATACAGCATTTACGCGAATAATCCCCGCACCCTAATTTCAGGAAGGATCATTTTGAAAAAATGAAATGAACTAAAATTCCTTCCATTGAAGGAGTAAAGTAGGCATAAACAAACATTTCATATCACTCCGCGAGGTCTTTATGCAAATACGAACGTGTAAATTTACGGATATATCTGCTTTGCCTGGACATATTTGAGATGATAAAAATACATTATCACTGGTATAAAATAGATCTGCAATGAAAATTAGCGAGTAGGCCTAGGTATTTCATTAATCTGAATTTGGGGACGCAAAAATCTGACTTCGCATTACGTGATTTCGAATTAGCTGCCAACTCGTGCTTCAGAAATGCCAACCCTTGCCGCGTCATAAAATATTCAAGACACATTCTGCATGCAACTAACATTGATTCATTGTTTTTTTGTTTTTTTGTTTTTTGCGCTTTACGTCGCACCGACATAGATACGTCTTATGGCGACGATGGGATAGGAAAGGCCTAGGAAGTGGAAGGAAGCGGCCGTGGCCTTAATTAAGGTACAGCCCCGGCATTTGCCTGGTGTGAAAATGGGAAACCACGGAAAAGCATCTTCAGGGCTACCGACAGTGGGGCTCGAACCCACTATCTCCCAATTACTGGATACTGGCCGCACTTAAGCGACTGCAGCTATCGAGCTCGGTAGATGGTTCACTGTTTAAACCTTTCAAATGCCATGGAAACCAAAACCAAAAATGTATCCAATGAGTTGCATTTTCAGTATTCAAATAACGCACTTGGATAACTCAGTGGCAAACATAACCTCACGCAACGAAATAAAAAAAAGGAAACACGATTCAAAGACGAGGACAAATTATGCTGGCTCCCATGTGCAAGTGCTTTATTTTTTGAATTACTGTACTGTTTACATTTTTACATGACTTGTACTTGCACGGAAAGTACCTGACGCCCTTAAAACATCGTGGTTTATCGAGCTTTCTTATGATGAAGAGAGAAAATCTTCCGCTTCCGTCTGCATTGCAGCATAGTACAGTGACCCATCTCCTTTAGAAACGTCCGTTTTGGCTAGGCATAAAATACAATGCAGTTTCATTGGCAATGACGGTATTGTTCGGTGCGTACGAATTGATTATAAATATGAGGCGTGCTTTATCGCCGGCTGTCGGCATCGCCTGTGTTCGCGGATTCTGCTTCTCCGCACGCTGCCTGTTACGTGATATTGTGGCGTTCCTTAAAACGCTTAATCCAGAAGAATTACGATTTCACTCGAACTTATCAACTATGAAACACACTGTCGACACACCGAACTGAAAGAAAGTTCGCAAACCTAACCCGGCACATTCCGGAAGACGCATTCTATCGTGACACGGAGAAATTTTGAATGTAAACTACTCTGTAAAATACGATTTTTTTAAAAATGTAAATGCAGTTTGAAATTAAAAGTCTGAACTTTTTCCGTTTGCATAATGGGGCATTTTTCTTCTATTTGCGGTTACACAAACCGTATCTGTACGTCTAACATCGAAAACTTGGCAACCTTGACGTAAATAAAACCCGCACCACAATTTCTTACCTCAATTTTATTTTAAAATGTGCGGGGATTATTCGCGTATATACGATATTAAAATATTTGAGCACTATTCTTGGCTTTTACACAGCACGAAGTTGACCAATGAATGGCAACAAGCATAAAAATTACCGGTTTTCAAATTAATTTAACTTGAAACGATTCTCTACGCACAGCGTGTAACAAACTCTTCCACGCGATTACAAACACTTGTCCAACCTGTCCAGAGTTACTAGCGAAATCTTCCGGTATGGTAAGGCAACTTCTGGGAGGCAGCGGACCGTTCTGGTCAACTGTAATATCTGTGATCTGAGGGTTGTTCACGGGACGGCACACACTTTACCTTGCTCCTCGCTTATGGGGATATCTGTGCATAAACCATGACGTCATCTGCTTGCGCATGCACATAGTCTTCAGGATCGTAGCACAAAATCCAGTGTGCTCCCTCCATTGTCAGGCAAAACGAATAGCTGTCTGTGTAACACAGCTTCGATACAAATCAAATGCTATCGATCCATTGATTAAAACAGGTCGAAACAAAGGAAACGATTTTAATCCATGAATGCGTGAATACGCATGAGAACCGGGTGGGTCTTCACGTGCTAATGTACTCTCGAGAGCCTACCGCCACTGTCCAAAATTAAGTCCAGAAGGTAAACACTCAGCAGGCTTCACCCACGTTGGAAGATGGTCGCGTCTGGCAGCCCACAGCTGTTCTCTGACTCTTTGCGGTTTGATGGCGATGGAGTGGGTGCAACTGATTTGTTCCAACCGTCTTTCTTTCGACATCTGCAGCTACTTTCCTCCACATAACAGATGGTGCAGTAACTGCCAAGCAATAAACCTTGTCTATGTTTTCAACCACCCAGTGATTGGTGTGACAGTTTCACTTGCTTTGCATGAGCGGAGCTATGCCATACATGGCATGCTTATTCCCCTGCAGAGAAGAAACAGCTTGCCATGGCCGAAGTTCTTATGACTTGACATTGGGCTCCCCAGAGAATTTCCGATTGATGCTATTTCGGGGTTGACACGTTTTGTACTGATACAGAGTAAACTAGAACGTCGAAATTGACGAGCAAGCAGCTAAATGGCGTCAGATTAGAATGTCTGCACACACACACACAATAGCTGAGGCCATTTTATTATTATGAAAATGAAATGTCGTATGGCTTTTAGTGCCGGGATATCCCAGGACGGGTTCGGCTCGCCAGGTGCAGGTCTTTGTATTTGACTCCCGTAGGCAACCTGCGCGTCGTGATGAGGATGAAATGATGATGAAGACAACACATACACCCAGCCCCCGTGCCGTAGGAATTAACCAATTAAGGTTAAAATCCCCGACCCGGCCGGAAATCGAACCCGGGACCCTCTGCACCTAAGGCCAGTACGCTGACCGTTCAGCCAACGAGTCGGACGTTTATTATTATTATCATCATCATCATCATCATCATCTGTTTACCCTCCAGGTTCGGTTTTTCCCTCGGACTTAGCGAGGGATCCCACCTCTACAGCCTCATGGGCAGTGTCCTGGAGCTTCAGACTCTTGGTCGGGGGATACAACTGGGGAGTATGACCAGTACCTCGCCCAGGCGGCCTCACCTGCTATGCTGAACAGGGGTCTTGTGGAGGGATGGGAAGATTGGAAGGGATAGGCAAGGAAGAGGGAAGGAAGCGGCCGTGGCCTTAAGTTAGGTACCATCCCGGCATTCGCCTGGAGGAGAAGTGGGAAACCACGGAAAACCACTTCCAGGATGGCTGAGGTGGGAATCGAACCCACCTCTTCTCAGTTGACCTCCCGAGGCTGACTGGACCCCGTTCCAGCCCTCGTACCACTTTTCAAATTTCGTGGTAGAGCCGGGAATCGAACCCGGGCCTCCGGGGGTGGCAGCTAATCACGCTAACCACTACACCACAGAGGCGGACTATTATTATTATTATTATTATTATTATTATTATTATTATTATTATTATTATTATGTGATTTTCCCAAGGGGATTTTGACGTGTAATGAAATATTGTCTTTCTTCTCTCTCTCTCTCTCTCTCTCTCTCTCAATCTCTCTCTCTCTCTCTTAATCCGTTCACCTTCCAGAGTTGGTTTTTCCGTCGGACTCAGCGAGGGATCCCACCTCTACCGCCTCAAGGGCAGTGTCCTGGAGCGTGAGTCATTGAGACGGGGTAATACAAATGGGAAGGAGGACCAATACCTTGCTCAGGTGGATTCACCTGCTATGTTGAACAGGGGCCTTGTGGAGGGATGGGAAGATTGAAAGGGATAGACACGGAAGCTGCCATGGCCTTAAGTTTGGTACCATCCCGGCATTTGCCTGGACCACTTCGAGGATGGCTGAAGTGGGAATCGACCCCCCCCCCTCTACTCAATTGACCTCCCGAGGCTGAGTGGACTCCGTTCCAGCCTTCGTACCACTTTTCAAATTTCGTGGCAGAGGAGGAAATCGAACCTGGTCCTCCCGAGGTGGCAGCTAATCACACTAACCAGTAGATCACAGAAGCGGACACAAAATAAAAAACCCATGAAGGGCCTTGGCCTACCAAGCGACCGCTGCTCAGCCTGAAGGCCTGCAGATTGCAAGGTGTCCGGTGGTCAGCACGACGGATCCTCTCGGCCGTTATTCTTGACTTTCTAGACCGGGGCCGCTATCTCACTGTCAGATAGCACCTCAATTCTAATCACGCAGGCTAAGTGGACCTCAAACCAGCCCTTAGGCCCAGGTAAAAATCCCCGACCTGGTCGGGAATCGAACCCGGGGCCTCCGGGTAAGAAGCAGGCACGCTACCCCAGACACAAATTAGTATCATGTAACAACATATGTGACGGAAGTGTAATCTGTGTGTTGTAAGGTATGGATGGATGACCATCAATGTTACCCAGCAACTGTGCAGGCTGTGATGTCAAGTATGGTTGGATGGCCATGACCGAGAGACATACAGGGTCTCTCTCATAAACCCAGACCGTCCAGCGGCGTTGCTACTCTCCGAGACCTAAGCGGCTGTACGGGAGGAGCGCGCACAGTGCTTGACCTTGCAAGGAGTATGCATGTGTTCGAACTACCATCAATAGCCAGTCTGAATCTTAGTTGTTAATGTGCCGTATGTTTTAGGCAATTCCCCTGCCCCCTTTGGGCTTTGTTGGCTGCCTGGCTGCGCCTCTAAGATTGACGTTTGTTTTTTTGTATTTATTATTATTATTAATAGCTATGTTCGGCCTTTTATGGGTTATTATTTATAAATGTATCTCTAACTAGCACCTTCTTTCGACGTATTTTTAAAGGTTGATTTTCTCCCTTCGTCCTGCCGGCGCGCTACTATGGCAACGTGCCTTCCCCGCTTTTCCAGCCAATTGGGCAGGCCTTCGCTTGTCGAGCTACGGACGGAGGTGAGGGACTTGACTTGCCTGTTAGCCAGCGGCTGCAGATGTACTCGGTGCCTTGAGTGGCGGCGGCTGGTCCGTTTGGGTTTCGAACCCTGCCTTGTCCACGGTGTGGAGGTAAGCCCTTCTACTAGATAAAACTGAAGTACTAGCGCGGGGTAGAACGAAGGGAGGATCTCACTATTGGGATTCCGAAATATTCAGTCCTACGATATGAGTGTAATCCAGTGCCTTTTAATGTTATTGTATACGTGCAGGCACCTTGAAAATTAGCTGCCACCTCCATCGTCATTGGTTAAAGATAATAGGTTCTCTGCTATTGTATGCACTGAGTGCTTTTGAACGGAGGGCAGTTTTGAAAGGTTGAATTTTGTTTTTAATGTTCTGGCTCAATGCCCAGTATTAATGTACTTAGTTCACAGCCTGAGGCTGTCTTGAGATTTAAACTATATTGTACGTGTTAACACGGTAATAGGAAAACCCACTAAGGGGATTTGTGTTGAAATAAATGTGGTTATTTGCTAAAAGGAATGTTAGCTTGAAACAGGCCCAGGCCCGTGCGCTTTTCCTTCATTCCTTCTCCTGTGGGAATGTTTGTAAACCTACGCAGGGTACAGTTAACATTGTGAGACAGTGATCTTTGCAAAACCGCCTTTTTGTATGTACAAGTTATTTTAAGTACGAATCGGCTCGACGGGTACGCGATGCATTTGTTCAGCAATTTCCTGGTGAAGTGCCACATTCATGAGCACAGACTCACGTAATTGTAAATAAATTTAAAACTACTGGCTCAGTCCTAAAAAAAACACATGCGCGAACACGAACCGAAAAGGTAAATGACACTGGTGCGAATATTGAACGGTCACCGAATGAATCACTCACAAAATTAGCACAACAAGTAAGGATTTCGGTTTATTCTGCAAACAGAGCTGCAAAGTTGTTTAACATCACACCGTACAGGTTTACACGGGCCCATTGTTTAAAACCTGCTGATCCAGCCACAAGAGAGATATATTGTGAGTGGTATCTTGGATCATTGAATGATCGTTTATTCGACAAAAAGCTTGTGTTCTTTTTGGACGAAGCTTGATTTCATCTTATAACTCTCTCTCTCTGAATGGTGCTCTACATGGCGTCTTAAACGCAATCCTGCAAAGTGTTCTCTATCTCGATCACTCTTCGTAAATCCCCCATTCTTAGTAAATACTCCCTTCTGGGTAACCCGATCCTAACTCTCACAGAAGAAAATGACTTAGGAGTGTTATTTGACAGTAAATTGTTATTCGTCCCCCATGTACAAAAATATAACCTCACGAGCAATATCACTTCTCGGTTTGTTGTATAGGTTTTCTAACATCGCCGATATCCACGCCCTCAGAGCCCACTATGTATCTTGCATCCTACCGATTATTATTGAATTTGCGTCTCTCATTTGGTCTACCTCCTCGCCCATTAATCTGAATCACATTGACCGCGTGCAGTCATTCTTCTGTGCCATTGTTAGAGCCAGAGTATGTGATTGTCGAAACTTGAGCAGCAATGAGAAACTAGACAAGTTAGCCTTCGCCCGTTATCTACTCGCAGGAAAGTAGCCGACCTTAGATTCCTTTATAACGCTGTTAACGGTGTATTTCGTTCTCCTGAACTTGCATCCTTCTTTTCCCTTTATGTCCCAACGCGCAAAACTAGGATAAATCCACCCCTTCATATTCCGCATTCCCGCCTCTCTCTTGCTCATAGAACTTTATCCGTATTTCAACCCTCCTTAACTCTTCATCTTCTGACAGGAACTTGGAATTTTTTTCTTCGTACGCCTCCTTTAATCGATTCTTCCTTAACCTAGCTCATTTCCTTCATATTCCTTTTTTGCTCCTCGCATTATTGTCCTCTCTATTGTACATAATGTAATATATATTTAACGTTTACTGTACTATACCGTATGCCGGCCCCGTGGTGTAGGGGTAGCGTGCCTGCCTCTTACCCGGAGGCGCCGGGTTCGATTCCCGGCCAGGTCAGAGATTTTTTACCTGGACCTGAGGGCTGGTTCGAGGTCCACTCAGTCTACGTGATTAGAATTGAGGAGCTATCTGACGGTGAGATGGCGGCCCCGGTCTAGAAAGCCAAGAATAACGGCCGAGAGGAATCGTCGTGCTGACCACACGACACCTCGTAATCTGCAGGCCGTCGGGCTGAGCAGCGGTCGCTTGGTAGGCCAAGGCCCTTCAATGGCTGTAGCGCCATGGGGTTTGGTTTGGTTTGGTTTGTACGATACCATTACTTGTGCCTAACCAGAAGTTCTTCGTTTTACTTCCAATCTTTATTTTTCCACGTTATTTTCTTTTGCCTTTATGTTTTATAGTTAATTGATTGTTGTATCTCTACAGTTATGTTGTTAGTTTTTAATTTTTTCCATTACTTTTGTCATGATTTTTATTCATTGCTCTTTCATTTCTTTGTTTAATGTTTGCATTATGCTACTCCATTGTAAATATAATTTTTATTGCGGAACTCTGTAATTCGGCTTCTCGCTGTTTTGGTTTCGCAAATAAATAGATGAACAGTCGTAACTCTCGCTGTTGGTGTGAGAAAATCCTAATGGTGTTTATGAAGTCCCTCATTATTACGGACGACACTTCCAGCATCTTTTAAAACGTATGATTTCATATAAGATCGTATACACGCTTAAATCTGGGCGACCGCGCGCGACGTGAAGTTCGGCTGAGGAAGCTGCCGTAGCGCAGAGTACAATCACCGTGCGCTCGGTCTGTGTTTATAAGAAAGAACCTGTAAGACATAGTTATGGTCATTTGATATTTCAATGGGAAAATTCTTTATTTTTTATTTATTTGTTTGTCTTTTGTAATGGCGAATTAGGACTCATGGTTCTCTGTTACACTTAACCACATCATTGTACAGAAAAATAGTGGAGAATATTAAATATTTTAAAATAAACTAATTCGCAACATAAATTCAAAATAAATGCAATATAATACTTATACCAATATGTACATATCATTTGTCAAACTACTAAATGAAATTTAATAAAAATTAATTTTAAATGAATTTAAATAAAATTAACTTATTTATATATATACACACACACACCATCATTCACTCATCAAGATTCACACCGTTGCTTTATGCATCCAAGAGGTACTTTCTGTAGGAAGACTTGAAAGACTCTAGTGACTTACTGCTGCGGATGTTATTTGGAACAGTGTTCCATAATCTAGTTCCGGTCGCAATAAATGATCGATTATAGGCAAGTGTAGTAACAGAGCGTGTATTATGCTGGTGAAAAGAGAAAAGGTATGTAAAGTTTGATGACAGATACTGGGGAGTTCTCTCAGTTAGCAGTCTGAATACAAACACGGCTACATGAAGATTTCTGAGTTCTTCAAATTTCAGGAGGGAAAGTTGCTTGTAATAAGGTGTGACATGAGTGTCGTAGCGTAACGAAAATATAAATCTGATGCAGGAATTCGTGGTCCTTTGTGTCTTTCTAATTTGTTCTTTCGTAGCATCTATGAATACAACATCACAATAATAGAATAAAGAGAGAACTAATGTTTTCATAAACCTGATTTTCATATTTAACCGTAAAATGTTATGGTGGTATTTCAGAGGATGGAGTGAGGCAAATACCCTGTTACAGATACATATGATGTGTTCATTCCAATTTATGCAAATAATATTTGCCCCAGTTTGTCCTTTTGAATTCCAACTTTATCTTCGAATTGCGATAGAGTGAGTGAAGGGATGTCTAAAGACTTTGTCATTTTTATTAATTTCGATTGTCCAACTATAATAGCTTTTGTCTTTGAGGGATTTATTAATATAGAGTTTTCACAAGCATATTATGATATATTTTGTAAGTCACCATTCATTATATCAGTTGCTATATGAATATCTCCCAGTTTTGTGTGATAATATATTTGGAGGTCATCGGCATATATATGATAATTGCAATATTTTAATCGAGATGGTATGTCGTGTATATATAAAATAAAAAGCAATGGTCCAAGTACAGAACCTTGGGGTACTGCTGTGTGTTTCTTTGTTCGTTGAGAAGTCTTGTTATTTATAACGACTCGTTGTCTAATGTTTATGAGGTAATAAATGTGAAACCATGTTTTATTTATCTTATGGCTTTTATTGCCCGAAGTGTCTGAGGATATGTTCGGTTCACTTGGTGCAGTAAGCTTTTCTATATGACTCCCATGGGCGACCTGCACGTATGGTTGTGAGATGATGATAATAAGGTAGGGAGAGGGTAAAACGAGGAATCAGCACATAGCCTACTCCTGTCGAATAGCACCAAGGGGTCTGCTCAAGACTGAACTTCTCCATCCGACGGACGAATCACCATCAACAGCGTCATTCAACATGAGCACTGCGGAGAGGTTTGGAACTGAATCCAGACTTTTGACATGCAAGCTAGTGATAAGAAATAGTATACCACCACCTCTCCTACTCTGCCAGCCATCAGTTTGATAGCGATATTTTTTTTTTTTTTGGACGAATGGGACTCGAACGAGCTAACTATGATGTCAGACCCGTAGACTTGAATACAGAGGTGTTGGCCACGATGTCGCAAGATCTTAATATTAAAACTACTACCAACAGCAACAACAAGCTCCGTTAGAAGTCTCTGTTTATTTCCAAGAACACCAGTGGACAACGTTAAAAAAACAAGCCGTGATGCATCGACTTATAAATGACCTCCAAGGCAATGATCGTAACAGCAGGTTTCTTGATCTCTTTGACTTTCCCGTGAGGCATTAGTTCATAATAACTATTATCATACTATGGAATATCCCAGCTAAGCATCACTAAGCACAGAGAGTGATTCACAATGGCAGGTTACTACAAAATTATTCCATTCCCCATCTCCTCTTCCTATAAATGAATATTTGCCCCAGTTTGTCCTTTTGATTTCCAACTTTACCTTCAAATTGCGGTCTTTCCTACTTTTAAAAACACCACTTAAACTTATTCGTCTACTACTGTCATTCCACGCCATTTCTCCACTGAAAGCTAGGAACTTACCACTTAGTCGAGCAGCTCTTCTCCTTTCTCCCAAGTCTTTCCAGCCCAAATATGGCAACATTTTCATAACGCTACTCTTTTGTGGGAAATCATCCACAACAAATCGAGCTGCTTTTCTTTGGATTCTTTTCCAGCTGAATCGAGTAATCCTATTGGGAGTCCCATACAACACTGGAAGCATATTCTAATCGGGATTTTACTACAGACTTATTTGCCCTTCTTGTACATCCTTACTACAACCCCTAAATGTTCCTGATCATTATGTCTCGTATTAATTTTTTCAGATTAAATATCTGCTCCGTGCGCGACCTGCCTTTTCTGAACCCTATTTATATTTTTGGAGTAGCTGGAGATTTACAGGCCCACATGATGTTCCTGGTAGGAATTTCAATCTAAACTCGACTACAATTCAAACCTCGTTTACCCTGTAGAATGTCAGCCAGCTCTCATAATATTCGTATTTCTTACTATATAACTGCTCGTGCTGAAGTGACAGTGAAACACCTCCAAGAGAGGTTTCAGAATTAGGTTAGGACATTGATAATCCAGGGCAGAGCTAAAGAGAGGAAGCTTTCTTTGCCTAGACAAAGCTCCTTGACGTTTTCTTCAACCTTGCCTGAGGTCCTGCCGGAAGTTTGTGTAGATTGGTGAGCCACTTAGAGAACCGGACCGCTTGACATTCTCCGCACGCCCATGTCACTAAGTGCCTTGTTCGTTCTTTAGAAATATTTACGTCTTCATTGACTTATTTTCACCAGAATAAACTCTCCAACATGTTTCTTTGGTCTGCTCAACTCTTTCTAGATCAAGTCAAGGAATTAAAATATCTAGCAAGTCTGATCACATCTGAAAGAAAATATTCGAGAGAAGTAAACTCCGGGATTGCACAGACGAAGGGAGCTTTCTCAAAATAATGATAATAATAATAATAATTTTAAAAAATGAAGTCTCTACTAACGTCTAAGCATTGAGGTACGAAAGCACTTTTTGAAAATTGTTTGTATGGAGTGTTGTAAGGTCTGGGTGGAAAACATGGACCCTGTGAAAAGCTGAAGTGCTGAAACTCAAGGCCTTTAAGATGTGGTGCTGGCGTCGACTGTTAAGAATACGTTGGACTGATAGTCACAGACGAGAATGTACTCAAAAGAGCAAAAGACATGTACCTTGGCTGAACCCTTGAACAGGAGAAGAAATAGCTTCGTTCACCACTTGCTTCTTCATTCTGACTGGTGCACCACCCTGTTTGAAGGGAAAATGGAACGTAGAAGGACAAAAGGAAGACCTAGAGTGCAATTTATAGACAACATTAAAAGTAAGCACACCTATTGCCACTTTAAGCTGCTGGCCAAAGAATGGAAATGCTTGGAAGACATTCATGTTACCCACCAACCTTAGCGTTGAGGAGGAGGAGAAGAAGCATTGGAAAGGAGAATTTGGATAATTTTGTTTTAAACGAACAAATGTTACTATGTACTGTCCTACTGTAGAAGTTTTATTTAAATGTCTTCCTCCACCTTCTTTTCACTTAAGTGTGCCATAACCTGTGTTTTTCTACATTAAAATACCACTTGAAGAGATTTCATTGATTGCTTATTTTCTTATTTTCTTCTATGAGCTAAACTTTTTTCATCGAGGGACAGAGTTTTATGTTTCTTCCCTGCCATATTCACTAATAAACTAAAGAGTAATAAGAACAGCTCAACAACACTCGTGCTAGAGCACACGCATTCTTACACTAGTAGAAAAACAGGGCAACTGTGTAGAGACTCGCGTTCTCCTGTTAGCAAATCCATAATTCCAGCTCTAGTGAAATGAAATGCTTCATGGCTTTTAGTGCCGGGAGTGTCCGAGGACAAGTTCGGCTCCCCAGATGGAGGTCTTTTTATTTGAAGCCCGTAGACGACCTGCGCGTCGTGATGAGAATGAAATGATGATGAAGACGACACATACACCCAGCCCCCGTGCCAGCGAAATTAACCAATTAAGGTTAAAATTCCCGACCCTGCCGGTAATCGAACCCGGAACCACTGTGACCAAAGGCCAGCACACTAACCATTTAGCCATGGAGCCGGTCAACTCTGGTGATAGTGGGGGTTTGGGGGGGATAAGCGCTCAAGGCATGGGCAGGTGGGACAAGTTCAGCATCACATTTTCTAAGCACATAAATTAATTACTGGTACAGTATAAGAACATTTTCGAGCCCCATTGTCGGCAGCCTTGTACATGGTTTTCCGTGGTTTCTCATTTTTACACCAGTCAAATGCCGGGGCTGT
Source organism: Anabrus simplex (assembly GCF_040414725.1). NCBI lineage: Eukaryota > Metazoa > Arthropoda > Insecta > Orthoptera > Tettigoniidae > Anabrus > Anabrus simplex. Next base: position 176,404,403 of record NC_090279.1, on the reverse strand, counting down.
ACCTTAAATAAGGCCACGGCCGCTTCCTTCCAATTACTAGGCCTTTCCTATCCCATCGTTGTCGGTGCGACGTAAAGCAAATAGCAAAAAAAAAAGTATAAGAACATTAACAACAACAGATATCGGTCGCATAGTAGAATTCCTTGTTTGCATTACCTGTACCCCCATGCTTGCCATAAAAAGCTACTAAGAGGGTAACAATGAATTATTATTATTATTATTATTATTATTATTATTATTATTATTGTCCGGCTCCATGGCTAAATGGTTAGCGTGCTGGCCTTTGGTCACATTGGTCCCGGGTTCGATTCCTGGCAGGGTCGGGAATTTTAATCTTAATTCGTTAATTTCTCTGGCACGGGGGCTGGGTGTATGTGTCGTCTTCATCATCATTTCATTCTCATCACGACGCGCAGGTCGCCTATGTGAGTCAAATAAAACGACCTGCATCTGGCAAACCGAATTTGTCCTCGGACACTCCCGGCACTAAAAGCCGTACGCCATTTCATTTTTTCATGATTATTATTATTATTATTATTATTATTATTATTATTATTATTATTATTATTATTATTATTATTATTATTATTATTATTATTATTATTATTATTATTATTTGACCCTGTTGTAACTTGCACACTACGGATGTTTGAGACTTTGGATTAAAAAATAGAAAGTGGTATTGAGGGCACAATGGAACTCGCTACAACAGAGGAAATAAACCTCATTGCTTCCTTAATGCAGAGTACAAAACGAGCAAGACACGTAGTTCTTTGACAACGAACCAGACGCATCATCTGTTTTTTAATGATGATTTATTCAATGTTCCGTTAGAAAGTGAAATTACGTCATTAGTGGTCAGACAACCTGCTGGACCACTCAACTCGTTCTTACACAATCTTACTACGAGACTGAGAGATCAAACGCACGTGCGTGACTACCAGATTGGAGGTGTGTACGTACTGGCTGGACATTCCTTGAATCATATTCTCTCCTGTACATACATCTATCCCTTTCTCAACTTCCACAGTTCTACCACGGCTGTCCTACTGGAGGTTCATTTCTGTTTGCTTTTAAAAACTCAGTCAAATATAAAGTTACTTCATTGTCTTACTTTTAAGACTGCGTCCAGAAAAATGGATTTTGAATGACATTGCGAATTCTTCCTTTCAAGTTCAAATACAGTTTGGAATTTAAGGATACAATTTGTTTACGTCGCACCGACACACACAGGTCTTATGGCGACGATGGGACAGGAAAAGGCTAGGAGTGGGAAGGAAGCGGCCGTGCCCTTAAATTAAGGTACAGCCTGGTGTGAAAAAGGGAAACCACGGAAAACCATATTCAGAATTTTATTCAAAATAAGACACTCTGAGGCATACAATCCTTCTGGTTTGATTACTGAATGATAGTGTCGGATTTTGGCCATGTAGGATATTGCCCGTTTGTTGTACATACTCTGGGTTAGTTTGTAGGCCAATTCTAATTTTCTGATTCTTCCTTTGATAGCCTCTTTGTCTAGCCCATTGGGTTGGATCCATTCTCCCAGGTATCTGAACTTCTCTGCCCTTTTAATCTTCCCATACTTTATCTCCATGTACTTCTCATTTCGGTGCCTATACTCCATATACTCCGTCTTTCCGTAAGAAACTTTAAGACCTGCTTTTCCTGCGATTTCGTGCAGTTTCTCTATCATCTTTATAGCGTCTTCTCGATTTTTAGCTAAGACGGCGAGGTCATCAGCAAAAGCTAGACATTTACTTTCCAAGTTCTGGCCTTCTCTTCCAAGGTGTATTCCTCTTATCCCTTCCGATTTCAGAGCTTCTTCCCAAGTTTTCATTCTTTTCTCCAAAACTAGGTTGAAGAGGATCGGGGACAGTCCATCTCCTTGTCTGATTTCGTGATTTCGAACGGGTCAGATATATCTCCGAGGAACTTGACTTTCGAGATGGTATCCGTCAGGGTTTGTTTAATGAGTTCTCTAGTTTTCTTAGTGGTATACCTATTCTTAACAGAAATAACTACAAAATTAAGACAGAATTAAAGACACATTTATCAAAAACCCTTGACGCCTCCTGAACTGAAACCTTGATACTGATATCACTGATCACAATTACAGCACTGTAGGTATCCCATAACGGTGTAAACACGACCAGAGTATGTGTTTATTTATTTGTGAGGAACATTCCTATAGCAAATTCATTCGTAGTTTGCTTTACAGTACATAATAACAATCTTCTCCAAATTTTCCACTGTCAGGCTGTGTATTTTGTCTGTAAAGTTATTTTGAAATCAGGAAAAGAATGCTCCACACTCACAGATGTTAGAGGTGCACAGGAAAATTTACTAACATTTTTCAGTTCAAAGTCACTATCATTCTTCCTATCCATTACGTGACGCAGCCTTTTCAGCACTGAATAACCTGGATTCTTCCGCTGTAGACTGGCCCACTTGTCTCATACTTTAATCCCCTAAAACCCAACCTCTGCTGTTTTGCTCTTCATTCAGGAGTGTACATATATGATTGTAAAAATTACAGATGTTGAATTTTATTTTAAATGTACAATATTGTATATCAGGAAATAGGACCTATAATGGATTTCATAAGAAAGGAGAGATTATCATTCTTTGGTCATTTGTTGAGAACACATCAAGACAGGTTAATACGCAGGATTTTCGAGAAGCTTTGGAAAGAACAACCTGTCTGGATAAAAGAAATAAAAGAAGACATGAACGAATTAGACGTAACACTGGAGGATTTAAAGAATAAATCAAACTAAGTAAATAAATTGAAGAATAGTAAAATTAGATTCCTAACAAAAATTGATGAAAGATAAACAACTAAAAGGGTATTTTCAGAAGAACGACAACGAAGATCAGATAGAATGAAGAAATACTGAAAGAACAGAAAGGAGAAACCATAAAACATCATAAAAGAGCGGCCAGAAACTGACCACAGTGGTCCAATGCGGCCGTAAAAGCACAAAAAGCACAATAATAATAATAATAATAATAATAATAATAATAATAATAATAATAATAATAATAATAATAATAATAATAATAATAAGGCACTACACTACATGGTGAAACCGGAATGCTTATATGCATGTGAATGCCTGGTATTAAACTATAGATTAGATGAACTTGAGGTACTAGAAAGCAGAATCATGAGAAAATTCTTAGGCCCTGTGAAAACAACAGAAGTATGGAAATTAATATCTACTGATGAAATATATAGGCACATAGGAAACATAATAGAAACCATGAGAAGAAGGAATTTGCAGTTTTTCGGACATATTTACAGAATGTCCGAGCTCGATAGCTGCAGTCGCTTAAGTGCGGCCAGTGTCCAGTAATCGGGAGATAGTGGGTTCGAACCCCACTGTCGGCAGCCCTGAAGAAGGTTTTCCGTGGTTTCCCATTTTCACACCAGGCAAATGCCGGGGCTGTACCTTAATTAAGGCCATGGCCGCTTCCTTCCAATTCCTAGGGCTTTCCTGTCCCGTCGTCGCCAAAAGACCTATCTGTGTCGGTGCGACGTAAAGCAAATAGCAGTAGTAGTATTTACAGAATGGATGGTTCCAGATTAACAAAAAGGATTTTCAAGTACCTTTGGTACAAAAAGGCAACAACTAACTGGATTCAAGAAGTAAAGAAAGATTTAGAAATAAGTAATATACGAGAAGAAGAAACTATGGACAGAGAAATTTTTAGAAAGAGTGTAGTAAGTATGGAAGGATTCCAAGGAAGATTGAACAAAAAGCCTGGTGCGAAGTGATCCGAGCACAGAAGGAAACAGCATAAGTTAGTGAAAGGATGAAAGAATATTGGAAGGAGCGGAAGAAAAGAGAACAAAGTATGAAGAACTGAATTGAAATAATTGGCACGTGGTCCTTAGCAGGCCTCGTCGGAAATAATAATAATAATAATAATTGTTACCGTGTTTTGGTGGTAGGTAGAGGTGTAAGAAGGTGCGGGCGTGAATGGGTCTCAAACTACGGAATCAAAGTTAATGTAAAATTTAACAAGGTTATATTTTCTTTTCAAGATTAAGTAATAACAAAGAACAGGTACTTAGTAGCCGAAACACAGTTTGAAATGTACAATTACAGGGGTTACAGAGTTTGGGCTTCGAGCCCTGAGTTGACAATTCTTGAGCAACTAGCCCAACTTTCCGATATACAAATTTTAACAAAGGGGCAGAAGACCCCAATCAAACCCTGGAGCACTTGCTCCAAATTACACAGTAAAACCTCCTCGAGGCACACAACACTCCGTTTCCAAAAGAGCCACTCGCTCTTTAATTTAAGCCTCTCCCAGGCCACACCAAACTCCACCTTCAAGTTGTCCTCAACGGACATAAACACAGGGGTAAAATACCCAATCTACTGAGGTCTATTAAATGAAAAGCGGTTTAATTAAATGACCTCTAAAACAATTTGAGAGGAGGCGAACTCGCACTCCTAATACACTTTGATTTTAAGACCTACTTTGGCTCTTAGGCCACTGATGCAAGGGCTAATCCCATACTACAGAGGTGACTTAGAAAAGAACAATTTGTTTTACGTTATCGAAGAATAGGTTGAGAAAAATAAGTTCACCTCAAAACAATATGAGTGGGAGCTCGAGAGGGTTAGCACTCTCTATCCCAGTATGTAGCTTTACAAGAGAATAGAGGAAAAGAGTAGTTACATTTTAGGAAAAGGTTACATGGTAGAACGCTTCGCACCCGCCCCGAAAGTTAAACTGCTGAGCAAGAAAAGAATGAATTTATTAATCGGCCATTACCTTATTGTTGACCGCTGCCGAAGAAAGAGGCGCTTCCCGCCTCCTGCTATGTACTTAATACACTGAAAGATCGAACAGAAGTGGCCCGGAGACCCTAAAATCAGCAGTTTATATCCTCTCGCGGAAGGTTCTAGGCGTTAGGGGAATGAAAACACCCTCCCTCAACGTTTTTATTGGATAGGACCCCGCAACAGATTCAAGTTGGGGGAAGATACCCCTGATTGGTCAGAAATTAATTAAAGAAATTCGGGATTGGTTACATTCATAACAAGGGGAAGAAAGGGGTAAATATTGCCAACTTAAACAATGACAGAAAGAAATTTAACAAAGAACAAACTCTTGAAATTAAATTTTCTCCAAAAAAATAGTTCTTTGACTCCTCACTAGGTTGCACTATTGTTGATCTTCAGTAGTGTCCTCTAGAAGAGAAAGTTCACACTTCTTACTTCAAGTGAAACAAAACCACATCAAAAATGACACAGTTCAAAAACTCAAAATTTTCCACGTGGTGACATCTTCTGAGAAGGTAGAGAATTAATAGCGTAGATAAAGTTCAGCCCTCCTCCAGCAGAGGAGTTTCAAAAGGCGCACATTTTAAATTAGCGGCGTGGAGGTGTACCACCCGGTACAATAATAATAATAATAATAATAATAATAATAATAATAATAATAATAATAATAATGGGTATTTTAGACACTAAAATTGTAAAATAGGCTCTAAAGGTCCAAATAGGTATATTAGGGCGCTATAAAACTCCATTAATGTAAGGAATTCATCATAAAAGGTCAACAAATTTGTAAATGTTCATGTTATTTCTTAAGGAAGAAGATAGGCATATGCCTTCAAATCTCAGGTCTATTAATATACACTTGAGTTTCAAATTTCGTTATGATAAGCGGTAAATTGTAAAAGTTCTAAATTTCAGCCATGACTCCCGTTAGCAGTCAAGACGGCTGAATTACAATATGGGTTCTTGGGAACGCCCACACTTTTGAAAAACTCCACTAAGAATTTGGATATGGTTCTTGATGAAAAGTCCCACAACCCTGAATGAATAAACACTTTTCTCCCAGTCACGGATAACCACCAACCGGGGAGAGAGTATTTCTAAATCGGTGAATGAATGCATGGATGAATTCATGAATGGATGAACTAAATGCAATCGGCCTATAGCTACGAAACACCGGCAGCTACACGGAGACTATCCCATACAGAATGAATGAATGAATGAATGAATGAATGAATGAATGAATGATTGAATGAATGAATGGATAGAATTCATGCATGCATGCATGAAAAGCAAACTAAACCCTTCACTCTCAGTAACAAATAACTCACCCTAGAACTTATATACCTCTTATCACCGCCATTGTGTCTCGTACCACGTAGCATTTGCCCTCACAAATTCGCAGAACCTCTTCTTAATGACCTTAACCAATCATGGCGGTCCGCCTGAGGGCAGCTTTCTCCAAGTCACTCCTTGGAGCATGTAAGTGACAGCGGAGCAATTTCACATCTCCTGTTGTCATTAGCCCAGCCACAACAAGTGTTTGAAAGTACGGAACGAATTTCTTACAGTGATATACCGTTCCTTAAACATTTCCGTCTGAGTGGCAAGCATTGTAAATCAACTTTGATTTTAAACTGAAGATAATAATAATAATAATAATAATAATAATAATAATAATAATAATAATAATAATAATAATAATAATAATAATAAAAGCTGGCCTCCAAATCTCTTTCCAAAAAGCAGAGTTTATAACCAACATCAAGCCAGCTCCCAGAGAGTTCATTGTAGAACAGGGAAAAATCAAGCAGGTGGAAAATTTTAAGTACTTAGGCGAGTGGATAGTACCTAACAACTCTGAGAAAGAAGCAATCATGTGCAGAATCAACAAGATGGAGGTGGCATATCAGCTGACTAGGAATGTCTACAACAAAAGATCAGTGTCCATCAACGCCAAGCTTAGGCATTATTGTTCGGTTGTACGCCCGGAAGCACTGTACGCAGCAGAATGCCTTGCAATGAACAGAAAAGGTCTGATGGAGAAGCTAGAAGCTAAAGAAAGAAAAATCCTGAGAAAGATTCTTGGACCAATCAAAGAAAATAGTGAGTACAGGAGACAACACAACAGCGATCTGTACCAGCATATGGAGAGGATAACGGACACGATTCGGAGAAGGAGGAATAATTTTTATGGCCATATAGCACGCACGATCACACAGAGACAGACCAATAGGATCTTTTCCTACTTTCTTAACAAGAAAACCAAGGAACCCTGGTTTATCGAAGTTGAAAAATACCTTCAAGAAATAGGATTCACACTCGAAGACATCCAGAAACGTGCTCCTCTCCAGAAAAAGCTCCAGGGATACAAGAGGTTTCAAGAAAGGCCAAAGTTGAAAACAGGCAAGAAGTGGACTGATGAAAGAAAGGAGGCTCACAGAACGAGAATGCGCGAGTACTGCGGAAGAATTAAAGCTCAAGGATGCAAACGGTTGAAATAACGTGGTCCACAGCAGGCCGAAACGAAGAAATAATAATAATAATAATAATAATAATAATAATAATAATAATAATAATATTGTATGAGGAAAATAAAGAACAATAAGAACACTCTTAGAAAAGGAACGAACCCGGGCGAGTCAGAGAATGAGAAATTATGGAGAAACAGGAAGGAATGAGAAGATAACTAAAGAAATATTTTTAAAAAATATTGCTAGTGGCTTTACGTCGCACCGACACAGATAAGTCTTATGGCGACGATAGGATAGGAAAGGGCTAGAAGTTGGAAGGAAGCGGCCGTGGCTTTAATTAAGGTACAGCCGCCAGCATTTGCCTTGTGTAAAAATGGGAAACCATGGAAAACCATCTTCAGGGCTGCCAACAGTACGGAAACAATATTACAATTGATTTTACGTCTCAGTAACTACTTTTTCGGATTTTAGTGACACTGAGATGCTACAGTTGTATCCAGCGAGAGTTCTTCAACGTGCCGGTAAATCAACCAGGCCACCAAGCGAGTTAGTCGTGCAGTTAGGGTCGCGCAGCTATTAGCTTATATTTGGGAGATAGTGGGTTCGAATGGCACCATTGGCAGCCCTGGTTTCCAATTTTCACACCAGCCTGTGCCTTATTTAAGACCACCTCGCTTCTTTTTCAATCCATCCCTTTCCCATCCTTCCGTCGACGAAAACCTTCGATGTTAGTGACGGTATCTGAAGCTGGGTGTTGCACCAAAACTTTCAATGTAACATTTTTATATGAGAAGCCTACAGAAATAACAAGCAATTCTATTATCAATAATAATAATAATAATAATAATAATAATAATAATAATAATAATAATAATAATAATAATGTTATTTGTTTTACGACCCATACTTGTATGGGTTTCGGAGACGCCGAGGTGTCGGAATTTATCCCCGCAGTAAATCTACCGACACGAGGCTGACGTATTCCAGCACCTTCAAATACCACCGGACTGAGCCAGGATCGAACCTGCCAAGTTGGGGCCAGAAAGCCAGTGCCTCAACCATCTGTGCCACTCAGCCCGGCAATTCTATTAAAGCTCTTCTGAATTGAAACTTTGCCCACCTGTTTTTCATTGATGCAAAATGTTGGTAATATTGTGGGTGGACTGGTATGGCGTACCCTAATGGTGTGGAAAAGAAATTACAGTTGCGAGAGGAGAGAAAGTACGAATGAAGTCATCTCCACAGAGTGGTGTAATTTAAAGAGGATATTTGGAATTGTTTCTTGACAGGGGGTTTGCAGGTCTCGTGCAACACCCAAGGACCGATACTGGTGTGCGTGCTACGTGATGCTACACACAGGCTTAGGCTACTACTAATACTATAGCTCATTCCAAGTTAAGAAACGAGTACGGCTCTTATGGACCTACAAGGAGTGAACACACCTTCTCTGAGACGCCCATAATTCCTCGTGATTAAAAGATATTATACTGTAGTTTGTAATGTATTATGAAAGACAGATAAAAAGGATGAGGTATTTTTGCCCGTTAGTTATTAAAATAACTACATAACATTTCCTTTTTCATAAATATATTCTTAGGGAGGAAGCACAATGGCAGGAACAGCCATTGCTTCGTTGCCTCCCTTCATTTTCCTTCTTCTAACTTGCTCTGGTACAAGCCTCGTGTAGTCCCTCACTCTGTGAACCGCCGGCACGTCAATATAGTGAAGTCATCTACAGTATTTATTTGTTGCGTGTGTGTTGTTATGCTTCAAATCACTGCGTACTTGTCTTGCGTTGAGTGAGAGTTGGTTGTACATTGCATAGTATTTGTGTGTGTGTTCTATTACTTTCGTACTGTACAGAAGTTGTTACTGATTATTTTGGTGTTGTGGTGAGTAGCGATACGCCATGGCATAACTTCTACTGATAAAAATAAATTGCCGTGTGTTTTATTTGTGAGTTGGTTTTGTTATTTAGCTGCTCTTTCTTAAGCTTATTTTAATTTCACCGTCTTTTACGATCGCATTTCATTTTTACCGTTGTTTTTTGTGTGATACGACAGCACAGTAGTACCCCGAGTTGTATGAGGAAATTTACTAAATGCAATTAAATGCGTCCTTCACTCCTCCAGCCCATAAAAATATTATTTTTTTATTTTCTCCGCAGTTTGCCTTACACTTCAATGCTGAGTTTTGCTGTGTGCCCTAGTTCACCTCTGATTCTGTACAAATCAAAAATAGCCCCTGTAAACCCCCATCCCCTTTAGTTCATAAACATAATTTGTAGCTTAGTTTCTTCCGCTTTTTGTCTTGAACTTAAATACTGAATTTCACAAGTTTATGTGCCGCCGTTTTCCCTTGATGGTGTTGAGAAGAGCCGTTCGATATGGCAACCTTGTTGTCATAAGAGCAATACTGTTTTCTTAACATGGAATGAACTATAGTAAATGTTTTCAAGGGAGGCGGGCCGTCTCTCAGGCCAGGGGATTTCTATCGTAGAAGGTGAAAGGTTTGGCGGCCGTGGCCTATACTAGGAACTGACCTGGTATTCGCCTTTGTGCGAGAGAATGGAAAACTGCGGAAAACCATTCTCAGGTCAGTCGACGGTGGGGAACAGCCCTTCTCCGTCTCCCGAATACAGAGGCGCAGAGTAAAGATAGAACCGTTACAGCCCACTTAAAGCACAAGACCCATTCTGCATCCGCCGACCAGCTTAACCCGCGAGTGGTCGCTAGCCGAAATGTAACGTGAGTGGTCGCGCGTGAGACTTTCTCTCACATAAAAATAAAAATGACATTTTTCACAGTTTTGTGGGGCGTAAGGCAGAAATTTACAACTGAAATGAAACTCAAGTTCTACCTTATATATTTTAGATAAAAATTAAATGATTAGCTGTGTGTGAGAGAGAGAGAGAGATGGCGTATGGCTTTTAGCGCCGGGAGTGTCCGAGGACAAGTTCGGCTCGCCAGTTGCAGGTCTTTTGATTTGATTCCCGTAGGCGACCTGCGCGTCATGATGACGATGAAATGATGATGAATATGACACATACATTCAGTCCCCGAGTCAGAGAAATTAACCAATTAAGGTTGAAATTTCCGACCCCGCCGGGAATCGAACCCGAGACTTCTGTGACCAAAGGCCAGCACGCTAACCATTTAGCTATGGAGCCGGACGTGATAAGCTGTTTATTAAAGACACAAATTACTACTTAAAATAACATATGCAATGCACATAAAAATAACTTCCGTCCTGAAGTTGTAAAAAATAAAAGCCCACACATGCATTATATCTAGTAATATTTACGTACAAAGCAAGGTTTCTGAACACAATAACATTTTCAAAAACAAAAAGTGCTCATAATACAAATACTAACGCGTACAACAGGAGCAAGTTTCCGCCCCACTTCAAAATAACACCAACGTCATTGGTCGCGCGATGAGAGAAACTCTCACGCAGCGCGCACGGACACATTGGAACCTTTGTTACGACTAGGGGAGGGGGTGCTTACCCTTCAAATGTGAATCGCTCTACTCACGACAGTTATAAACGGAGCTAGAAGAAGGAACAGTCACCTCCCTTTCATCACTGTGAAGTAATATCACAATAACAAATATGTGAGAGAAAATCTCATATAGCGACCACTCGCGGGTTAAGCTTACCGCTTGGGAGTTGCCGTAGGAACGCAACCCCCTGGCAGCGTTTATAGGTCCATTACGAAGCATTAGTACATCGAACGACCAAAGATGCTTGATGTTAACATATTTTAGAAGATATTATGTTAGGTTTTATTAAACTAAACAATTAGAAAGAAAGACGACAAATGAAGCGTAAAATTATTAAGTGTTGAGCAACACTGCAACAATATCACGCACCGCCCCTGGTGATAGTGCGGCGTTAAACCACTAGGGAAACAAAACATGTGGCCCGGATTCAAACTCGCGGCCTCCACGCAAGAGGCAGACTCGCCTCGCCACCCCTCTAGACCGCACAGCCAGCTTAATTAAGATACAGCTCCAGAATTTGCCTGATGTGAAAATGGGAATCCACGAGAAACCATCCTCAAGTCTGCCACCGACTGTGAGGTTGGAACCGATGATCTCGTGAATACAAGCTTCATGATCTATACCGCGCAGCCAGGTTGGTCTGTAGAGAATCTGTTATTCTGCTCTCTGTCCTCGCGATGTTCCAGAGTTAGAAATTAAAGTAACACAACACGCCGTACATTTTAAAGTACTACACCCAGGAACCGTAAGTTACATAACTCCTTAGAATACGCTGCAATTAACACTTTTCACCGCAGACAGAACCCGCAGCCATGTTACTACACCTTATTATGTAAAAGAAAGATAGAAAGTTTCATTTTTACTGACACAAGACCCCGTACTACTAATTTACTTGATATATGGTGTGCTTTTCTTATTTTAAGTACCAAGTGCGTAGAAGGACGAAACCTAATTGGATCCGAGTCGAGAATTATTACTGATCTGTAGGGCCCGAATTCTTATAGAGCCGGAAGTTCGGGCATTTATTTTGGCTGAAATAACCAGGCAAATAGAGCCTCCGTGGCTCAGACGGCAGCGCGTCGGCCTCCCGAATGCCCGGAAAATTGCGAACACAGAAATTTGCGAACACATCATTAAAGCGCAAATTCACGCACACTGACTAGAATTCCCCAGGTCTTCGTAAATCTTTCGTTGCCGGAAATATGCGAACACTACCTGAGAATCCCATCTACCCTGGATTAGCTTTCCGATTTCAACATCGACATCGTATTTACAACCTCCGATACCACGTCACAAACATCTTCTTTTTCTTCTTCTTCTTGAGGCGTCTTCTCCTAGCGGAGGTTGGCGGTCCACATAGCCAGCTCTGGACGTAATGTTGCAGCATGGAAAGCATCTTCTGAAGTGCACTTGTGCCATCTTCGGATGTCCTTCAACCATGAATTCTTCCTCCTGCCAACAGACCTTTCCCCCTGTATTTTACCTTCAATGATGAGTTGTAATAGTTGGTACTTCTCGCCTCTCATAATGTGCCCTAGATATTGGGTTTTTTCTTTTTTTTAACAGTAAGTAATAGTTCTTTTTGTTTCTTCATGCGATGAAGGACTTCGTCATTCTAAATTTGCAGCACCCACGGTATTCGGAGTAGGCGGCGATATAGATACATTTCAAAAGCATCAATTCTTTTTACTAGATTTTGGTCAAGGGTCCAGCTTTCACATCCAAAGAGAAAAATGGAGAATACATAGCACCGAATCATTCGCATTCTTAATTGCACACTTAGGTCCGATTTTGTAAATAGCTGTTTCATGCTAAAAATTTGCCTACTGGCCTGTTCTATTCTAGATATTATCTCTCTCTTGGAATCACATTCCTCATCTAGCACAGTACCCAAGTATTTGAAGGAGGATACTTGTTCAATCTTACTGCCGTTTATTGACAGGGTTGCTGGAATTTTTTCTTTTAGAGAAGACTACAACTTTGGTCTTGGAAGCGTTGACAAACAGGCCAAACTCTTCACTGCGCTGGACTAATTTGTCTATCATGCGTTGGAGAGCAGGTAATTCATTTGCTATGACAACAGTATCATCTACGTACCTACCAGGTAATTTTGTAACTAATGCGAACAGTAGTGGGGATTCCCGCTGCGGCCGGTTCCATCGCCGGTTCGAGGCGCATATCCGTACTTTTGTTCACTTTACTGTTCACCTTCATAGCGTTAGCAATATTAAGTATGGAAATTGTTACCACGATCAGGGGTCGGCCCTCCGCTTATTATAATGGTTACGCGTACCGTAAGTATAGGGAAACAAAAGCAAGTGTTGTTACGTATGTATAAAGGACGAAGCCTATAAAAGCCAGTTTTAAAAGACAAATGTATGAAAAAATGACAAAGACTATGAAGGCTGATTTTAAACACGCCAAACTCGTTAATAATTATCATTTTGACAGTCCAAAGCTTGTGTAAAGTGTGATGGAAATCAGTTACAGTAAGTTGTATGGATTAAAGATTATTTTATTTACAGTGGTCGCTTATATTACACGTCTTTTTTCTTAATTTCGAAGATAGTGTTTGCAAATTTCCGGCAACGAAATATTTACCAAGACCTGGAAACCCTAGTCAGGTAACAGCAATCCCTAGTGTGCGTGAATTTCCGCTTTAATGATGTGTTCGCAAATTTCCGTGTTCGCACTTTTCAGCACACCGGCCTCCCACCACTGGATCATCATCACTATCAGTCGGATTACTCACAGCTGAGCGTCGTGACCTCATTTCTTCACTTGATCAGTAACTGCATCCTGAACAAGATTTTCCCATCCTGAGCGGTCTTCAGCTCTTCTTGTGAAGATGTAGACTGGTGATCTTTGCTTGGGCTACCCATCTACTTGTTGTTCTGCCTCTTGGTCTGGTGCCTTCAATTTTGTCTTGTAGAATGTTCTTTTCTAAATTGTCTCCTTCTCCCCTCAAAATGTGTCCCAGGAACTGGAGGTAACTTTCACTAACGCGGGAAGATAAACGTTTTGTGATGCTCAGTTCTTCTTTCTGTCCATGGCATACGGAGCATTCTCCGCCAACACCACATTTCAAAGGCATCTAGTCGGTTCTTGACACTAGCCTTCACAGAACAGGTCTCACAACCGTACAGGAAAACAGAAAATACCAGCGATTCCACCAATCGTATTTTCACTGTTTTGGATAATACCAGGTTCTGCCAGATCTTTGTAAGTTTAACCATTGCGGCACGACCTAGGACAATCCGTCGTTCTATTTCTTTATCACAATTTCCCGTGTTACTGATTATGGAGCCCAGGTATACACAATCATTCACTAACTCCAGATCTTTCAGGCATCCTGTTATTTGGATTGAGATTTGATTTTGTCGGTTGTTAACCATTAGTTTGGTCTTTTTCATGTTAATTTCTAGACCAAAATCCGAACTAATGATTGTCACTCTAGAGAGCAATTCATCAAGTTCTTGCCCACTTCCTGCAATGAGTGTAATATCAACAGCGAAGCGTAAATTGTTGATTTTTTCCTACCACCGATTGAAATATTCAACTATCCCCCTGGATACCGTGGTTCAAATTCTGGTCACTCCATGTGAGATTTGTGCTAGACAAAGCTTATCACATGTATGGCTTGTAGTGGTGTCGCAACCGGCGTGCTAACCGGCCAGTGTCTTGGAAAAGGTGCGGTATCCAACTGATGATCTCATGCCGCACTCTGGGCGAAACACTGGTAATTTTTGACGATTGAGTTTCCTGAATTTTATTTCCAGCTATCTCAATCGGAAGCCATATTTTGGTCACCCTCAGGTGTTCTTTGATTTTTGAAGAACGTCCACACCGAATGTAGTTATAAGGGCTTCAGTGAAACTCTGCATTGGCACACAATAGCGTTCGTAATGGTAGAAAAAGGCAAACTGCTAATCTAATCGACCGGATAACGCCTCGGTAGCGCAGCAGGCAGCGCGTATGTCTCATAATCATTAGGTCGTGAGTTCGATCCTCTCCCGGGGCATAGGATTTTATCTTAGAATTACAAAGGGACCTTGAGAGTATCCAAGAATGGGTTGAAGAAAATAATATGAAAATTAATGGAGGCAAATCAACTGTTACAACATTTACAAAGAGGAGCTTTAAAACTGAATTTGAATATACTTTGGATGAGGTAGTTATCCCAAAAGATGGCAAATGCAAATACTTAGGTGTGAGATTTGAAAGTAATTTGCACTGGAAGGGTCATGTTGATGACATTGTTGGGAAAGCATACAGATCGTTACATGTCATAATGAGGCTACTTAAAGGATGCAACAAAGAATTAAACGAAAAAAGTTACTTAAGTATGGTTCGTCCATTATTGGAATATGCAAACAGTGTTTGGGATCCTCACCAAGAATACCTAATAAAAGAACTAGATGGTGTGCAGAGGAAAGCAGCAAGGTTTGTAACAGGGGATTTCAGGAGAAAGAGTAGTGTATCAGAAATATTAAAGGAACTTGGGTGGGAAACTTTAAGTAAGAGAAGGGAGAAAACTAGACTTATAGGATTATATAGAGCCTATACAGGAGAAGAAGCATGGGGAGATATCCGTGAGAGGCTTCAGTTGCAAAATAATTATATTGGTAGAACTGACAAGTACAAAATTAGAAGGAATTTTAGCAGAAGCGATTGGGGTAAATTTCCTTTCATTGGGAAGGGCGTGAAGGAGTGGAACAGTTTACCAGGGGTAGTGTTTGATCCTTTTCCAAAATCTGTACAGATATTCAAGAAGAGACTAAACAACAACAGAGATAATAAATTAAATGTTAGAGGGCATTCGACCAGTGCAGGATATTGTAAATAAAAAATGTGTGTGATTAAATTAATTCCATCCCCTGGTCCAAGGAGTTTGGACATGCCCAAGTAGGGGACTGCCTGTAGGGGTGAAGTACAGTGGGGACTTCGAGGGCCCTGGGACCGCTACGGTAGCTGTGAAGGCCCTTCAGGAACTCTGAAAAGTGGTGGCAAAAGGGGCTCTGGTTAAGACGCAGCAGGTCGTTATGCTACTTAGGTTCCAAAATGGGTAAAATATAAATATGTAAATAAATTCATTGTTAATTTTAATCTTATACCAGTTGTATAGTATTATTAGAAGTAATTTGACATACCGTACTGTATATGAGTTGACTATGTTTGTAAGATATTATAAGTAGAATTTTGTAAACAATATAAATTTATTAAGGATGATGTGTGTGTTTAATAGAAAAAATTATTAGCGTAAATTGTATAATATTGTATTCTAGGAACATTTTCTTCGTCTCCTGTTAATTTAAAATTTAGTGCTTGACAATAATGTATTTTAATGTACCATTTGCCACCGAGGTAGACACCTCATTTGCAAATAAAGAGATTTTGATTTTGACTAGGAGAATTATTTTAATTTTTAGGAGCAAATAAAGATTATATTCTCATTTTTATTTACCTAAATTCGTAGCTCATATTCCTAGGATGTTTTCAACATTAAGTTGCTTGTATGAAGGGCTAGAACTGTGGATTTTTGAATATTTGATCTATTTCGATTATTCCTTTGATTTGATTATTTAGTACTGTCAAAATTGGAAAACAGTAGACCAAATACATTATCTAAAGCAACAATGATGATTTTGTCATAAAATATTTTATTGTCTCATATCATAATCATATCATAATAAAAGGAATAAACGAACATTTAAAAAAAAAAAATTCAGTGCATTAATACACTAGTGTCCAGAGGTTAAGCTTAAGCTACGAGTAAGCAGGGCAAGAGGAAATAGACCGCAAATCGCACGACATATGCACCTACCAACCTTACGTGTTCGCTCTGTATAGGAAAGGAGTGCTCCCCGCTTTGACTAGCGGTGTAACCGCAAGGTAAACACAGCCATTGCCTGCGCCCCATATTCCCTCAGTCGTGCTTGCCCTGTTATAGTGTGCGGAGTGAACGTGACAACATAATGGCACAACGACGCCATTTGGACCCCGTTTTGCACGGTAGAATACTCGGCCACCTGGAAGCAGGCCAGACACAGACCGAAATCGCCGTATCCTTGAATGTGCCACGAAGTGTCATTTCCAGGCTTTGGAGACGATTTCGAGACACAGAAGATGTTAGTCGTAGGCCAGTGCCAGGTCGACCAAGGGTAATCATCCCACAACAGGACCGATATCTGGCCTGAACCGCGCAACGAAATCGGAGTGCAGCTGCAAGACAATTGTCGGCGGAGCTTGCAACCGTCTCAGCGGTTGCCGTTTCCCGGCAAACTGAGTACCGGATGCACAGAACAGCAGGGCTGTTTGCCAGACGTCCAGAGGTGTGCGTCCCGCCCACTCCAGCACGGAGACGGGCCCGTTTACTGTGGAGCCGTCAACATCGAAACTGGACCATGAATGAATGTAGGCATGTGCTCTTCACAGATGAATCCCGCTTCAGTTTGCAGAACGATTTCCGTCGCACATTAATCTGGAGAGAACCGGTACAACCACAACCACAGGAACATCGTGGAACGGGACCAGTATGGTGGTGGTGGCGTCATGGTGTGGGGCGGCATCATGTGAATGGCTGTACGGACCTGCACATCTTCATGGGTGGTCCGAGGAACACGGTTAACGCTCGGAGATACAGGAGTGAAGTACCGAGACCACATGTTCGACTCTTTAGAGGTGCGGTTGGTCCAGACTTCCTCTTAATGGACGATAATGTCCGACCGCACCGCGCTGCTCTGGTGGATGAATTTCTGGCTGAGGAAGACATTCATCTCATGGACTGGCCAGCGAGGTCGTCGGGTCTGAATCCTATAGAACATGCCTGGGATGCACTGGGGAGGCGAATTGCATCCCGTCAGCCTCCACCAAGGACCCTCCAAGACATTCGCATTGCCCTTTCGGAGGAATGGGATCGACTGCCACAAGAGGTCTTGGACCATCTGAGAGAGAACATGCCACGTCGCTGCGAAGCATGTGTGGCCATTAGGGGTAACCATACACCCTATTAACAGCATATTTTGTTGTGGAAAGCATTGCCAAGTTTTGTTAGTTGTTGTCAAAGGTGTACCTTAGCTATCAGAACCTTTCTGACACTGTATTTTAAGACAAGTTTTGTGACATATGGTGTGTGAGTCAGCTTCCGTTTGTTCAGCAATCCGTCTGACATTCCTATCAGGCGGTATGGCCTCGTTTAATGATTATATTTAACTTTTCGACACTTGTGTACTATTACATATTTCACTGAGTTTACTACATTTTGATATTACATAAAATTCCAGGCCCTATACCCATAATATTGAAAGAAGCATTCTGACAGATAGGGCTGGAGGGAGGAGCATTGCACGGTGTTGCCACATTTCTGGATTTCTTTCTCCTTCCCTTCGCTTTAGGCTCACTTGTTCGTTCGTTCAAACCGCTGCGTTCTGTTGTACATAACTCAAAAGTGAGAAGTTTGACAACTCCAAGCAACACGAGCGGGCCAGTAGGCTTATCCCCATGGCAACCACAGTGGACCAGTCCACGTTTCCATGGCAAGCATACCCCCTCCTCCCTTATTTCCACCCAAGCGGGCAGTAAACGGACCTCCCTCTAAGAAATGTCAGAATGCTTCTTTCACTATTACGACCTTAGTGATTTGCCTGTTAGGTCATCAAACCGTACCACCGTATATTGTGTGGTTATGGGGAAACTGCCGAAATGAGTCATCCCAGGCAGGACAGGAGAGATGTAGTTCGCCGTTGCTTTCCTCACTGAGCTGGAAATTGCTAGCGCACTAGTCGTACTCCGAATGCCATTTACTTCACCGTCCATAACTCAGCACCTTCCTGCCACTGTGGATGGGGTGGGGGCATATAAGAGACGATTAAAAGGGGCCCATGGCATGTCTTTGCGACCACAGGACACTTAGCTGAGTCCTGACTTTGCTCCCACTTGATTATGTCAGGCTCCTCACTTTAGTCTATCCTATTTGACCTCCGTTCGTCAACTCCTGTTCTTTTACGACCCCAACGATATTAGGTTGCGAGGCCTAGGGAGTCTTTTATTGTCATGCCTCTCGTAGCCCTTATCATTTTGGCCGATACCTTCATTTTTGGAAGAGTACCGAGCGAGTGGCACGAAGCTGTCAGCTTGCATTCGGGAGATAGTGGGTTCGAATCCCCTTGTCGGCAACCCGAAGATGGTTTTCCGTGGTTTCCCATGTTCACTTCAGGCCTGAATTAAGGCCACGGCTGTTTCTTTCACTTACGTAGCCCTTTCCTATCCTTTCCTATCGTGCCATTAGATCTATATGTGTCGGTGCGACTTAAAATAATTATAAAAAATTAAAATTGAACTGTCGAACCCCTTCCATTTTCCTTTATTTTATTTATTAGAAATCTTGCTAGTCCGCCTCTATGGTGTAGTGGATAATGTGATTAGCTGCCACCCCTGGAGGCCTGGGTTCGATTCCCGACTCTGACACGAAATTTTAAAAGTGGTACGAGGGCTGGAATGCTCAGCCTCAGGTGGTCAACTGAGTAGAGGGGTGTTCGATTCCCACCTCAGAATCCTCGAAGTGGTTTTCTGTGATTTCCCACCTCTCCTCCAGGCAAATGCCGGGATGGTACCTAACTAAAGGCCAAGGCCGCTTCCTTCCCTCTTCCTTGTCCATCCCTTCGAATCTTCCCCTGTAAAATCCCTGTTCAGCATAGCAGATGAGGATGCCTGGGTGAGGTACTGGTCGTCCTCCCCAGTTGTTTCCCCGACCCAAAGTCTTACGCTCCACGACACTGTCCTTGAGGCGTTAGAGGTGAGATCACTTGCTGAGTCGGAGGGTAAACAGATTAAGAGAGAAAGAAAAATTATATAGAACATATATATTTATATATATTTTTATATTTAAATGTATATTTAAATGAAAACAGAGTAGCTTCAGGGTGGTTGTTAAGGTCTACAGCTGTGATTTCTGAAGATGGCTATCGACCCCTTTAATGCGGCTGTCCCAATTGAGTGGAGAATGTCGGCACTTAGTTCCGATCTTTTGAAGAAATCTACGAGTAGCCGGAGAGAATGGTCCCTCGAGCACCGACCATGAGGCCAGTGATGTTATAGAATCAAGATTGTATTTGTCTTTGTTGTCTGGCATTGTCGTTTCATAGATTTTTTCAAGGTCAACTTCTTCAGGTTGGTCTTCATTGGTTTCAAACCGGTTAGTCGGGTCAATAAAGTGTGTAAGGGCTGATGGCGATGATACATTCGTCTGTTGCTTCCGGCAGTTGAGAGTCCATGCACCTCTTCATAGGTTGGGTAACCTTTCAGTCCGTATTCACCAACATTATCTCGGATAACGGGTATTGTCTCGGTTTAACATTTTACCGGAGAAAGGTTGGCGGGTAAAATAAGACATCTAAGATGAAGGTCGTATTCAGGAACTTTTCAGAAAGGGTTAAGATAATTTTTTGGAGGGGGGGGGGGTGAGTCTTCACAAAACGAAAACTATAGTAACAAATATTTTGTACTTTCAAATCGATTTTACAGAAAGAAAAATACCGAGCGAGTTGGCCGTACGGTTACGGGCGCGCAGCTGTGAGATTGCATCCGGGAGATACTGGGTTCAAACCCCACTGTCGGCAACCCTGAAGATGGTTTTTCGTGCGTTCCCATTTTCACATCAGACTTTACCTTAATTAAAGCCACGGCCGCTTCCTTCCCACTCCTAGCCTTTCCTATTCCATCGTCGCCATAAGACCTATCTGTGTCGGCTCGACGTAAAGCAAACTGTAAAAAAAAAAAAAAAAAGAACAGTGGAATAGTTTTACAACAGTACCTTTTACAACTGAACGGGTGAAGTAGAGAGGTAAATTCATAGCGGTCTGGTGGTCAGAACACGCTCTAACACATGCGTGCAGTGTGACACGAAGATTTTTCTAAAAATGGAGATTGCAATACGTTTCACCGTAAGTATTGAGAATATTTAGAGGTTTGATTCATTTCAAAAATATTCTGGCGGCTCGATAACATTAAAATATTTACATATGTTTATTGAAAATTTTTTATCGTGCAAAATATATTAAGAACATAAAAATACAAGCAATCTGTGTATCTTACCAAAATTTAAATGTAATTTGTAAACTATAGGAACATTTAGAGATGGCACAGATTTTATAGGTTAAATTCAATTGTTTTTCAAATGCTTTTTTTATAATATTTCTAATTTATTGTAGGCTATCTCTTCTTCTTCTCCTTCTTAATCTGTTTACACTCCAGGGTTGGTTTTTCCTTCCGACTCAGCGAGGGATCCCACCTCTACCGCCTCAAGGGCAGTGTCCTGGGCAACTGGGCAGGATGACCAGTACTCGCCCAGGTGGCCTCACCTGCTATGCTGATCCGGGGTGTTGTTCGGGATGGGATGATTGCAGGGGATAGACAAGGAAGAGAGAAGGAATCGGCCGTGGCCTTAAGTTAGGTACCATCCCGGCATTTGCATGGAGGAGAAGTGGGAAACTAAGAAAAACCACTTCCAGGATGGCTGAGGAGGGAATCGAACACCCCCTCCACTCAGTTGACCTCCCGAGGCTGAATTGACCCCGTTCCAGCCCTCGTACCACTTTTCAAATTTCGTGGCAGAGCCGGGAATCGAACCCGAGCCTCCGGGGGTGGCAGTTAATCACGCTGACAACTACACCACAGAGGCGGACGTAGGCTATCCCAAAACCCTTATATGCTGTCTAAATTTGTCAAGTTCACTTTTATTTTGGAGAGTGTTTGACCCTCCCCCCACCCCCCAGTGACCTCCCACCTGCGTACGGCCTTGCCTTTGAAGGTGGCAGCTGGTACACAGCTGGTATATTTAACTGAAAGAGAAAATCAGAGCCACGAGGAGTATAACCAAGATTATGCAATGAAACGTCCTAGGTGGATAAACAGAACGCGCTAAATACCCTGAGGC
The DNA here is from genome assembly GCF_040414725.1 of Anabrus simplex. Lineage (NCBI taxonomy): Eukaryota > Metazoa > Arthropoda > Insecta > Orthoptera > Tettigoniidae > Anabrus > Anabrus simplex. The sequence goes on along the minus strand of NC_090279.1, from coordinate 176,382,694 downwards.
CTACGATGGCACTGATTTTGAAACACGTTTCGAGTTCTTTAAAGCTTCGACACGGCCAGTGTTACTACCTGCGATTAGGGGGAGCGAGTAACTGCCCCCCCCCCCCACCTCCCCTGAAGAGAACATATTTTTATTCCATTGAGCCGGTCGAAACTAGAAATTATGTTCTGTGAAAATCGACACCCTGTTTTCAGTCATTCGACCGGGTCGGGAATGGAATGAATGAAGCCCCATCTAGCGGCGAGGATGGCAGTTATGCCAGCTGCTGAAGCCTGTCGCACTCCTCTAGGGCAATGATTAATGAATGACATATGAAATTAAATGTTATTGGAGAGTGTTGCTGGAATGAAAGATGACAGGGAAAACCGGAGTACCCGGAGAAACACCTGTCCGCTTCCGCTTTGTCCAGCACAAATTTCACATGGAGTGACCGAGATTTGAATCACGGTGAGATGCCGTCACGCTGCCATCAATCAATCAATCAATCAATCAATCAATCAATCAATCAATACTGATCTGCATTTAGGGCAGACGCCCAGGTGGCAGATTTCCTATCCGTTGTTTTCCTAGCCTTTTCTTAACTGATCAAAGAAATTGGAAATTTATTGAACATCTCCCTTGGTAAGTTATTGCAATCCCTAACTCCCTTCCTATAAATGAATATTTGCCCCAATTTGTCCTTTTGAATTCCAACTTCATCTTCATATTGTGATCTTTTCTACTTTTAAAGACGCCACTTAAACTTATTCGTCTACTTATGTCATTCCACGCAAGCTCTCCGCTGACAGTTCGGAACATACCACTTAATCGAACAGCTCGTCTCTTTTCTCCCAAGTCTTCCCAGCCCAAGCTTTCCAACATTTTTGTAACGCTACTCTTTTGTCGAAAATCACCCAGAACAAATCGAGCTGCTTTTCTTTGGATTTTTTTTTCAGTTCTTGAATCATGTATTCCTGGTGAGGATTCCATACACTGGAGCCGTACTCTAGTTGGGGTCTTACCAGAGACTTGTATGCCCTCTCCTTTACATCCTTACTACAACCTCTAAACACCCTCATAACCATGTGCAGATATCTGCAACCTTTATTTACAATCCCATTTTGTTGGAGAAACTGTCGTTCGTCGCGGCTAACAGATTTGTATAGCGCCACAGTTAAGTAGTGGACACTGCGTACGCTGTGAGGAAGCGTAGCAGGAGTATATTTTATTGCCAAGGTCATGGACACTGATGTATGATTCACCCGCTTGCCGCGCGCATTCGTCAGTCTGGCAGTCTCTTTAGTGTGCAGTCAAATATAATTATTATCTCGGATGACGCTCACTTCTGTATTCACCACATAATTAATTATCTCGGTTTACCAAAACTATATCTTCGTTTCAATCTGAATTGAACCTTAAATTTTTCATACTGACGCACGCAAAACATGACTAGGTGTTGCCGCCTTTATCGAAATGTAAATACGTTTTTAATTGCATTCGATGTTTCCAAGTAGTTTATCATAAATAGGGCCCGGGTGTTAATGCAGTAATAGGTTAGAATGCAAACTAATTTGTTTAGTAGGCGCTGTCGGCCACCCGCTCTTCCATAGTGTAGAAACAGTAACATAAATTATAGGGGTTCTGATGGGCCGTACCCCTAAAATTTACGCAAACCCCATAGCATAATCGTTGTGAAGGTAGACTCTACTTGTCACTCGCTTCAGTAAGTTTGCAATCTAACCTATTACTGCATAAACATCCGGGCCCTAATCATAAATATCCGCTATTGACCAGAAACGAGTAAGGAAGGAATTGTTATTGAATTTGGTGGCAGAAAGCATTAACATTATCGAGAATGCAAAAACAAATTATGTAGACATCAATTACTCATCTAGGCATCTATAAAATGTCTGGAAACAGAGAGCATGACGACCGCTATCAGTGCGACATCTGTAACAAGGAAGTCGGAGGTAATGAGAACGCAGTGCAATGCGAAGGTTGCGACAAATGGCAACACGTGGATTGCTGCGGCATATCTAAAGGTGAATGGGATATTATAAAACGAAGACACTGCAAACTAATATGGCTGTGCACAGAATGCAAGCCAACTGTCTTGAGAAAAACACGCAACGAAGATATACTAGAAAAGATAACCGCAAGGTTGGAGGACATGCTAGTTAACATGGAAAAAACCATGGAAAATAAACTGGAGGAAATTAAAACCATGATACCAACGGAGATAACAAGGTATATGGAAAATCAAAGGACATCAACTAGACAAATGACAATCAAACAGAAAGCTCCTCAGCCCCCCGTCACAGAGCAAGGAAGAGGAATAACACACAACCAGGAACGTCCCACAATGATAACCAATGAGCTAACACCTTTGAAGGAGGCGATGCATGGCAAAGATGAAATTCCAAATGCAAACCAGAAACTAGCGGTTAAAGAATCAAGAGCTTTTATTACGAACAAAGATGGAAGGGAAGTAATACAAGAACGAGAATCTGGAGACTACCGAATAGAAAATGAGAATAACTGGAATATATACGAGAGGAAAAGGAGAGATAAAAGAGGAGAGAGGAAAACTGGGAGTGATCTTGACAATATTAATGATGCAAACACCCAACGAAGCAGACCAATAATAGGAGCGAGAGAAGGCGATACCAAGATAAGGGCAGCAGAGTCAAACGCATGGTTATATGTGGGAAGACTCGAACCAAATACAACCAAGGAAGACATATGCGAATATCTGAGGGAAAACGGTATAGACGGAAAGGTGTTCTGTGATACAGTTAGTGAGAGGCCAACCAGCACAGCATTTAAAATTGGAATTCCGTACAAAGACCTAGAACGAGTGCATGATAGTTCGTTCTGGCCCGCCCGTGTAGTATGCCGGCATTTTCGGAAACCTTGGAAATTTCGTAGGACTCAGCAATGACAGGGTTAGAGCCGTGACTTGGAATGTAGAAGGACTAAGAGGTGCACTAAATCTAACGTCAAGTAACATACTAGAGGAATTTGGCATATGTGTTCTAACAGAAACATTCATCAGGGAGGACTCAATAATAAATGTTCCAGGTTTCTACAACTATCATGTGTACGCCAATCAACTTAAGGAAAGGGGACGACCATCAGGTGGAGTATCAGTACTCGTTAAACCTCATCTAACACCATGTAAACAACTGTTGAGAGACGAAAACCTATTGATTTTACGAACGAAAGTATTAGTGATCATGGCAGTATACTTCAGCCCTGAACGCACTGCAGCAGACATAGTTGATACGCTTGGAAATGCGTTGAATATGATAAATGATGAAGAAAAGGTGTTAATTGCCGGTGACTTGAACTGTCCAGTAGATAAACACAGCTGGAAAACTGAAGATGTTATGGACTACCTGAGGCACAGTGGATTTGTGCTGTTAAACAAGAAACAGGAATGGACATACATAGGACCAAATGGAGGCAGCACAATAGATTTAATGCTTTCAAGGGGTCTCATAACATTGGGAACAACAAAGCTGGTCCTCAAAGATGGCTCCATTGTAAGAAAGCACTTACCAGTGAGCACAGACATTATCACGAAGACGGAAGAGGTGGCTGAATTAAGAAAAGGAGCCAAAATCAGAAAGAATATAGACATAAACAAAGTGAAAGCAAAGACAAGCCAGATCAACGAGGTGAAGAAAATGATAGATGAAGGTGAAATAGATTCCGCAGCATGGTGGATAGCAAGTTGCTATGAGGAAGCGGCTCCTCTAAGTTTGGGGACAAGAAAGTCAAAACCTTGGTTCGACAAACAATGTTATGAGGCAAGGAGAAGTACATTAGAAAAATTGAACAGGGCAAGAGAAATAAGGAACAGAGAAAACTTGGAAGAGTACCGGCAACAGAGAGTTCAGTACAAAGAGCTCCTGAAGAGAAAAAAGATTCAGTACATAGAAGAACAACAGAAGAGGATCATAGAAGAAGCTAAATTGGATCCATACAAGACTCTACGGCCGAAAACGAGCAAAATACATTCTAAGATTGATATGGAAACATGGAAATCACACCTCAACAAAACAATTGCTTTGAGAGATACGAGACCAACATTCAGATGTCCAGATCACAGAGAACCATCAAATTTAATAACGGAAAATGAAATCGTTCAGGCCATCAAGGAAGGAAGGCGCAATAGAACACCAGGACCAGATGGAGTCAGAAATGAGCATCTAAAAGAGACAGTGAGGGAATTGTTACCGGTATGGAGTGCCTTACTGAACAAATGCCTCGAAACTGGAAGGGTCCCAACAGATTGGAGGAAGGCAACAATCCGAATGCTATATAAGGGGAAAGGAGACGCAGATGACCCGAATTCCTACAGAGGGATCGCGATGGAACAAACAGGTTTGAAACTTCTGACAAGGATCTTAACGAAGAGAGTGATGAATGAATTGGATGCACTGTTACCAGAGGAGCAATTTGGATTCAGACGGAAAAGATCTACAACTATGGCATTGGAGAATTTACTGAATCATATTCGTATCACCCTAGAAATGCCACGAGGCAAATTATTTGTGGCATTCATTGACTTCTCCAAGGCATTTGATTGGGTAAACAGAAGGTTACTCATAGATAAGCTGGAGAAGTTAATCGGAACATCTAATGTCACAACACTCATATCAAACCTGTTGGCTGAGAATTATATACAGGTGGACGATGGCATTGGGTCGTCAGATTGGATACCGCAGACTATAGGAGTTCTTCAAGGTGATCCACTTAGCCCTATATTATTTAACGCTTTCACCTCTGATGTAGTGTCAGAGATAAAGGAAAATACAGACACAGAAATGTACCTGTATGCTGATGACATGGCAATTGCGGCTGAAGACATAACAGAACTACAACGTGCGATGAACTTGTTAGTGGACTGGGCAAACAAGAATGAAATGAAAATAAATGAGGATAAGACTGAACTAGTCGTATTCAGGAAAGGAGGTAAACTAAAGGAAACAGAGCACATATGGTGTAATAATGTCCGCCTTCGCAGAGTTAGCAGTTTTAGATACCTAGGTGTAACCTTGCAGACCACATGCAGCAGTTTCAGGATCCATATAAGAGCTAGAATTATTGCAGCTCTGAAAGCGATGAATGACATCGAGAATATCACACAAATTGCAGTGGATACAGCCATGGTGCTTTTTCGAGTAAAAGTGCTACCAGTGTTAACCTATGGGCTTGAGATCATAGGGGAATTTCTGAGTTTGAAGCAATTAAACGACCTGGAAAAGATAAAATCCAGATATCTGAAGCGAGTCCTCAGTGTTTCAAAGACTACAAGATCTCGACTTGTATATGAACTCGCGAGAGAAACCTTCCTGATTGAGGACCTGAGATACAATCTTGTTTTACCAGGAGGCGCAGCATACGATAACCTGTTGCATAAACTTAGAGAAAAAAAGAGGGACATTTGGGAAGACTTCTACTCAACGGAGGCCATGACGAATCGAAAATGGATGGAAACGGGCTACCAACTGAGACACATAGTTACGAGGTTGGCTGTACACGGATTCCATTTCAAGATGTGCAAAAATAAAGTTTTTCACGATCCGAACATAAACTGTGTGTGTAGGCTATGTGACCAAGTATGTGAAAGATATCATATCCAGAAGTGTTCCTCGAGGTCCTGCTCGATTAGTGAATTTATTAAGGACTAACACTTATGCAGAGCGCATTAGACGCCACGCTGTCTTATCTAATTGTGAACTTCTATGCACATTGTGCGCAATAAAATTTATTATTATTAAAAACAAATTATAGCCTACGCATTGTATGATTCACTCAAAAAATAAGGCAGTATTCCGTAATTCTTCATTAAAAATATCATCCATTCATGTACTATACGAGAAAGAGGCTATAATCGAGAATTCATCTTAGGCCAGTTCCAAGTTATGATCGATTATGAAAAACATTGCCAATGTCGAAGCTTTAGATAACTAAAAATCTGATTCTAAATCAGTGTCATAGTAGTGTTCAATGTATCTAGCGCGTTATTTTTATCCACGCAGGACGTTTTATTGCATAATCTTGGTTATATTCCTCGTGGCTTTCTTTCTGTTAAATATTCCAGCCGTCTACGGGCTGTCATCTTAGATTTCCTGTTTTACCGGCCAACCTTTCTCCGCTAAAATTTTAAACCGAGATAACACCCGTTATCCAATATAATGTTGTTGGTTAATACTTCAGCAATCAGGGATCTGATGGTATGATGGCGAGAATTACGCAGCAGTTCATCATGTGGACAGGATCTCAGGACATGAGCAAGTGTTTCTATCTGTCTGTCGACAGAGGGTATTGTCCTGAGATCTGCCCGGTACAAAGCGTACGGCTCACACATTAGTGTTAATAGAGGATGCTTGCCCAGCTGTACTTTCTCTTAAAACTATAATCAGCAGCTTTCATAACTTTGGTCTGCACGAAGACTTTATCGTCGTTTCGACCTACGATGTACCTAAAGACCTGAAGAAGTCTCCTTTGTACTTTAGATAAGTTACTTAGAAATGTGCTATTCGTTCTTATCTTCATCAACATCCTTCAATACGCCTACATTTGCAAAGCAACAATTCTCCTTTGATCCTCTGTCTTGAACTTTTACGCTATACTTCACTCCTTCCTGGGCTTATCCCAGTTCATTTTCGTCGGCAATGTAGCCTATATGTAATAAAGCTGAGTTTTAGTTAGACTGAAGTGTATTGATTAAACGGAAGAGACATTCATCGCCCTTCAACAGGCCAGTAGGAAAATGCGACTGAACATCAACCACCAGAAAACTAATTATATGGCTGCCGGGAAAGCATCCAAGAAGAACATGCCAGCCTCAGTAACTCTGGGCACTTGCAGCTTGAGGAAGCTGAGCAGTTTAAATATTTGGGAATGACATTCACCTAGTCAAATGATTTATCACATGAAATTAAACGCAGATTAATAACAGCTATTTTGCTGTAACAATACTTCTCTCCTCAAGGCTCCTGGCTCGTGCCACCAAATTAACCATCTTATAAGGCATGTGCTTACATATGCCTCGGAAATTTGACCATTAACAGCAAAAGATACCTTTGAAGAATCATCGGCCCAAATTGTGAAAGAAGAAGATGGAGGAGAAAGTACAATCATGAATTGTACATCATTTATAATGATCCGCCTGTTAGAATAATAGTGAAATTAACCATATTGAGGTGGGTCAAGCACGTAGCACGGACGAATGATATGGAAGTACCTAAAAAGATATTAAATGGAAATCACGGGAGACAGAAAGGACGAGGCCGGCCGTGAACCAGATGGACGACTCGAGTCATTGAAGATCTTCGGGAAATGGACTATAGAATTTGGAAAGGTTTAGCGTAGGATAGAGATAAATTGGCGGAATATATTTGAAGATGTTAAGATTTACAATGAACTTTTGAGCCATAGAAAAAGAAGAAGAAGTGTATTGATTATTTCATAATTTTTCTCATTATCTAGCTTACAACTCCTACGTTTTCAAGTGGATATAGAAGTCCGTCCCTACGAGACTACACTACAGGACAGACGTACATAGGCCTCTATTATAGCGTTCAGTCTGCGAGACTCTGTGAATTCACTAAACTCCACCACAATCCTCTATTTGTAACTAGTTCTCTGGCCACGTTTAGTTCCCTACCTCTTATCTTTAAATAATTACAAACTGAATCTAACCACCGACGTCTTATCTTACCATCGATGGCCGAGTCCATTATTCTCCTGGCAACCTATCCTCTCCATTGGACTTGATCTCTTCATCCGAGTACCCTCCTGCCATTGTGTCTACCTGTTTGTACTCAGCGATCATTCTCGCTACTTTCACGTCTGATACTTCTAATTTATGAATAAGATATCCTAAGTCCACTCAGCTTTAGCTCCCTTAGAGAAAATTTGGTCTGAAAACAGATCGGTGTAAAGATAGTTTCGTCCTGGAGCTGAATTCTTTAGTAAAGAATATTGTTGATCGCAACTGCGAGCTCACTAAATTAGCTTTACTGCACCCTGATTCAACCTCACTCCTATACTACCGTCCTGGGGAGAACACACATCACCGAGCGGTTAGGGGCGTGCAGCTGTAAGCTTACATCCGGGAGATAGTGGGTTCGAATCCGACTGTCGGCAGCCCCAAAGGTGGATTCTCATTTTCACACCAGGTAAATGCTGGGGTTATACCTTAATTAAGCCCACAGGCGCTTCCATTCCACTCCTGGGCCTTTCTTATCCCATCGTAGCCATAAGACCTATCTGTGTCGGTGCGACGTAAAGCGAATTGACAAAAAAAGGAACACACTTCCTAAATACTTGAAATTAAATACCTGTTCCAACCTGACATTCATTTATCTTAGGATTCTTACCTACTGACGTCACTTTAGTCTTGGAAAGACTAATTTTCATATAACACTCATTGCACCAATTTTCAAGTTCCAAGGTATGACTGCAGGTTTTAAGCACAATTCGCCGGTTTTGTAGACGAAACGTATCCACGAAATGTCACTGTAATATTTGTCCCAAATGGAATATAATAAATCATTTTACTCAAATCTGCGGTAAATTAAGAAATATTACGAAATATTTTACTTGCAGGGAATAATATGGATACATACTTTACTACCTTACAACTATTTTTTCTGCTACGGCGCAGCGCTTCCGTAGCCTATGTGTTTTGTTTGTCTAACACTTTCCTGTGTGATGTCTTTGCTCACTGAAGTTGTTTGAATTAATCAGGTGTCGTTTTATTCATGTTGCTCATTTGTTTTGTGCCCTAACGCATTCATTAAATGATATATTTATTGGTCCAGGTATCATGCTACTTTGCTGTTTGAACTGCCCGCGTCAGTCATATGGACAAATATAATGACAATTCACAGACATAGCACTCCCATTCGTCGGTGCAAGCCCTGGATCTCAAGAAAGAAACAAAAGACGGCACGAACAGCGGAATACAACATAAAGGAGTCCTGTCTACAGTCCGTAAGTACGTATACATATTTTCTCTAGATATTTTTCTAGTAACGACGGTATTTCTTAATTTACCGCGGATTTTTTACTTTATTTGTGTAAAACCAATTATTATGTTCTATTTGGGACAAATATTACAGTGACATTTCGTCGATACATTTGGTCTACATAACCCAATCCGCCATTAAGACCAAGTCGTCATAGGTCAAACTGATTATCACATTTCCACCTCTCAGCAGATGATCCATGAACAACAAAGGTGAAAGATTACAGCCTTGTCTAACCCCTGTAAGAGCCTTGAACTCAATCTACGTTCAGTTCTCACCGCAGCTAAACTGTCAACATAAATGCTTTTGATTGTTTTTAACAATCTGCCTTTAATCCCATAATCTCCCCCAGTACGGCGAAATCTAGATCTACGAAACATAAATATAACTGACTACTTCTGTCGTAGCATTTTTCAGTTACCTGGCGCATACTGGTAATCTGATTTTGACAGCCCTGTGTGGTCTTAAACCACACTAAATCCAACTTACTCTCAACCATTGATCGCACCCTCTTTTCCAAAATGCCACTGAACAACTTGCCTTGTATAGTGACCAGTAATTTTAAAGTGCGAAACTTGTACATAAGGTGTAGCATATATAAGTGAAATGTATAATTCAATATGTAATATTCATAAATACTAAATTTACAAAAATGTTCTTATATTCTTAATATTACAGCTTATGGTTATGATATGAGACAATGAAATTGTTTTTATATACTTCCACATTTTGTGACAAAGTCATCGTCGTTGTTTAAATCATTTTATATAGTCCACTGCTGTCTAATTTTGGCAGTATTAAATAATCAAACTAAAATCATATTCAAAATACTTCAAATATTTTAAAATGTAATCTATATATACAAAATATTTAAGACCATGTGTCTGTACATTGAATATTTAGGCGAAATTTTTATTCATTTCTCCGTTTTAGGTGTGATAATGACCATCTGCATATTTTTTAGCTTTGGTGTCTGTCTGTTTGTATGTGTTCTTATAACTTGAAAAGTACTGGATATATTTCTACCACACTTCATATTTAGATTCCACCTCTCCTTGGATAAATTTTAGGGCCGACATTGTTTCCAAATCCCTGAAATAACTGGGAGTTTATATGAAACAGAAACCGTGATTTTTCACTCCCACAAAATATACACAACCAAACTTAATGGAAATCTAACCTGCCTTAACGGAAATCAATTTCTAAAACTTTTTCTCATGTGCATCATTTAGATACGAGGATCAATAAGGGAGAAATCATTAACGGATCGTTTTTCGCTCTAAGTTCGGGTGCACTTAGCCTCAAAGCGGTCCGTGTAAAGTATATTTCTTATAACTGCAAAAATACTGGAAATATTTGAACCAAACTTCATATTTACCATCCCCTGTCCAAAGGTAGTTATTAAGGTCCATAGCATTTCAAATACCCGGAGTGGACTGGCGATTTATAGGAAACTGAAACAGGGATTTTACTCTCCCACAAAATATACCAGATCAACCTGGATGGGAATCAGCCAACCTTGCTGGAATTCCATTTCTAAAATATTTTCCTCATGTGCACATTTTCGATGAGACGATTAATGAGGGGCATATCATTAACGGACGGTTTTATAGGTTAAGCCCAGTGGACATAGCCCAGAAGGCGTTTGTACGTGCAGCAGATTCCTTATCTATGTAAATAAAATCGTAACACCCGTGTGTCTGTACATTGACTATTTTGGTGAAATGTTTATTCATTTCTCCGTTTCAGGTGTAATAAGGACCATCTGCACATTTTTCTTACCTTACCTGTCTGTCCGTTTGTCTGTCTGTTTGAGTTCTTATAACATGAAAACTACTTGATATATTTATATCAAACTTCATATTTAGAATCCACCTGTCCTTGGATAGGTTTCCAAATCCCTGAAGTGACTGAGGGTTTATACGAAACTGAAACCGTGATTTTGCACTCCCACAAAATATACATGACCAAACTTATGGAAATCAATTTCTAAAACTTTTTTCGCATGTGCATCATTTCGATACGAGGATTAAGAAGGGAGATATCATTAACGGACAGTTTTCAGTCTAAGTACGAGCGGACCTGTTTCTTTAGCTCTTTTTTTTTTGTCGATTTGTCTGTTCGTCCGTTTATTGAGTTCTTATAACTTGGAAAATACTGTATATATTTCTTTATATCTGCCCTTGGGTAGGTATTGGGGTCAATATAATTTCCATATCCCGAATTGGTTTGGAGGTTTATAGGAAGTCGAAACAGTGATTTTACCCTCGCACAAAATATACATAACCAATCTTAATGGAAAACTGTCAGCCTTAATAGAAATCAATTTCTAAAAATGTTTTTATTATGTGCAACTTTTCGATAGGAGGACAACAAGGGATTTATCGTTAAAGAACCGTTTTACAGACTATTATGTCGTTTCAAGTTGTGTTAAATGCTTTAACTAAAGCGTCATTTTACTCTTTTTGATAGAACAGGTAATAAGAGAGGTTATCTTTAACGATGAGTTTCATAGCTCTTCAATATATAACCGAGAAATAGGGATAATTACTCACAACTTGGGACCAAGAACTGTGTCGTTCACTAAACTCTGTGATCTACTCCATTCTGTCTCCGCTTTCATCAGCTTTATCGTACTTCACGTTTCAGCCACGTGCGTTTGTAGAAGAATATCAGTTTAACGTGCCTCATTAAACGTTATAATACAGGCAGGAATCGTAAAATCGATTACCAATTCCCGTGAGAAGAACTGTAACATATGCTATTTCTCAAATATTTTTGATATTAGTGGGCCTATCGATAATACTACATAACATAAATTATGTCTGTCTGTCTGTTAGGTCATCAGCCCAGAGGCTGGTTGGATCCTCAAATAGCACCACCAAAGGCTATGCAGTTACAGGGAAACCGCAAAAACCAATCTTCCTCTCTTCTTCATGTGCCATGTCCTCGCAGAACGTTGGCGATCAGTAGCATGATCTGTTGTTTGTTCATAGCTGTTCTGAACAGAGTAAGCTTTGTCACCCCAAACCAGTGGCTCAAGTTGCCGAGCCATGATGTCCTACTTCTCCCCGGACCACGTTTTCCATTAATTTTCCCTTGGAGTATTACTTGCAGAAGGTGGTATTTAGAGTTGCGCATCATATGACCAAAGTATTCTAGTTTCCTTCTCTTGATGGTAGTGAGAATTTCTGGTTCTTTGTTCATACGGTGCAAAACGTCTATATTGGTCATTTTAGCTGTCCAAGGTATCTTCAGCATCCTTCGGTGCGTCCACATTTCAAATGCTTGCAATCTCTTGCACATGGTCTCAGTTAGTGTCCAATGGCAGTACCAAAATGAGGCGTACTAGCCAAGATGAGGAGTGAGGTAGTTTACCATTGCTTTCCTCACTGGGTCAGACAGTGCTATTGTAGCACAACAAACCCTATGAGCAACACCTTTCTTGACACTCAGACACACTGGTTGTGCTCTGAATGTCATTAATCAGCACCACCCGTACCCCAGCAGCTTCAATATTGTCACAGCCATGGATGAGACTGGGACTTCAGTGGAAGCTACACTTTGCTCTGGCCTGTGCCAAGAGATGGATGCAAAAGTACTGTAACCATCAAGAAATGACAGCAGGCAGACTTAAATCATATAGAATTAAATTTCCGATCATTTATGTCTTATACATTTTTACCGTACCGGCTATGATAACAGAGATATTCGTGAATTTTAATTTTTGTTGCTAGGTCCATATCAACACCGAACCACAAGAAAACGTGTGAATAGCATTTAATTTAAATCGGTATGTAAAGTCTGGGAATAAGGTGATATAGTCTATAGTTCCATTTCTATGAGTTTCGACTTGACAGTTAACGGAAAGACAGACATTGGTGCCAAAATGTTGCGAGTACAAACTGCTGATTCACAACACACAACACCATCGGAAATGGATATACTCGAAAATAAGTCTAGAATCAATAAATGATTCTTTGCAGCAACGTACATAACTCACACAAGATTAACAATAACACGTACCATATTTAAGATAAAGAAACTGTTTATAAATAACGTCACTTCCATGCTGATCTCTTCAGTGGTGAGTTGACAGACTTGAAATGAAGGAGTTAATAAAATGGGGGAAGGCGGACAACTTTATGCCCATTCCTCCTACCTATTCAATCCACCACGTAAACTGGGTACTAGGGCTTGTTTTGTTTCACAACATGCATAAGATTCCCCCAATCCTCATGTCATCGCTAACCGAAATATTATGCTCCTTCAGTCTCTCAAATAACTCATTATTTTTAGCCGTCATTGTTAGTGCTTTGTCAAGAATGACCGAGTGAACTGACAAAGACCGCGAAAAGAACTGAACACAATACCACACAGCTTATAGCATGTGGTTACAGTAAGAAACAGATCGACAACACTGGTAACCAGAAATAGAGTCTAACGCGTTCTATCGGAGCGATCTGTTGTTTATTAATTCACTAATCCTCCGCCAAAAGGCAACGCTCAAATGTCAAGTCGAAACTCATAAGAACTGAACTTTGGACTGAATAGAGATTTTATCTATAGTAGTAGTAGTAGTAGTAGTAGTAGTAGTATTTATTCATTCATCATGCCGTTTACATATTTACAGGACTCTGTTTTATATATACATAACTCCTCTAATAACATTATTACTTGAGAAATATTAATCTTATAACTAAACCACATATATTACAGAAGTAGTAGTATTATTATCAACATATTAATACTTAAAATAAATTGAACTTCTAACTATATCTTGCACACATTAAATAAATTATTATTATTATTATTATTATTATTATTATTATTATTATTATTATTATTATTATTATTATTATTATTATTATTATTATTATTATTATTATTATACAAAATCACACCAACCTCAACAGAGTCGAGTAGATATCAGTAAAATACCACGTAAGGTGAAACCTTGTGTGTGGTAATTTAGAATATTAATTACATAGTGAGAAATATATTTTAAATGATGCCTGAAATACGAGTATGGGTATGAGTGAATGACGGATATGATCAACAGCACATGGTGGAGCATTGAATAGAAATTGGATATGGTGACGTGATATTCTCATTTAGTTATTTCTTCCATAACAGTTTTATTATCCCTGACAAAGGATTTAAGACACTTCAGACTCATTTTCTGACCTAATAAAGTAGTTTGTAAAGAACCGGGAAGGACATTAAAGAATTTTGGAATGAAGTACAAGAAATTGCGCTTTGTTATGCTAAGTTTGGGTTTGTATAACATACAACGGTGGTTCATCTTACTGCGTGCTGAATATTCATGTTTAATGTTCTCAATTATATTTTTGTTTTTGTTAATATATTTGTATATTTCAAGGGCATAGAGCTGTTTTACATTAAATATATTTGCTTCAGCATATAATTGACTACTTGGGTATAATCTTCCTTTCTGGTACATTATTCCTAATATAAGGTTTTGAACAACCTGTATTTTATTGATTACATTTTTGTGGGCTCCTCCCCATGCCAAAATTCCGTAGCTAAGAATAGACTGAACTAAAGCGTAATAAACCTCTCTTAGCAATTTTATACTGGATATGTATTTTAAATTATGAAATATATAAACAGTTCTTCTGATTTTCTTTCTTAAATCGGTAATGTGACTTTTCCATTTCATGTTCGAATCAATTAATAATCCCAAATACTTAACATAATTTACTTTATAAATTTTGTAGCAGTTACAATTAAATTTACAGTTGATGTTGTGTACAATTAATTCATTAAAATCGTTTCGTGTATCTGTTACAGAAAAGTTCGTAAATTTTGTCTTTTTAATGTTTAGAAATAATTCATTATTATCTAACCATGCTTTAACTTTAAGCAGTGCTCGAGTTGCTCTCTGTCTGACGAGATTCCAGCTACCACCCTCAACATAAATGACTGTATCATCTGCATATGTTACGACATGCGTATGTTCGGCATTTGCTATTGTTTTCTCTAGATCATTAATAAATAGAATAAACAATAAAGGACCTAAAACTGTGCCTTGTGGGACACCCTTTATTATCCTCATTGGTGTGCTTAGATGTTGATTAATTTTGACATACTGTACTCGATCTGTCAAGTAACTCTCAAGCAAATCCAGCACATTACCCCTAAAGCCGTATTTTTCCAATTTCTGGAGGAGCAAGCGGTGTGACACACTATCGAATGCCTTTTCAAGGTCGAGAAATATCCCTGTGGAGAGCAGAGAAGAATTAAGATTTTCGTATATTCTATTTGTTAAGGCGGATATAGCATCAGTCGTTCCGAGATTTTTAATGAATCCAAACTGTCTGGGAGAAAGTATTTGGTGTTTTTCTAAAAATTGGTAAATATTGTTCTTTAAGCATTTCTCGAATATTTTTGATATTGTTGTAGTTATCGAAATGGGTCTGTAATTTCTAATGTCACAAATATTTCCAGACTTGTGAAGAGGTTTTACTATTGTTGTTTTAAGCTGTTTTGGAAAGTAACCTAAGGTGAAGGAATCATTGATAATATTCAGCAACGGTTCCTTTAATGACTCTATATTTTCCTTAATAATTCGAGCCGAAATATTGTCTATTCCTACAGCTTTGTTTTCATGTACTTCACTCAAACATCTCTTCAGATCGTATTCTGTTACCGGTGCAAGGAAGCAAGTATGAGGGTTGCGAGCGATATTTAATGTGGAGTCGGAAATCTGTCTGTGATGCTTTGCTTTCTCAGTGGTTTCGTTAATGAAATAATTGTTAAATTTATTCGAAATATTTATGTCATCTTTCCAGATTTCACCTTTATATCTGATTTCCTTGATCTCTTCTTTTCTAACTGACCTTTGTGTTATTTCATTGACTATGCCCCAGACCTTACCCCGGTTATTTGAATTGCGATTGATCAGATTCCTATAGTACTCAGTTTTCGTTTTCATAATTAGATCATTTAGTTTGTTCCTATATTTCCTGTACTGTTCTTTAATTTCCAAGTTATCCTTATTTTTTAAATATTGTTGATAAAGTCGGTCTCTTGTGTGAATAGATTTTACCAAACCGTAAGAAATCCATTCTGTTCTTTTGACTTCTTTGATTTCAATTTAACAGTGGACAGGCTCATGCAGCTTTTAATTGTATTGACAAATTTATCAAGTTTGATATCTAAATCACTGCTGTTTAAGATGTCTCCCCAATTTATTTTACTTAAATGATTTTTAAGCTCAAAATGATCTATTTTAAAACAGTTACGTCGAAAATTTTGTATATTATTAGGGACCGAGGCATTTTGAATGTTGAGACTTACTATTATAGGATAATGATCTGAAATTTTACTTTGAGAGATGATAGACAGAATGTCGTCATTTCTCAACCTACTTTTAATCAAAGCATGATCAATACGGGATTTACTTGTACCAGATACTCTAGTAGGATTGTTTATTAAGGACTGAAAATTTCTTACTTGTACCATGTTAAGATATTCGTCACAGTCGTGTTCATTTAAAAGGTCTATATTTGTGTCCCCTATTATCAGTTCAGTTTCAACATGGCATCTATCTTGGATATAATGATCCAACGCACTGAGAAACCGCTGTTTGTGATATTCATGTGACCGATATACTCCTGTAATAGCTACTTTCTTGTTGTCATAGTTAATTACTACTCTGAGAAATTTAAAGTCATCGTACTCAATAATTTCCATTTCGTGCTCCAAACCATTTTTTACCATTAATACAACACCATCACATTTGTTAACTGAACCCTCATTGTAATAAGATTTATACAAGGCATGGTTACTTATATTTACATTACTAAGTGACCAACTTTCTGTTAAAATTACGACATCAAACCTATGATCATATGCTTTCAAAACAACGTCTAAAATGTTCTTATTTTTCCTTATGCTTCTAATATTAGTATGAAAAATTTGTAATGTACTTTTCCCTTCCGCATGCTTCTGCAATCTACTCGTGCAATCTTTGATGCCCCTTCTCGTCTCTGAAAGAGGTTGGTATGTTACATAATCATCTTCTAGATCTATTCTGACTATTTACAGGAAAAGGTTAAAGTCAGCTGTTAGTTATTACTAAGAAGGAAGTTACTGTAAGTACGGAGTTTGTACAGAGGGTTGGGACAAGGTCAGTGTCCAGTGGGGTACCGTAATTAACGAGCTAGTGAAGGTCAAGCAGGTAGACTACAGCCGTTCAGCCAAGCAGGGTGGAATGCAAGAGCAGTGAAGGGGAGAGTGAGAGAGAGAGAGAGAGAGATAGCGAGAGGGAGATGTGTCCTAGAAGAGGAAACAAAACTTAATACAAAGGGTTACCAACTTATGGGTTAGTAAACTAAACACAGGTTAGATATGAGTAAGCTCATGGAATGTCACTCATCTGCGTAGCGCGGTGCATGCTGCCATCAGCGGTCTTAAACAGGATAACTCCATCACTGGTCCAGACATTTCTGACGCCGAACTTGGAGATAGCCGCCTTCAGAACCGTCAGTCTGGCAGACGTAAGGTCCTCCCGGATCGTGACACTAGATCCTTTTAAATGCCTTTTCTCTGCGAATATCTCCTTCCTGCTGCGATAACTTGTCTAAAAAACTTTTATTTACGTGGATGATATTGTAGTTTAGGGGAGGCTGCCTAAAATTTAATTTTGCAAATACCTAAATTATTGGCCCTATCGAAAAGTATAACATAACAAATGTTATAGAGAATTCTGTGATAATAGAATTCATGAATTTAGACTGTTGTTGCTTTGTCGATATCAGCTCCGAGCATTGCGAACATGGAAATAGTGTTCAGTCATGTTAACTTGCGATGGTTTTTGTCAGGATTGTCTTCAAGCATAAAACCGCGTCGTCATCGATCCATGTCGACAAAGAAAATTGTGAACTTGATTTTTTTTAATGAGAAAAAAGAGTAAAGGAAGGATCGCTTGAAGAATAAGACAAGAGGGAGTCGTGAAAGAAGGAAGGACTCCCTTTACAGAAAAAAGAAGAATTTATGAAGAAACGGTGGACTTCTACGTATAAGCGAAAATATAAGCTCTCATCCATTTCTGTAATCGGCTTGATGTTAGGTGCTCGAGGAACCATACCTACATTTTTGTCAACTTCTGAAATACCTTTGGACTGAATAGAGATTTTATCTATAACATCGCGATTACAACACTCAAGAAGTCCATCATGATCTTCAAGAACCATGCTTGCGGACCTCAAATAAACGTTTGACGTGCCTCACTCGATTGCCTACACTTAACATCATACGATCACATTATCTACTGTATCCATATCCATTATTGTTGTTAAAGTACTCCTTGTCTTTGGACAACCTGCAGCTGTTGCAAGAAGATTGAATAATAAGATGCTTTAATATCCCGGAGTCGGAAATAAACTAAATGTGAAGGCCTACAATGTAGAAAAGTGATCAATTGTAACATTTTATTGACCATTATTGTGTTGACATATAAATTATAAACAGGAGAGTTTTCCACCTATTCAATACAATAGTTGTATTTACAATGTCATTTACATTACCCTACTTGGGGTCATCATCGGCCATATTTAAACATACACACAATTTGACGAAATTCTAAAACAGGTTTCTAAGCAGTAAGAACCTTATAAATATATAATTTACAATATGATGTGTGGTTGAAGTAGACAAGGTGCTATGGTGCTCAAAATGTCGCAAATGAAAGTGAAATATTACTTGTGACATAGGTGAGCGTACTTTGCATTTTACTGCCTTTTCTTAATTTTAATAAGTAAAATTTATTTCCACTATGAACTGAGAGTTCCACCCATTAATATCACCCCGCGCAGTGTCTACTTTCTTCTCAAGAAGAATTCTATGACTTCATATTCAGTCTGCACAATTCCAACAATCAACCATGCAGCACTATCAACATTGCTTGGTTACTTAATACGCCAAGTATCAAATTTTCTGCTTAAGCTGATACAGTATATAATCAGCTCTTCACAGATTCTCCTAGGAAGTATCATCTTCACATTTGTTACACAAACATTGTACATACTTGTATACTTTTATTATTTGTGTCATTGAGTTCATTCCTAGTAGCATAGCACTCGGTTTACAACCGTTATGTATTACCAGGATCTACTGAATGCCATCTGATACAGCATGTGTCTAAAATCAAACTGAAATTGACCCACAACACAGAGCATCTCATTTGTACTTCTATACCCAGACATTTTAGCGTGTTTAGTGTACTTGTATTATACTTTGCTCACCTATGTCACTCGTAATATTTCACTTTCATTTGCGACCTTTTGAGCGCCATAGCACCTTGCCTACTTCAACCACACATCATCTTCTTCTTGTTTCGTATAGGCCAGCTAAGGACCACGACATTCAACTATTGCATTTTGGAATGGGCTTTGATGTTTGCCCAGTAGTTGCGCATCCTCAGGCTGTGTTGCTCCTTCCTCTCCTTTGTCCAAAGGGCGCCAGTCTTCTTTGTTGGTAGTCTGTCCAGGAACTTCTTATGTTTAAGCATCTTCCTGAGTGCTGTCCGATCCTTTAAGATTCCTTCTGTTATTCCCAGTTCCTGTAGATCTTTATCCACTTCGATCAACCATGGTGACTTGGTCTTCCTATTTTGCCAGTAGCTGAGAATTCGGTTGGTCAACCTGGTAGGATGCATCCTGTAGACGTGTCCATAAAATGCTAGGCGTCTCTTCCTTGCTACATTCGTTATTCTTTCACAGTACTTGTAGAGCTCTTGGTTAGGCCGTCTTTTATAACTGTCCCCTTCCTTGACTGGCCCCAGTATCTTCCTCATTATCTTTCTTTCCCGGATTTCAAGTTTTTCCATGAGTCCCTTCCTGTTGAACGTTAAACATTCTGAAGCATATAAGGCTTCAGGACGGATGACTGTCTGGTAGTGCTTCATCTTAGTATTACGAGAGAGACACTTTTTATTATAGGTATTCTTCGTCAGTTGGTAGGCCATTTCAAGCCTGTTAACTCGAGTTGATAAAGCTGTTCCTTCAGAGAGATTGGATTCCAACCATTCTCCCAAGTAGTTAAACCTGTTGGTTTTCCTGATCTCTCCCTGTTCCAGATGCAACGTACAAGGAGATTCACCGATGTTCGTGATGAATTGTGTTTTTTCGAGAGACACATGTAGCCCAACCTTTGCTGCTTGTTGTCTGAGAACATTTAGTTGTTTCACTGAAGTTTCTATTGAATTAGATGTAAGGGCCAGGTCATCGGCATATGCCAGGAAGTCAACACTGAGCTCATTGCGCTTATGTCCCACATAAATGCCACTTGGAATCTCCATTCTAGCTAACTCCTTTCGCCACTCTCTTATTACTTTTTCCAAGGCACAGTTAAAAAGGAGAAGGGACAGACCATCTCCCTGTCTCACACATCATATTGTAAATTATATACTTATAAGGTTCTTACTGCTTAGAAACATGTTTTAGGATTTCGTCAAATTTTGTGTATGTTTAAATATGGCTGATGATGACCCCGAGTAGGGTTGAAACTAGTCCCATGTAATGTAAATAACATTGTACATACAACTATTGTATTGAATAGGTGGAAAACTCTCCTGTTTATAATTTATATGTTATCTCAGTTCAATACGGACCAACAACATGAAGTCCATAACCCTTGATTATTGTGTTGTGCTTTGTCTCTTGTGGTGCCACTCATCTCCGATAGATGGGATTACTGCTGCATCCTGAGTAAAACAGCATGGCTGAATATTGGCGGAAAGTAGCTGGGGAGTTAGATAACATTCTATGTGTTTGTCCCGCCAACGACGAGGACTGCGGCTAGTATTAAATTAATATAGAACTTGTCTTTAAACCCACATGAAGTAACGCAAATAGTACGCTAACGTTTTTATCAAGATACGCAGAGTGTCACCAAGTACTTCTCCATGTATTCCACTGTGATGTTTTGGCACTGATCCGATAAACTTCTCTTGCAGGCTGAGAAGAACCGTTCAGCATCGCAGAAGTCACAGGTGCATACTTTAAAACAGACATCACGTACTTGCTCTAGGGAGCCGATGTTACTTGCTCCGCTCTAGACGGCTGTCAGTCACGTGACAAGAGAGCAGCGGACAGGCGGGTTGCATACCGTGGCGGTACTGTACTTGCCGCTCGGAAATTTTACCATATGAACAACAGCAATGAAATAGATACCCGTACATAAATAAATCATCTCTGAGGAATTATCAAACATTATAATATAAATAGAGTTGAGTAGGTTAATAAGAAATGTACGTAAATCCTCAAATGTGTTATTTTTAAGTTTTGCTAGTAATGCTATGCTTTCATATTTATCATACTTGTTACATTTTTTATGTGATTCAATATTTTATTACATATTAAACATTTTGTGTGTTATAACATTTTGTGTGTTATTTTCTTGAAGTATCAAATACTCTTCTTCCCAAGAAAGTTTGAAACTTGTTAGTGTCGGTGATCTAGGCTGTGCTGAACTTTCTTTTATAGTGAATGCAACATTTACCGATTAGGCTTGAACGTCGTGTGGTGTGAGGATAAAGGCGGGAACACACTAATGTCATCTCACATGAGTTCAAGCTTATCGTGTCGCAATCTAACCCGTCCAGAAAGATGTGCTATACCTTTGCGTCTCTGACCTTCAGTACGTACTACGTCATGCACTTCCCCTACTTGCTCGCTAAGCTGCTCTCGTTCCTCAAGAGCGGGGAGCAAACTGGCTCCGAAGGCATTTCGCTCTCGATTGACGATGCCTGTTTTAAAAGATAAAACTAGCTGGGTAAAATATTGTTACGAATAAAACTCTGTTTCATTACTCTCATTTATTTCAGTATGGCCTATTAAATGCACACACATATATAAACACACACAATTCTAACCACACTTACTAATTACTGTCTGTTTACAAATCTCTCTTCTCTACACATAGCAGGGTGGAATTACCTGGGAACGGCTATAATCGTTACTTACACTTTCCCCAAGTCCACTCTTCTCCTACAGCCACTGGGCGTAGACCGCTGGATTTGAACACAGTGCCACTGGCTAAACAACACATAATGACTGTTCGTTGGTTCGATTCTACAGACAGTCCAGTAATTGACACAGTCACAACTAAACAGCTCAACAGTATTCAACAGCAGGACGATACTCACAACAGCGAACATTAACACAGGTCCATTTACCTTCACACTCGTTCTGCCTCAGTCCACAGAAATCCACGAATGCACAGTATAGTCTTCCGTTCTGTCATCTTCAGTTCACGCACTCACTGATCTCTCCGACACCACAACAACAGCTCGCTCGTTCAGACCTCGTGTCACTAGCGACAGCCAACTCCTTTGTCACCCTCATCCCAGCCACCGAACCCCAACACACTGACAACACCTCAGAGCCCACCTGTCATTCCTAGTTCAGTACTGACTGACTGTCCGCGGCTAGCCTCCCTTTTTATAGCTCGCATGATTTGAGCCAGAAATTTCGCTATGTCACTAGAGGGAGAACATTCCCGTTGAATCTCCAAGAAACTCATAGGTAAGCCGGCCGCCGAGAATAATACACGGAAAGGCCGGCCCCATCCTCCAACCCGGCTGGGAGATCCCACGTCATGTGTGTCACCAGCCCCTCGCTGGAAGTACCGAAAGGATCTACCACGGGGTTGGCACGTAACATTGATATTGCAAACAGATACAGAGCTTGAACAACCGATAATTCTTTTCAAGACTGCTTGGAGTATGTTAGAAACTCTGATCAATGAAAGGCACCTAGCAATCCCAGATTCTGAGAAAGGATTAGTGCTGTTGTATTCAGTTGAGGCACTCGAACATACTGTAGTTCACAGACAAAGGTTTAGAAATCCTAACTTTAAGGGGATTTAAAAGACAACTTTAGGAATTGAAATATATTCTACATGAGATGAAATTCGCCAATTATTATACTACAGTCTGAAAATTAAATGAGCTGACACTATTTGTAAAGTTTTTGAATAATTACCTAGATATATGCAAAAAAAATCCATTCCTCATATAATATGTAAAAAAAATATAAAATGAAACACAGATATAACTATACCAGAACCACAATTCATTTTCGGTTGTCTACAAGTAAAGGAATGGAATATGTAATTAGATAAGAATCCGGGCCCTAGATCAGTTATCATCAAAAACAGCAACACTACAGAAGAAGAACTGGTTAAGGATGGTAGAGGACCCGGCACTTCATTGTGGACGAGGTCCGAGTAATTACATGACAGTTCCCCACACTCACACTTCCACACACTGCAAAAAATATACTGACATTTCCCCACAGCACTTGGACGCGGCTACTTGATTAATGCAGAAATAATCTCGACTGACAATTCCATACAAATCCCCCCGCCCAAGGCTACAGCACGACTCCCCCACCCACCCCCCAAACAACCTCCCGCCGCCCCAAATAAAAACGATTAATTATAGATTATTATTATTTATTTCCAATGAGTCTGTACAGAGGTCGCCTCCACCTTGGACCCTGTGTTGTTAGTAATGAACCACAGAAATATACAGTTAAAATAAACAAATATGAAATAATAAAAGTAATAACTCCCGCCGATAGTGCTAACCGCTCGCGCGAGGAAATTCACTATAATAATTATCGGGAATCGCGAGGGTACTCACTAGATTATTATTAGTCTATACTGTAACTAATAATAATATATCTATACTAATACACTTTAAAATTATATAATGTTTAAACCAAATGTATATTTTATTTAACTGATGTGAACCAGAGCAGCGAGTTTGTCCTGGCGAATTAGCGAAGCGATTCGCTCGCCTGTACCACATCAAGGCTCGCCCCACTGACCTTTAAAATTAACATGTTATTATTCTGGAGTGAAGAAAGGCGCTCGGTCTATGTACTTCATTACTAATAGGGTCTCGAAAATATGATTGATGCAGTGTAATTTCCAAGAAAAGAAAATAAATGCAAAGAGTCTTATTTCCATCATGCTTTATCCAGGCTGTGAACTGGCAAAATAATAACAGAATTGATCATTTTTGTGTTGTTATCATTTTGGCGTACTTAAAATCATCTTTTTCGGTTTCATTTTTTGTGTATTTTCATTTTTCGTATTTTTTTTTGGTCCAATTTTCTCAACATTAACAATTATTAACCTACTCCATTTTCTGTGAATAGGCAACTGCCTTCAGAAAACTTTTCATTTTTCTGTCATGTTTGAATTTTTTTCTGGATGTTCTCAATCCGTCCGTCTAGTTTGACATATTTTCGTCTTCCTTTTTTCCCTTCCATGTTGAGCTCATCCTTCAGAAATGCGCAATTTGTTTTCTCAGCTTCCGTCTTCAGCACTTTGACAACCTCTTTTAATTTGGGGTGAGGTCTCCCCACAAGATTGTTGAGTCGGTTGTTCCAACCCTCAGCAGCGTACGTTGTCCTGTGTTGTGCTTGGTGGCAATTCCACATCTCAATTGGAATGTACTGATTGTCTAGCCAGTTTTCAATAAAGTAGTCAAAAACTGGATAAGTTTTGAACTTTCTGGAGCTTGAGAGTGCATTTCCTCCAACCCATCGAGCACATCTTCAGGCTTTAAAAACGCTAGTGCTGCGCACATACGGACATGAAGGCTGATTTCGCTATTCCCTCGGCACTCCACCAATCCGAAATCCTGTACTTTTCTCTATATGCATTTTGTCGTGTGAAAATGGCAGCCATGCATTTTTGTTGTAGGAAATATTTCTCGCAGAGGAAAAATGACAGCAGTTTCAAAATCTACCTTTATATTTTCTGGTCTTCATTTCGGAACAGCGTGGAGGGGGAGTCTGAACAGTCTCGTATACATTTGCTTCTTCTTGTTTGGTAGAAGGGCGAATACGATAAGAACATATTTTTGTCTCATCATTGCTATTCCCAAACTCGGCATGAATGGTATATATTTGCTTAAACTGCTTGCTAGTACTCTTGAAATTAGCATCCATAAAAACATGGCTAAAATACTTCAAGCTCTCTTTTCCGTTGCTGTCGCAAAAAACAATGATTCTGTCTTCGTTTCCTTCATGAGCCAAAAGGAAAGACGAATCTCAATCACAGTCAACGTATCGTCAACGTATCGTTATCAGAAACTATATTTTCTATATGTCCCGGCTCTTCGGCGTTTCGCTGGGCATTGCTTCGACGTCGATACAGTGACCTCATCATAGAATCTGTCTTAGGCATTTCGGTAACGAAGTCATAACCTGAAAACAAGCCAAATTTAATAGAATTCTCTCTCGGTAGAACTTCCAAAAACTTTTTTTATTTTTTGCTGAAACATTTCAAAATACCCCTAGATTTTAAATACTTTTCACGAACACGTCAGGAAATCAGGGATAAATTGACTTTTTAAAACATTATTACACGGGTACTCAAAATGTGCGGAGTTGAGTTTTGAACAATATAAAAATATCGGAGACTATCTGAGAAAAAAAGTCGACTTTTTTAGAAATATTACATTGTGTAGGCCTACTAAAATCTTGAAATTGAATACCAACGTACTATTTAAGAGTCTTCAGAGACTGTCGGCTATGTTGGACTTACTACCATAAGAACAAATGACACCGTTATTAATGGCCCAAAATTTGATTGAGGCGATTTAGCTCAAAAACCCCTGAACCGATTGAGCTGAAACTTTGTATGAAGGTAGATACTAAATATACCAGATGACTCATTTCAAATTAACAGTTTTTATTTATATATGTGTTGTTTGAATTAATGTACTAAATTCACTCAGTGGTACTACTAAAACTAATGCTAAGAACACATGCCTTTATCATGAAGGGGGTAATCCCACAGAGCGTAGTAGAATAACCAGAGGTGCATACAGTGGAGGCCTGCAAAATTCGTTATACTTAATACACTTCAAAGGCCAGTATGGGGAGGACTCCTGGGAAATCTCTCATTTTTAATGTACTACTACACATAATAATATACAGTATAGCTGAAGAGTATTAAACAGACGCATTAAATAATGTATAATAAGTGTACGGGAAGTGAATGGTATCAGTTTTATTTCTTTGGTAGCTTTGGGGAGGGGTACGAGGAAGAGATATTGTCAGTCGAGATTATTTCTGAGTCATTAATCAAGTAGCCGCGTCCAAGGGCTGTAGGGAACTGTCCAGGCACCGGTCTGAGTCGGTGAGCTACTTTAGTCTGTCTTCACTTGTTCAATGAATGACCGTCCTAGAGGCAGTGATGCGAGCACGATCCACGTGGATACACACGAGGAGAAGTCAGTCAATCAGGGTCACGCCTGCTGGGCAGACAAGTATTACCGAGCAACTTGTATTCAGTTCCGGAAGAGCTGCCTTCTTCTTTTCCAGCAAGGTTCTCCACTCTCCAAGTGTTTATCTTGATGTGAAACACGATTCTGGCTTCACGTGACGAACAATAACCAAATATTTGCCAAATGAAGTGGTTTCTCAAAATAAATTACGCTTATATTGGGATGGGGAGGGGAGAGCAAGTTGGCCGTGCGGTTGGCGCGCGCAACTAGCAACATGCATTCGGGAGATAGAGGGTTAGAACCACCTGTCGGCAGCCCTCAAGATGATTTTCCATGGTTTCCCATTTTCACACGAGGCAAATGCTGAGGCTGTACCTTAATTTAGGCCACAGTCACTTACTTCCCACTCCTAGGCCTTTCCTCTCCCCTCGTCGCCATAAAACCTATTTGTGTCGGTGCGACGTAAAGCAAATTCTAAACGAATAAACAACAGTTGGATAACTTATTCATAAGCTGGAAGAAACAGGCATGAAAGTAGAGAGAATAATTACTGGTATACGCAGGTAGTACCAATGCCAAGAGGAACCCATATTATTATTATTACTATTATTATTATTATTATTATTATTATTATTATTATTATTATTATTATTATTATTATTATTATTATTATTATTATTATTTATCGATACGCCCACCTGTGGGCCACGTTTACACAATCTTCCTCCTGTCACGCACACTGATACCCTTCTCTTTACACTCTCGCCAAAGATTCTTGAGTCTTTGACTTCTTCTTGCTCGTTCTTCCACCGAGATGTTCCGTGGCTTCGCATGTTGCTCTTCAGACGCATCCCTCAATCCCGCAACCTTCTTCGTAAATTATGTCCTTTCTTTTATATCCTCCTCCTTGATACCTATTTCTGCCAAGTCATTGTGCACCTGTGTAAGCCATCCCGGTTGTTTTTTCCACCTTTCCTGCAGAAGAAGTATCCTGTTGGCCAATCTCTCAGGGTTCATTCTTTTGATATGCCCATAAAACGTCAGTCTCCTTTTCCTCATCACAGTCTTCACTGTCTTGTAGAGCTCCAAATTCGATCTTAACCGGAATGTGTTTGGGTCAGGCCTAAGATTTTTCGCAAGAATCTTCTTTCTCTTTTTTCAAGTAGTGGGTCAGCCATCCCCGTCAAGGTTTCTGCTCCATAAAGGCACTCTGTTCTAACCACTGTGCAGTAATGTTTTAACTTGGCCTGAATTGATATGGACTTGGACTTATAGGTGTCATGACATAGTCTGAATGCCAACTCCATCCTTCTCACCCTCTCCTTTAATCCCTGCTTTCCTTTATTATTACTATTATTATTATTATTATTATTATTATTATTATTATTATTATTATTATTATTATTATTATTATTATTATTATTATTATTATTATTTCAAATAACCCATTTGGAGGGTACGTTGAATCAACTTTGGTTACTTTTCATTGTGTTCGATTTCCTTTGGTTCCAAACTGCCTTCATCCTTCGAGAGTGTAGTTCCTTCTCTTCTTGAGTCCACATTCTTCTAGTTGTTGGTTTCTTCCGCTCCTAAAACGCTGCCTTTTGAATTGCTTCTCTAAAAAGTGTTCTGTTTTTTATTGTATCTGTTTTAATTCCAGCATTTTTCATGTCTTCGTCAATTTCAATGAAGCATGTATGTTTCGATTTGTAACTATGCAGATGGTCGAAGTTGCGCTTGGGTTAGTCTGTTGTCATCCATTCCTAAACGTTTCCAAAATCTTGTAGTCTCCTTTCCCTCATTACGTCAGTTACTTTTTCAATTTTAAAATACAGCTCTCTGTTTGGTCTTAACCTGTATTATGCATTATCATTTCGTTTAGCTCCCAGTGTTTTCCTCAAAATTCTTTTTTCAACCTTCTCTAGTTTTTCGAGATTTTCCAGTTTATTATTATTGTATCGCGAAGTACTCCTCCACGCCGCACATTTAAATCTTGCGCCTAAAAGAACTCCTCTTCTGGACAAATCTTGAACTGGAAACTACACCTACTTAAACCGTTACTCAGAAGATGTCACTACAGAAATCTACTGAAATTTTGTTATTTTGAACTTTCATGTACTGTATGAAATTCTACGTGTTTTGTTTACCATTTATCAAGAAGTTGGGACTTTCTTCAACAGAGGTCATTGCTAAAAAAACTATGATCATGCACCCTGGTGCGAAGTGGAAGAACTTTGATTTGAAGAAGTTTTGAATTCCTAAGTTCTTTTTTACTAAATTATATTCATTCATTTTTGGGTTGGCAATATTGATCTTTTCTTTCCGCCTGTTTTGAATTTAGCCAATCATGAATTTCTGTAATTAATTTTCCGCCTATCACAGGCTTCTTCCTCGATTCTGAGTGTCACTTTTGATGTTAACCAATAAAGTGAGAGGGTGTGGCTGTTTATTCATGAAAGGTCTCGAACTTTCCCCGAGGGTTTATAAACTGCGGATTTCACGTCTCTTGGCCGTTTGATCGTCATCTAACTTAGTGTGTGTGTCAAGCGGGAGGCGGGAGGCGCCTCATCAGGCAGCAGTTCTTCAGCAAGGTAATGGCCAATTAACATCTTTATTTCTTGCTAGTTCTGCAGTTTAACCCGAGGGAGAGGTCCGAAACCTTAACTATGTAACCTACTTTTCTGTAAATGTAACTTCTGCCGGCTTTTGTAATAACTTCATACTTGTAAATCGGGGATAGAGAGTGATGTACCCTCTCGAGCTCCCCTTCATATTGGTTTGAGGTGACTACGTTTTGTAACTGGTTTTCTTCCTTTCCGTAATGTCTTAAATTTTCTTTCGTATACGAATCACCTCCATAGTTTGGGAATAGCCCCTGTTTCATCGGCCTAGTGCCCCTTAGGTTTTTAGAATGCATATTTAGGAGTGCAAGTACACGCCTCCATTCAATTTTGTTTCGGCCATTTACTTAACCTGTTCTTTTCCGCTACGGGCCAATAGGTTGGGTACTAGATACCCCTGTTTCAAATTTGTAAGTTGTGCCTTGATGGCAAGTGATTGTAATTTTCTGACATCGCCTTGAATAGACTTGGAAAACGAAGAGCTTTAGCTTGTTTTCAAGTGTTGTAAAAGTGCCTCTAGGAGGCTTGATATTGTAAATTACGGAGCTTGTGCTCCATTGTATTAGGGGATTTCTGCCCTTGTAAAAATGTGCTCTTTTGTAAATTTGAGCCGAGTGCTCAAGAATTGTGAAGCGAGGGGCTGGCAGCCCTGATTACTAAATAGTCACTAAATTTTGGATTTCCTTGCTTTGTCTAAAGTTTGTAATGGTACATGATATGTCATTGTTATCTCACTAACTGAAAATTTGTTGACTTGTTGCTTTTTGAAAATATAACCTTCCACTTCAGTTTAATTTCTTTCTTGCCATAGTAGTTAGACCCATTCATCCCGGCACCTTCTTTCACCTCTGCTGGTCCACGGGTAGCCCCGTAACAATTATTATTATCATTATTATCATCTACAATTGCATTGTAAAGGGGAGATCAAAGTAGTTGTTCTTATGTCTTTACTGTGAATGATATGAGTAGAGAAGTGGAATCGGAGATAAGTTTTTTTTTTTTTTTTTTTTTTTTTTGCGGATGATGCTATTCTGTTCAGAGTAAAAAATACGTTACAAGATTGGGAGCGACCAGCAGAAATGCCTCGATATTTTTGCGAGATGGATAGCAGACAATGGTATGATGTTAAATAGGGTGAAAAGTCAGGTTGTAAGTTTCACTAATAGAAAGTCCTCTCAGTTTTAATTACTGCGTTGAACGGGGGATCACTGTAAGTACCTAGGTATTAATATAAGGAAAGATGTTCATTGGGGTAATCACATAAACGGGACTGTAAATGAAGGTTACAAAGATCTTTTCATATCGTTATGAGTGTACATAGCGGTTGTAGTAAGGATGTAAAAGAGAGGGTGCACGAGTCACTGGTAAGACCCAATTAGATTATGGTTCTGGTGTATGGGACCCCTACTTGAATCAAAGAAATCGAAAGAAAAGCAGCTCGATTTGTTCTGGGTAATTTCCGACAAAGAAGTAGCATTACGGAAATGTTGCAAAAGTTTGGGCTGGGAAGACTTTGAAGTAAGGAGACGAGCTGCTCGACTAGGTGGTATGTTCCGAGATGTCAGTGGAGAGATGACGTGGAGTGACATTAGTAGACGCATAAGTTCGAATGGTGTTTTCAAAAATAGGAAAGATCACAATATGAAGATAAAGTTGGAATTCAAGAGGACGAATTGGGGCAACTATTTGTTTATAGGAAGAGGAGTTAAAGCAGGACCTCTCAGGGTGCATGCACCAGTGCATTGCAGTGTGCATGGTGAAAAAGACGACTTCGCTTGGTTGACCAGAGTGCAGACCTCCAATCTTCGATTTGGAGCAATAGAGCTGTCTCTCTCCTTCCTCACTTGCTCCGTAGCGCTCCAAATCCGAGCCGAGTTGAGCCGAATTTATCCGAGTCGCCCCGAGACGACACGCTGGTCCGAGCCGAGCCGAGTGGGACCGATACACCGTGCACAAGACCTCTGCGCCCCAGTTGCACGAGTGACATTTTGGGCGTTTGAGAGGCCTGAGTCAAGGATTGGAATAATTGACGAATGAAGATGTTTGAAAAATTTCCAAATTGTTTGCTATTATTTTAGAAAAGACTAGATAAACAACAGATAGGGAATCTGCCACCTGGGCGACTACCCTAAATGCAGATCAGTGACGACTGATTTAATTGATTTGATACTTACGTCTGACACTACGTGTGAGTTCAGCCCACTTTTATAGACGGATGATCTTACTGAAAAGACTACTGCGTGTGTTGTGTTTACGTGAAGATGTGTGCATTAAGACAAACAGTAACATCCAGTCCCCGAGCCAAAGGAACCAAACGGGGCTTGAATCCAGGACGCTTCCAAACTATCCACAGAGCAGTCTACAAGCCGAGAAAATTATTTAATTATTTTAATTATTGATGGTAGAATGAGTTCTTGGTTGAGGGTACTTACAGGGGTTAGACAAGGCTGTAATCTTTCACCTTTGTTGTTCGTAGTCTACATGGATGATCTGCTGAAAGGTATAAAGTGGCAGGGAGGGATTCAGGTAGGTGGAAATGTAGTAAGCAGTCTGGCCTATGCTGACGACTTGGTCTTAATGGCAGATTGTGCCAAAACCCTGCAGTTTAATACCTTGCAACTTGAAAATAGGCGCAATAAGTATGGTATGAACATTAACCTTTCGAAGACTAAATTGATGTCAGTAGGTAGAGAGAACTGAATGTCAGATTGGTGATACAAAGCCAGAACAGGTAGATAATTTCAAGTATTTAGGATGTGTTCTCCCAGGATGGTAACGTAGTAAGTGAGACTGAATCAAGGTGTAGTAAAGCTAATGCAGTGAGCTCGCAGTTGCGATCATCAGCATTCTGTAAGGAGGAAGTCAGCTCCCAGACGAAACTATCTTTACATCGGTCTGTTTTCAGACCAACTTTGCTTTACGGGAGCGAAAGCTGGGTGGACTCAGGATATCTTATTCATAAGTTAGAAGTAACAGACATGAAAGTAGCAAGAATGATTGCTGGTACAAACCGGTGGGAACAATGGCAGGAGGGTACTCGGAATGAGGAGATAAAGGCTAAGTTAGGAATGAACTCGATGGATGAAGCTGTACGCATAAACCGGCTTCGGTGGTGGGGTCATGTGACGCGAATGGAGGAGAATAGGTTACGTAGGAGAATAATGAACTCTGTTATGGAGGGTAAGAGAAGTAGAGGGAGGCCAAGACGGCGATGGTTAGACTCAGTTTCTAACAATTTAAAGATAAGAGGTATAGAACTAAATGAGGCCACAGCACTAGTTGCAAATAGGTGATTGTGGTGATATTTAGTAAATTCACAGGGGCTTGCAGACTGAACGCTGAAAGGCACAACGGTCTATAATGATGATGTATCTATGTATGTTTAATTATTTAATTCTTTTCTAGTTCTCCTTGCAGATTTAGAAAGATTTTTCACTGATTTCGTCACGTGAGGTCGTAAGGAGGAGGAGGGGTAAAGAAGATTGTAAAAAATATTTTTATGTTCAGGATGTAGAGTTCAATTGCTTTCCGCAGGAAATTCTTCCTTCTCATCAATTCAGATAATTTGAGTGAGCTTCACATCCTCCTTCCGCCTGCCAATCATTATGATGTCTTGAAGTCAGCAAGTTGTGTGTGTTACTTCGTATGAGAATACTGCAGGTGATACGAATTCTCTCATGAGGTAAACAGAGATTTAGATCTCACGCAGTAGTTCGAAGTTCAGTCACCTGCTATACATTCTGATTCCAAATTGATCCAATGTTTTAATTCATTCATTTCCAAGTAAGTACGGACACATTTTTTTCAAAGAAACACAATATTATTTTGAAAATATTTACTTTTTTAGATTCTATATACCGTAAAGTACTTCTCCGCACAGGCACTTTCATTATTAAGGCACTTGTCATAACGGGGCACCAGTTTTTGTATGCTTCGTCCCAGAACGACGCCGCCTGTAATGAAAGCCACCCAAAGCAGAGAGTGTGACGAAGTAGTCTACCGTCTGTTCTCACGAACGTTTGCTTCAACCGCACACGCCAAGTCATCTGTGACGACAGACGGTCGTTCTCCCCGCGGTACGTCACAGACATGTCGTTGAACACCTCACACACTTGACGATGAATGTAAGCTGGTTTGTTGCTTCGTGCGTTCAAGAAATGCATCATCATATTCTTTGCATTTCCCCATTTATGTGGGGTGTGCCTTCTTGCAATGTTTCCTTCACTTCAGTCGAGCCATAGCGTCCCGAGGGCTAAGTTAGGTGAGCCGCATGTCATCTCTCACCCGGTCAGCCTCCGTGTTTGAGGTCACCCTCGAAGTCGGCGACCCCCCACGTGCAGTTGAAGGGCAATCTTTGCAGCTGAGGTTTCACCACTACGGCGTACATGACCATACCATCGCAGACGTGATTCACGCATTTTCTGTATGATTGGGGCAACCTTGAATTTCTTCCGCACAGTATCGTTTCTGATATGGTCTTGTCGAGACAAGCCATTGGACCTCCGTAGCATCTACATTTCCATTGCATGAACTGCCTGTTCATGCTTCGATGTTGTAGGCCAGGAGTCAGATCCTTAGAGGGCCGCCGGTCTGATCACTGTGTGGTACACTTTAGATTTTAGATACAGTGGAATTTTCTTATCGCTCAGGATTTCAGTAACTTGGCAACATTTCATTCATGCGGCGCTGACTCTTGTCTTGACGTCAGGAATCGTACTGCAGTCTGAGGAGATGCATGACCCTAGGTGTTTGAACTGGGTCGCTTTATTAAGTTGAACCCCATCCACAGTGATCGTGATATCCGTCTGGTCACCGTGTTGCTGGTACTCCGCCTTCTTCAGATTTAATTTCATCCCGAATTCTTCAGGATGCATCTTACACTCTTGCACTTGCTGTTCGAGGCCTTCACGTGTCTCGTTAGCTAGCATGACGTCATTCGTCTAAAATAATGTCCATGGGTGTCATTTATGATGGCATTCATGCAGAGTATGAAGAGCAATGGGGTCAGGGCTGATCCTTGATGGACACCAACCTTGATTTGGAAGGTTTCAGACATTCCTGCTGCGCATCATACTGAACTTGGGGTCTTCCGGTACAGAAGTTTCTATAGACGAAGTGCATGGACGGCGTCTGTTGTTCAGCTGTTTTTAACAAAGGGACACTGGTTAAATGGGACAGTGATGATGTTTCGTAATCTCGCATCAAGAATGTTCATAGAATGGTTTGGTGACACCTAGGATGGATGTGACACATGTCTTGACGGATCAGAGAGTATGTTCCAGCCATCTTCTGTGGATGACGTTGTACAATTTAAAATCGATTATTGCAATGCTGTTTTGCTGGTAGCTCGATGTTCTACTAGTTTCCACGATTTAATGTGTTCAAGAAATGAATTACGGACCGTATATCACAGTCACAGCAATCTTCCTGTCGTAGCATTTTTTAATTACCTGACGCATACTGATAATCTGATCCTGACAGCCCCTCTATGGTCTGAAACCACACTGGTTTATATAATAGGAACCAATCGACGGATATTGCACCATTCAACATTTTATATAAAATATAGCATTTATTAAATGAATACCGGTG
This sequence comes from Anabrus simplex, assembly GCF_040414725.1. Lineage (NCBI taxonomy): Eukaryota > Metazoa > Arthropoda > Insecta > Orthoptera > Tettigoniidae > Anabrus > Anabrus simplex. The sequence continues at coordinate 176,348,180 of NC_090279.1, read as the reverse complement.
TCAACAATCAAGATGGAGACCAAGGATGGGTATATGATGATCTTTGTTTACATCAGTTTCAATTCTCTCGAGGACGGTAGTATAGAAGAAGAAGACTTCTGTGATTATTTTCATGTCGTCCAGCTCCATGGCTAAATCGTTATCATGCTGGCCCTTGCTCCACAGTGTCCGAGATTCAATTCCCGACCGGTTCGTGGACTATAAGCTCGTACGTCGCCTCTAAGGCATCATGTCGAAAGTCTTGCACCAGGCTTCTTATTATTCTGTCTACATGTCACACTTTCATGGAATGAAATTCATCTAAGAATACGTAGAAATATGTCATTATGTCAGAGAACTGCGAAATCACCAGCTAAATTACTTACTTATTTCTTGATGTATCATCCATGTAAATTAAAATGATGATGGTGAACGACGGCTACATGATAGAGCCATTCTGAGCTGTAAGCTGTAGTGGGAATACTAAAGAAAGACTTCTGTTAGAAATATGTCAGGCTAGCACCCATCGGCAATTAACAGTCTGACATAGATTATGTTAGGACCTATTAGACATTACTGTTTGGCCCATCTATTTATGTGTATATTTGTCATTGTTCCCTGTACAGCTACCAGTCCAATTTTCTGTTTCTGAGTGTATTCACAATTTAAGTCTTGTACTATGTCCTATCATGTTAACAAAAAAAAAAGGAAAATAAACCTATGTCGAATAGATATCAATGGGAGAAAATTAATTAATTAATTAAATACATAAATAACAAATAAATAAATCTCAAAAAATTAACATGTTAAGACGTGAAAACTGGTGTTTAAAATCTCTATTATTATTATTATTATTATTATTATTATTATTATTATTATTATTATTATTATTATTATTATTATTATTATTATTATTATTATTATTATTATTATTATTATTGTGAATTTACGGCCTCATTGGATCACTGTAGTCAATTTCTGTCCGGTCTTCTATGATGTTTTATGGTTTTTCCTTTCTGTTCTTCCAGTATTTCTTCATTCTATCTCATCTTCCTTGTTGTTCTTCTTCTTCTGAAAATACCCTTTTAGTTGTTTCTCCTTTATCACATTTTGGTAGGAATCTAATTTTACTACTCTTCAATTTATTTACTTTGTTTGATTTATTTTTTAAATCCTCCAGTGTTATGTCTAATTCTGTCATTTATTTTATCCGGACAGGTTGTTGTTTTTGTTTCCAAAGCTTCTCCAAAATTCTGCGTATTAACCTGTCTCGAGGTGTTCTCAGCAGATGACCAAAGAATGATAATCTCTTCTTTCTTATGAAATCCGTTATGGGTTTTATTTCCTGATATACTGCTGCATTTGGTACGATACGCCATTCTCCTTTAAAAATAAAGAAACACGTACTTTTCGTTTTCGGAAAATCCACTTAGGTAGGAGGGGACTGATAAAGTTTTTGAATTCTTTTTGGGGGATACTTATATTTCAAAAACTGAATATGTTACAGACGTGGAAATACGTATTTGGGATCTATTTTAAAAATAAAAGAAGACCTATTTTTTGTTTTCGACTTCAAAGAGGACTGTTCTATGTCACGTCTTACAGAGTTAGCTCTGCCAGTAGCCTCGTTATCTTAGCCCCAAAAGGTAATGCCACAAACGTGGTTTACGAAGAGGTTTCGGGGTAAAAAGAACTCAATTTTTCGGTGACTTTTTATACTTTAGGAATTTTCAGATAAAGTCTTAGTGCAGTACGGAGGAAGGATTACTTTTATCAAATTCAGAAATTCACGCGAGCGAAGCCGCGGGTAACCGCTAGTAAATAAATAAATTAATTAATTAATTTAATTTCCGGGTTGAACCGTGTTGTAGTTGTCTGCACATCACATACACTACAACACGGTTCAACCCGGAAATTAAATAAAATAAGTCTTCACACCGTGGAAGCTTCAATTCTAAAATAAATAAATAAATAAATAAATGAGTGCATATCTCTAACTAAGAAGACCCCCACTAAGAGCCCTCGAAGTGCAAGAAAGGAAATTACTGAGAAAGATAGTAGTACCGAGGATGCTCTCAAATGGAAGGCGATGGTACACAAACCAAACCATGAATTCTACCAACGGTTCTGTATGAGTTGCGCCGAGTATAATTTGCGCCGTGGAGATTCCCCGCCGGGAGTAGAAGTGGTTTGACAGCTGTCTTAAGCATCTGCTACCTGCGCTGCACCGCAGGGGGTTATTTCCAAGTTCAAGGAATGTCTGTGAATATCTGTAGTACTGAGATTTTGAAATTAATATATAAAAAATATCATTCACTCTATCTTTTCTGTTGCTAGTTGTTTTACGTCGCACCGACACAGATAGTTCTTACGGTGACGATGGGACAGGAAAGGGCTAGGAGTGGGAAGGAAGCGGCCGTGGCCTTAATTAAGGTACAGCCCCAGCATTTGCCTGGTGTGAAGATGGGAAACCACGGAAAACCATTTTCAGGGCTGCCGACAGTGGGGTTCAAACCTACTATCTCCTGTATACTGGATACTGGCCGCACTTAAGCGACTGCAGCTATCGAGCTCAGTATTCACTCTATCAATGTTGGTTTCTTGCATATTTAGAAAACCTGCATCGTATTTATATCAGTGGGTGAAATGTGTATAACTACGTAGTTTGTAATCAGTCTTTCAGTCACCGAGCTCGAAAGCTGCAGTCGCTTAAGTGCGGCCAGTATCCAGTATTCGGGAGATAGTAGGTTCGAACCCCACTGTCGGCAGCCCTGAAGATGGTTTTCGGTGGTTTCCCATTTTCACACCAGGCAAATGCTGGGGCTGTACCTTAATTAAGGCCACGGCCGCTTCCTTCCCAGTCCTAGCCCTTTCCTGTCCCATCGTCGCCATAAGACATATCTGTGTCAGTGCGACGTAAAGCCAATAGCAAAAGAAAAAAATTTCAGTCTTATGAAGAATATCCACAGCCTGTTTGTAGCTAACTGATAGGGTCAGGAATAGAATGGATGAAGGATGAAATACCGCTAAAGGAAGAAAATACTGCCGAATGCGAGATCTGACGTGCTTTTGCGGACAAAGATTAATGGATGGCAAATGGAATGTAGCGAATTTGTTGAATAAAGAATGACCAGTGAAAACAGAAAAAACTGTCTCACCCTACGTTTCCCCGACATGCACCCCTTATGAAGTGATAGGGCTCAAGAATGAACCATAGCTACTGCCAAAGAAAGGAAATTGTGTGCCCTGGCGAGGCCTATCGCATTCCCCTGGGTATGAAAGATTAATAAATGACAAATGAAATTGTTTCAAACAGTGATGCTGATATAAATATGAAGAAATCAGAAATAATATTTTGAACGCCAGCTTTGTCCAGCATAAACGCTATCTAAAGTTATCGTAGATTTAACCCCCGGAGCAGTGATGGGAAGCCTACGTTACATCAGCGTCATGAAGAAGCTTTTTAAATCTTAACAATAACTGAAATTTACAGTTTTCCGTCGCAAATGTTCATTCTATCAGGGTTGTTTCATTGTGTCTTATTGAGACGATCTCCGTTGAACTTAAAACAGCCGCTTAAGTATTACTTGAATGATTTGACATTATTTAACAAACCAAGTCTACCAATACAGAAAGCGGCCATTCGGCCTTGTCATCCTTATGAAAACTAATGCCTATATACATGATTTAAATTTTCGGTAGGCCTATAACCTTGTCGGTGTCTTAAACCTAATATTTACATTGCATATTTGCAAAGTAAGCACCGTTGAATGAACGGTTCAGTACTAAATGTCTAATCCAGTTGGAGGATATGATATGTTTCTGATGAATTTCTTTACATTACCGCTTTCCAAATAGACCTCCGTTGCTTTCAAGATCCTTTGGTCTAATTGCACGTAACTTCTTTTTTTTCTTTTGCCCTCAAGATGAAGTTCATTCCTGGCAATCTTAAAATTCGAGCTTTCTGCTTCGGATTTGAGACACAAAATGAGATCTTTAACTTCCCTGTGGAATTCCCAAACAAGACCTCTAGTTCCTAGAATGATTAATGAGCACGGCGCAAGTTATACTGATTTTAACACGGCGCAACTTATACTCGGCGCAACTCATACAACACCCTACCAACACCACGAAACCTTCACAGGTATCATGAGAAGAAAACGGCTGATTTCCTACGGACACCTGAACTGAATGGATTCCCAGATAACGTTCTATGAGATCTTCAAAGCAGCCAGCAAAGGTGAAGCCACTAGATCCCTTTGGATCCAGCCGGTAGAGAGGGATCTGGCAGAACTTAATATTAATCAAATCTAAATAATAAACAGAAGTAACTAACGTTGAACTATTAAAACCAGACCCTTCCTAACATCCCTTTCAGAATCAAACCACAAATAGACCAGGATATGGTCCTAGGAACGCAAGATAGAGTTCAGCAAGGAAATGAAGAATTACTGGGCCAACAGAAAAGCTCAAGGTACCAAGAAGAAAGTAACAGTCCAACCCACCATCAAGAACACCACAAGCGGCAAACATCGACGAGAACAACAACAACAACAACACAGTTAAAGCACGAATAGTAGTTGGCCGCTACACGCGGTGAGAGGAAGGTAACGTGCCTGCGCTCTGTGTGTGTGTAGTGTTCTCAACGTGTTGTATTGAACAGTATAACAGTACTGTAAACAAATCTAATAACTTTGATAGTTAACTGTAATTCAAGTGATTTCATTGTGTAACTACGCAGAAAACAAACATGGCAACAAGATTCACACGTAAAAATACCTTAAAATGTACCTTCGAACGCGACAAACGACCTTCGGCATGGGAAACTCATGAATGGATCCAACACTTTTTGAAACTCAATGAGGACCAGATAGAAATGATTCAGCTGGACAACCTAGAAAATGCCGCCTTCATCAAGGTAATGTCAACTACTCTTTTTGAAAGACTGGTTTATAACTATCAGGGTACACACAATATGACATTACAGGATGGTCGGATAGGGAAGGTTAAAATCAGTGATGGGGAAACGGTAAAGAAAAGGGTTCGGGTGTTAAATGTACCACCAGAAGTCCCGATAGAATCTTTTAACTCGGTGCTTAGTAAATACAGCAAAATAATCGATCACAGGAGAGAAGAATTGTGTCAGCAATATGCCTTCAGAGTACATAATGGTATACGTGCTTTTCGAATGGAAATTAAAACATCTATTCCATCTTTCATTTATAATGAAGGATGCCGTGTGCAAATTATTTATGATGGACAAGTGCGTACATGTCTAGCCTGTAATTCAACTATTCATTTGCGACCAGAATGCCCCTTACGTCAGACTAGGTTAGCCGAGGGGGGCTTGTCAATATTGCAGCTGATACAGGTGACTCAAGTGGGTTAGCGACTAGTCAACCGGACCCTGCTCCAGTAACCTTGACTAACAACACAGCGACCCCAACTCAGCCCGGCGAACTGCGGAACGTAAACAACACACAAGTTCGTGTGACTGACCCCACAGAGCTTCCTACTCTTCAAGAAACAACAGCTAAACGGATGAAAATAGACAGTAGTGTATCCCATCGACAAATGAACTCACTGGTGACCATGCACCTTCTTCCCAGGCTACTAATATTTCCATCCCATCCTCCAATCGAGATATGGGAATATCTCAGTTATTTGTAGATACGGAATCAACTTCTGATCCTCTTCCCTCTAGTGATGATATCACTCACAGCACCAATCTTCCTGTATGCACTCCTCCTGTACGTACCGCCCAAGGGAATAATATACGTCTTTCGGACCTGATGGACACTGATCAAGTAGAACAGCAAGACAGTAATACAGCACAGCCCCCACCAAAGCCAGCATAACTTGACTTCACAACAGATGCAACGTTAGGCGGTCTCCCACGAGGAGCAACCCGAGTTGACAGTGAAAAGTAGTAGAGATCCTCGCTTGCGTACTCCTCGCAAAAGTGTTGAGCGGATTGAAGACCATCCTAAGTCATATAAAACATACTTTGGGAGAAAGTGATGTTTGCAGTCGACCAAAATGTTTATCAATCTCATGTTTCTATCGTTACTCTGTCTTCTTGTTATGCCTTCAGTTCTAACGACCTTCGCCACTCTTAACATAAACGGAGTGAGAAGTGACACAACGTTGGGTCTGTTGGGACGTTTCTTAAAGAAGTATGATGTTGATATTCTTTTGTTACAAGAAGTTAACAGCAATCATTTTGGCTATTTGTTTAATTATGATTATGTAGTAAACATTGGTGATAGTGCTCGAGGAACTGCTGTTGTGTATAGGAAAGGGATTAACCTAACGGACATTACAATGGATCACACGGGAAGAATATTATCAGCCTCCTTTAATAATATCACGATCATTAACGTGTACAGTCCATCTGGTTCCCTGTTTATCCAGCTCCAATAGCGTATATTAAAGTTGTTGCGGTTAAAAAGCTCGTAGTTGGATTTGTGTCCCACGCTGTCGGTTCATCGCTCGTCGGTGTCTAACTGGCATGGTTCGTGGGACGTCCTGCCGGTGGTGGCGAGTCGAAAGCGCGCGGCCGCCGTGGTTATCCGCGTGCGGTTCCTGCACGCCGTAGGCGGACCCCGATGAAATCCTACCGCGGTGCTCTTCATTGAGTGTCGAGGTGGGCCGGCACGTTTACTTTGAACAAATTAGAGTGCTTAAAGCAGGCCGGCTGCGCCTGAATACTGTGTGCATGGAATAATGGAATAGGACCTCGGTTCTATTTTGTTGGTTTTCGGAAGCCGAGGTAATGATTAATAGGGACAGGCGGGGGCATTCGTATTGCGACGTTAGAGGTGAAATTCTTGGATCGTCGCAAGACGGACCGAAGCGAAAGCATTTGTCAAGTATGTTTTCATTAATCAAGAACGAAAGTTAGAGGTTCGAAGGCGATCAGATACCGCCCTAGTTCTAACCATAAACGATGCCAGCTAGCGATCCGCCGAAGTTCCTCCGATGATTCGGCGGGCAGCTCCCGGGAAACCAAAGCTTTTGGGTTCCGGGGGAAGTATGGTTGCAAAGCTGAAACTTAAAGGAATTGACGGAAGGGCACCACCAGGAGTGGAGCCTGCGGCTTAATTTGACTCAACACGGGAAACCTCACCAGGCCCGGACACCGGAAGGATTGACAGATTGAGAGCTCTTTCTTGATTCGGTGGGTGGTGGTGCATGGCCGTTCTTAGTTGGTGGATTCATTTTTCACTCAAGACATTCTACCACATATAGTGACACCGAATACTGTTCTTCTGATGGGCGACTTCAATTGCATTTTACAACCACGTGACTCAACAGGTGTTTTCAACTTCTGCCCAGGACTGCAAATGCTAGTACAAAGAATGCAGTTGGCTGATGTTTGGGAGACACTTTATGCTCCTCGTGTTGAATATACAATTTGCCGCGCTGATACAAAATCTAGGATAGACAGAGAGTATATCTCTGCAAAAAAAAGGCAAATATTCTAGAATACTGCAGAGTCGTACCAGTTGCATTCAGCGAACATCATAGCATAATATTCACGTTAAACTTTGCCAGATTACCCATTTCTCAGCCAGGAAGGGGGGATTTAGAAAATGAATAAACATGTTTTTAGGGCTGAGGAAGATGTTCAGCGATTTAGTGTTACGTACCATCAGTGCAAAAGCAGTCTTACGCGTTATAGGAATATTATGGACTGGTGGATGGAGAAATTGAAACCGGCTATGAAATCAGTGGCAAGGAACATAGATTATGAACACCGGCGGGAACTTCATTCTAGTCTAGAATTCTATGAGCGGGTAATGTGCGATTTACATTCCAAAGGAAAACGTGAAGAAAATGTGTTCAACGAAATGAAAACGATTAAACCAACCATATTACGAGTCAAAGAGCAAAATTTACAAAGTCTTCAGCAACACGTTTAAGGATTTTCCCTCTTGGACAAGAAAAGGATATCTTTACACCACGTAGCAAAGATGCGTAAATCTGCTAATCGACAATTTATACACCAGTGGATAGACTCTCAGGGGAGCATTCTTACCTCCAAAGATGTGCTGCTACGCGAGGGTGAACGATACTTCCACGAAATGTTTGCAGACGATGACGAGTCTGGCATAGGTGTGGACAACATGCTTTCCCTTGTAGAAACATACGTCGATGAAGAAGATCGCTCCTTCCTCATGAGACCTATCACCAAAGAGGAATTAGAACAGGTTCTCAAGAAAGCTGCTCCTAATAAGACGCCCGGAATGGATGGCTTCCCTTATGAATGGTACAAACGCTTCTGGTCTATGATTGGAGACGACCTTACCCAAGTTCTCAACTACGCATTCCGTGAAGGATTTCCGCCCGCATTTACGGAAGGCATTATTATAATGATTCCGAAGAAAGTAAGCTGCCGATATGTGTCGGATTATAGACCAATAACTATCCTAAATACTGATTATAAATTATTACAGATAAATTAAATTATTACAGATAAATTACAGATTATTCCTACACTGATTGGCACTGGGCAAACGTGTGGGGTTCCAGGTAGGACTATTATGCATAATTTGTTGGCAGTCCGTGACTTAATTCTTTATTATTATGTTTTTCCTGCAGAGCATGCTACAATTACAAACATAGATTTCAGCAAAGCCTTTGACAGGATTTCGCATAATCATCTTTGGAGAATACTAAGTCATTTTCGGTTTCCTGAACAACTTGTAACGGCCTTGAAGCGCATGTAACTTATGGCTATATCACGGCTGCTGATCAACGGCTATTTGCCACGTCGAATTCCAGTTAATAGGTCTGTACGCCAAGGATTCCACTGTCGATGTTCCTCTTTATTTTAACCATGGAACCACGTATCCGGAGACTGGACAGCTCTCTGAATGGCCTTCGTTTAAACAATGAACACTTTACGTTGCGTGCTTATGCAGACGATTTGCCGTTACTCCTTACCGATGGCGATGACCTATCAGACGTGCGTCATGCGCTGGTGGAATTCTCAACCGCATCAGGGGCAAAAGTAAACTTTGAAAAGTCCACCCTGCTCCTACTAGGATCGGAGCGACGCATGATTCGTGCAGACGAGATCGGTATTCCTTCGACCAAAAAGTGCAAAATCTTGGGTATCACCTTCTGCAAGAACATACTCGAGACAATAGAACTAAATTGGAATGCTCTCTTGAACGGGATTCGCTTCCATTTGTAGAAAATCTCGCACGAAGGCTCAATTTATTTCAAAAAACTTGGTTTATTAACACTTACGCCTTATCTAAAATCTGGTACATCGCACAAATACTACCTGCTCCGCATGTTATCTGTCAACGCATAGAAATGTCAATTGGCTACTATCTTTGGAAAGGCTTTCGGTACAGAGTGCGACTAGAACAGTTAAAGGAACATCTTGGCGGATTGCGACTGTATGCAGTGGAACTGAAATGTAGTTCCCTCTTCGTCAAACACGTCATCAAGGCAATGCATATGAGGGGAGAATCCTTCGATTGTCACTTCAGTCAGCTAAGAGAAGATCCCAATTTCCGAAGAACCCGTGAATTCAAATATTGTTACAAGAGAGCACTAGCAATTATTGAACAGCTTTCGCATAACCAAGTCTTAGACGACTCCTTTGATCACGTGCGTAACATTTGTTGATGACTACCAAATAAATAATAATCAATATAAAATATATCATAAATAAAAATATTTCTAAAAAACTTAATAAAATTAATAAGCATAATTAACCGAAATGTCCGTAGTATGGGCGCCAGAGTTCACCATAATGGATCCCTCGAATTTAGATAAGAGCATGATAAACTTTATATCCCAGGGCGTGTACATAATGCTGCGTACTGGTACATCTGCTGCAGGCCTTACCTAACCTCCTGAAAACGACTAATTAGGTAGGAACTGCACCTAGGTTCATCAATAACACTGATTCTAAAATAGCTAACTATATTCTTAACAAATTCCGTGCATGAGGACCTCATCAACATACAACATTATACATATAATACACACATAAAATATTGCTGGAAGACTCCATATTTACAACAACAACAATAATGAAAATCGTGGGAAAACGAAAGCGAGAACTAAGCTACCATTTGTAGATAGTCCGATGAACAATGTACATGTATGAAGATAAATACCCTTCACTGTCTCTATATCAATTCGACCTACCGATTCTCATAATCGGCAGTTATCACATCACACAGACACTGTACCTTGTACTACTGTGTTCACATATTTTAACACTTGTTGTAAAGATATATACACACTTCTGTCGATCCTCAACATAAATTATGGAAAGTCTGAGATAGCTTTCACTAACATATAATGCTAGGCCGCCACAAGTGCTACAGTACTTCATGCGTAAGCACTCTCCACAATCAGCCACTTTCCACGAACATAACAAGACTACGCTCCACGAACGTTTGAAGTCCAGTCCATTGCAGCCGTGTCACTCCAGTACCGTGTACCAGCACCACTTCCTTCTCGTACAGTGCGTCAGTTTTAGTTCTCTTATACAATGTCACTGGTTGTAGTTATCTTCCTTCTCGTTCCTTTACAATCACCTCTACAATCACCCTTACAATGTTTTTAGGTTGCCGCCGTATGATCAACCTTTATAGACATCAACATCCCCCTACTCTCAGATGATACGTCTGGATTGGTGCTTGCCAGCCAATCATGAGTGATCTCAAGTCAAGACCAAGCCCTGAACTACTTCTTCCTCCCAAGACAATAACCAACTCTGGGGTATATTCCATGAGTCACCAAATTTTCCTAATACAACAACAAGCTCATCTCGTCAGGCTGGGATATATACATGACTCATGAATTTCCCGACACAAGTACATCACAACAAACACTGGGGTAGCCATATGACTCATTCAAATTACCAGAGTTATTAAAGCAATGTTTTCCCACTCGTGCAAAACAAATTACTCATACCTACATATGTGGATATCTTCCAGCTTACCAATATAAATGGCAAAATATACAAATGAAATAATAATAATAATAATAATAATAATAATAATAATAATAATAAAAATCGAATACTGACAATAATATCTCTAACTTCTACATATAATTCTGGGGTGTGATATATGTATTATCACACGTGAAACAGCTCTAAAACTTCCTGCTTCAAAATAGACACTTCGAGCCGAACATTCAACTAAGACACCCCACTAGGAACTGGCAACTAATCTGGCAAAAAACCTGCAATCAGTGGCTACCCTTAGAATGGAGAGTGTCGGTATACAGTTATCTAAATGAAATCATCCCTACAGGTGAAAAACTGAAAAGACATGAGCAGCTGGTGAATGCAGATGCTTTCTCTGTGATTTTACAGACACCTTGGTTCACCGGATTACTACGTACCTAAATGCTACTGTCATATGGAAATGGACGTTGAAAGTTATCAAAAAAATACAGGGTGCAGAGTCTGATAATTCTCTCCAACAAGCCATTCTGCGATTTGACGTTCCGCAACGATCGAGCAAGGAAAGGAACGCAGTCGTACGGTTTATAACCGCTGCCATTCATTACAACCTTTCTGGCTATAAGCAACCAATGTTCCCCACAATCACCGGTTTTCTGGATCATCTGAGGAAGGAACGATGGAGACTTTCCCGACATCAACAGCTTGCTGCAGCCTTTGGTCACTTTTGATCCTTGATCAACATAATTGATGTCCTTCAGTCTTGGTTCATTTGGTACACACGTTTCAGTTGGCTAACTAGGATGCTGGAGACTTAGAAAGTCACATCAGTGAGGGAACATTCCAGCTATCAGGTGACCAAATTCCTCAGACAAAGTGTCCTTTACCACCGAACTGTATGGCATACTTGTAATTATGAGTTTTAGATACGTTTGTAAGTTGTTGTTTCCAAATTATTTGGTTGAACTTAATGTAAGGTAAGGATTATACTGCCCGAAGGCAGGTCCGAACCTCCGCAGAGGTGCTCCTGAGCCGGAGTTTACGTGCGGTAGGGTGGCCAGTTCCTTTCCGCTCCTCCATTCCCTTACTCCCCACCAACAGCGCGTGGCAACCCATCCAACTCCTGACCACGCCCAATGTTGCTTAACTTCGGAGATCTCAAGGGACCCGGTGTTTCAACACGGCTACGGCCGTTGGCCAAATTCAATTATATAACAAGAAACCTAAAATTGTACGATCGTTTCAGAAAATTGGTATAATGGTCATTCTGAACTAAATGTAACCAATTGTAATATTAAAAATTCAAAATAAATTATTTAAAAAACACCGTGGTGTTGCTAGTGGCTTTACGTCGCACCGACACAGATAGGTCTTATGGCGACGATTGGATAGGAAATGCCTAGGAGTTGGAAGGAAGCGGTCTTGGCCCCAACATTTGCCTGGTGTGAAAATGGGAAACCACGTAAAACCACTTTCAGGGCTTCCGGCAGTGCGATTCGAACCCACTCCCTCCCGGATGCAAGCTCACAGCCGCGCGTCTCTAAACGCACAGCCAACTCGCCCGTCCCATCATCGCCATAAGACCGGTCTGTTTCGGTGCGACGTAAAGCAAAATTATAAAAAAATAACTCTGGTGACATTTTTTACAAATTTTATTCGCTTAAAGAAAATATATAACTTATTCTTAAAATATACCTGTCATTTAAAATATAATTGCAAGTTATATTTGCAAATAAAAATCTTGAAACATTCAATCGAATGGATTTATATGTAATCTAATCTAGTACCTAAATGAAGTCAGATGAAGGGTTTCATGACGCTATAAAGTAATAAAGAAGAATGTAATTGACATGCTAGTCGGTGAGGGTTTGCCATCCCTGCAGTCTAGGATATGACGTGAATATGTCACCCATGCATATTCATTATAGAATGTTATGACTTTCAGCGTTTAATCTGCAAATCTCTGTGAATCTAAGTCATTCTCGAGAGCTTTTTCTGACTCAATTCAGGTACAATCAATACAATCAATACTGATCTGCATTTTGGGCAGTCGCCCAGGTGGCAGATTCCCTATCTGTTGTTTTCCTAGCCTCTTCCTAAATGATTTCAAAGAAATTGGAAATTTATCGAACATCTCTCTTGGTAAGTTATTCCAATCCCTAACTCCTCTTCCTATAAATGAATATTTGCCCCAATTTGTCCTCTTGAATTCCAACCTTATCTTCATATTGTGATCTTTCCTACTTTTATAAACGCCACTCAAACTTATTCGTCTACTGATGTAATTCCACGCCATCTCTCCGCTGACAGCTCGGAACATACCACTTAGTCGAGCAGCTCTTCTTCTTTCTCTCAGTTCTTCCCAGCCCAAACTTTGCAACATTTTTGTAACGCTACTCTTTTGCCGGAAATCACCCAGAACAAATCGAGCTGCTTTTCTTTGGATTTTTTCCAGTTCTTGAATCAGGTAATCCTGGTGAGGGTCCCATACACTGGAACCATACTCTAGTTGGGGTCTTACCAGAGACTTATATGCCCTTTCATTTACATCCTTACTACAACCCCTAAACAACCTCATAACCATGTGCAGAGATCTGTACCCTTTATTTACAATCCCATTTATGTGTTTACCCCAATGAAGATTTTTCCTTATATTAACACCTAGGTAGTTACAATGATCCCCAAAAGGAACTTTCACCCCATTAACGCAGTAATTAAAACTGAGAGGACTTTTCCTATTTGTGAAACTCACAACCTGACTTTTAAACCCGTTTATCAACATACCTGCTGTCCATCTCACAACATTTTCGAGGTCACGCTGCAGTTGCTCACAATCTTGTAACTTATTTATTACTCTATAGATAATAACATCATCCGCAAAAAGCCTTACCTCCGATTCCACTCCTTTACTCATATCATTTATATATATAAGAAAATATAAAGGTCCGATAATACTGCCTTGCGGAATTCCCCTCTTAATTATTACCGGGTCAGATAAAGCTTCACCTACTCTAATTCTCTGAGATCTATTTTCTAGAAATATATCAACCCATTCAGTCACTCTTTTGTCTAGTCCAATTGCACTCATTGACATGTGCTAACACTTCTTGAATTCTCTAGGATATGACATGATATACATACATGCATCTTCATTATAAACTGTCATCCCTCTGGGCGTTTTTATCAACGAGCCTCTGCAAACTGACTAAACGCTTTTACAAGGTTTTGTTTGAAAGTAACATTGTAGCCACGTTTCATTTCACATTCCTCATTATTAAATCGTTTAAAAATTGAGTCTTACCATCATAATCATTTTGGCCTCCATTTACTTCTCTCATCATGTACGGATAAGGCTATTATTCTAATAGGTAATCAATCCTTCTTCATTCCCAGCAGTTCCGTGGTTTCTAATTTTCATACCAGGAAAATGCTGGGACTGTACCTAAATTTATACCACAGCCACTTCCTTCCCACTCCCTGGCCTTTGGAGCGTGGGTTCGCGACCACGGGGCCCTCAGCTGAGTCCTGGCATTGCTTCCACTTTCTTGTGCCAGGCTCCTCACTTTCATCTATCCTATCCGACCTCTCTTGGTCAACTCTTGTTCTTTTCCGACCCCGATGCTATTAGGTTTGCGAGGGCTAGGGAGTCTTTCATTTTCACGCCCTTCGTGGCCCTTGTCTTCCTTTGGCCGATACCTTCATTTATCGAAGTGTCGTATCCCTTCTATTTTTTCCCTCTAATTAGTGTTATATAGAGGATGGTTGCCTAGTTGTACTTCCTCTTAAAACAATAATCACCACCACCACCACTACCACTCCCTGGCCTTTCCTATTCTATCATCGCCATAAGACCTATTATCAACAATAATAATATTCGCAGCATATCATTCCATCACCGAATCTGGTTCAAGTTGGAAGTTGAAAAGCTGATACTTTTGGTAAAACATGAGAAGTAGCAATTAATCATCATCTCGGGATCTGCAAATCGACGCACTAACTTATCAATGATCCACAGAGCAAAATTTTGTTTATAATCCAATGAAAATATTTTACCGCGAATTTTCTTGACATGCAAAATACGTACATAACTGAATAATATAGCACATAATATGAAATGTCCGCCTCTGCCGTCCCTGGAAGACCGGGTTCAATTCCCGGTTCTGCCACGAAAGTTGAAAAGTGGTACAAGGGCTACAACGGGATTTACTAAGCCCCGGGAGGTCAGCTGAGTAGAGGGGGGTTCGATTACCACCTCAGTCATCCTCGAAGTGGTTTGCCGTGGTTTCCCACTTCTCCTCCAGGTACATGTCGGGATGGTACCTAACTTAAAGCCACGGCAGCTGCCTTCCCTCTTCCTTTCCTGCCCCTTCCGATCTTCCCATCCCCCCAACAAGGCCCCTGTTCTGCTTAGCAGGTGAGGCCGCCTGGGTGAGGTAATGGTCCTTCTTCCCAGTTGTATCCCCGACCCAAGGTTTCACCCTCCAGGTAGAGATGGGATCACACGCTGAGTTCCAGGGAAAAACCAACTCTGGAGGGTAAACAAATTAAGAAAGGAAAACATGTAAAAAATGTACGATTATACATATTCATATATCAGCGAACAGTTCGATGTTAACATGGTGCTATAGAGAAGTTTAGTATCGAACTAAAATGGCTGGAAGCAAACGTGCCAAGTACCTATTCTGTCCTTAGATCGTAACTGGAACGGAAAATTTTCGTGTGCTGACGTCCTTCTTTTTTCTACTTTGACGTACATAGGTTCACTGACAAAATGACCACTTCCTGAATAGCTTTAGTTATTTGACGCTGTTTGCTCTTATGACGTAGATACGGCTTCCTTTTGTCTCGTCTGCTAATGAGGTGTAATGTAACTAACTCACATACGTATTCTCGGAGTAGTTCCGCAAATTATTGTGAAACATGGAATTCTTCTACAACTCAACTGCGTTTACCGCAACTTTGTGTAGAAGTATAAGAAAAATTGGTGGATTTCAACGGAAGAAATGTAACATTCGTTTATGATTAACGCCAAAATCAAATCTTCGAGGTGCTATTTCCATTATTATCAAGAAACTACATTCACGGAAATTATTAGTACAGAACTTTTAATTATTCATTTACCATCCAGGGTTGGCTTTTTCTCCGAACTCAGCGAGGTATCCAACCTCTACCACCCCAAGGGCAGTGTTCTGGAGCGTGAGACATTTGGTCCGAGATACAACTGGAGAGGAGGACCAGGACTACGCCCAGGCGGTCTCACTTGCTGTGGGGTGGAAGGATTGGAAGGGATGGGCTAGGAAAAGAGCAGGAAGGGGCCATGGCCCTAAGTTAGGGACTATCCCAGCATTTGCCTGTAGGAGAAGTGGGAAACCAAGGAAAACCACATCCAATCCTCGCACCACTTTTCAAATTGAAACCGGGTCTCTGGAGGTGGCAACTAATTATATTAAACACTACACCACAGAAGGTGCATTCTGCCCGAAGGCAGATTCGAACCTCTACAGAGGTGTGCCTGAGCCGGAGTGTACGTACGGTGGGGTGTCCAGTTGCTTTCCGCTCCTCCATTCCCTTACCACCACCCCCCCCCCGCCGCAAACAGCGCGTGGCAACCCATCCAAATTGTGACCACGCCCAATGTTGCTTAACTTCGGAGATCTCACGGGATCCGGTGTTTCAACACGCCTACGGCCATTACTACACCACAGAGGCGAACATTAATATTAATGTTGTTTAATCTTTCTTAATCCATTTAACCACCAGGCTTGGTTTTTCCCTCGGACTCAGCGAGGGACCCCACCTCTACCGCCTCAAAGGCAGTGTCCTCGAGCATGAGCCTTTTCGGTCGGGGATATAAATGGGAAGGAGGACCAGTACCTCGCCCAGGTGGCCTCACTTGTTATGCTGAACAGAGGCCTTGTGGAGGAATGGAAAAATTGGGAGGGACAGGCAAGGAAGAGGGAAGAAAGTGGCGTTAAGTATAATCCCAGCATTTTCGTGGAGGAGAAGTGAGGAAACCATGGAAAATCACTTCGAGGATGGCTGAGGTGGGAATCGAATGCCCCTTCCCCTCCACTCAGTTGACCTTCCGAGGCTGAGTGGACCTCGTTCCAATCTTCTTACTGAACCCTTGGAGGTCAAGGTCATGGGTTCAGTACCACTTTTCAAATTTCGTGCCAGAGCTGGAAATCGAACCCGGGCCTTCAGGGATGGCAGCTAATCACATCAACCACTACACCACAGAGGCGGACCAGTTTAATTGTACGCTATTAAAATTAGCCTGGAAATGTCGCTATCATCTTCAGATAATTTTTCCTTCTCGTTTGGCAAACCAAATAAAGGAGTTCTACTAAATGAGACTCTTTTAAATCATTGTTCAAGGAAGAAAGTTTTTCCTCTCAAAGGATATAACAGTTTACGAAAAGCTGATTTTAGCGGAGTTCCGATCTAGGAGTGGAAGCATATTTGACAAAGCTTATGTTATTATGTAAATTTCCAGACATGGATGGTTTGTTGTCCTTCATGATTACACCTGGAAGTATTATCATCTTCAGAGATTTTATCCTTCTCGGCTGATTTATCAAGTAAAGAAGGACTACTAGATTAGAGGCTTAGTTGGATCACTCTCCGAATTAGAATGTTTTCCTTTCTATGGAGATATCAGTTTATTGAAAACCGAGTTTAGAGGAGTACAGATGTAAGTTTGGAAGAAAATTTAAGGAATACAATAAGTTATGCAAATTTGTAGACCTGGACAGTTTGTTGTTGTTGTTGTTGTTATCATCTTTACAGATTTTGTTCTTCTCGATTGACAACGAATAAAGAAAGGATAACAGATTAGTATCTAAGACAAAACATGCTTCAAAGTACAATACTTTTTTCTCGTTGAGATGATATTCTACCAAAATCCGAGATTAGCAGAGTTCCTCAAGGCTGTGATCTGACTCCAGGACTAAACATGTTATACACAAACACACTGACAAACTCTATAGCTGCCGTTGGAGCTTATCTGATGATGTGAAAACTGAATAAAAAGGTACTTACTACAGTGAACTTAGCCCCTAAAATCAGTGAAATACAAACTATTATTTTTTGCTCGTTCTTTAACGTCGCGCTAAGACATCGAACATTTCCGGAGACGTATGGACATGAAAGGGTTTAGATTGGGAAGGAGACGGGCGTGACTTTGCCTGTTGTTAAAATTATAAGCCATGGAAGACAATCTTCAGGGCTGCCGACTGTGATATTCAAACCCACTATCTCCCGAATGCAAGCTCACAACTGCGCGATCCTATCCACACGGCACATTCTTCAAAGCGAAGGAAGTTTCTTGACCGCACTTTCTTGTGTCAAGAGACAGCATTGGGAGAACATTCGCGTGTCACCAACACCTTTGATATTAGGAATCACGCTACGGAGAAAGTCCAAAGGAAAAGTGACGTCTTGCTTCAACGCATTCACGGATATGTGGAAAGGTCACAACCTGTCTCTTAAGAACTTTTCTATCATACACGGACATGAGAAAGACATTTCAGATGCAATCGTGTGGACAGAAAATTTCTCCATATGATTTGGCTAATAATCTATAAAGGAGACTAAGCTAATCATTGACATGGATAATGGAGAATAAATTGGTCTTAAATAGCAATGAAACTGAAGACATTTTCTTTCATCTAAGCAACACAGCTAGGAATGACAACAATAAGTGAGTGAGAATGTTACGATTCCAGTTAGACTCAAAATTGAGCTGGAATGTTCATACAAAACGACTGATCAGGTAGCAAATATTTAAGATGGACACTTACCTCAACAGAAATCAGTCCTTTTCCGCGCATCGGGGCCAATAGCAGGAAAACAGAACATTATTGAGTTCCACAAAAAACTTTACTGCTTCAGCCCCGTGCTAACTTGAAATCTTTAAGCGTTCAATCTTAAATACAAATTCAGGAATGTCTATCAAAGATCTTAAAGATCTTTTATCAATAAATATCTTAAATGTTGTTGTTATCATCTTCACAGATTTTGTTCTTCTCGACTGACAACGAATAAAGATAGGATAACAGATTATTATCTAAGACAAAACAAACTTCAAAGTACAATACTTTTCTTCTCTGTTGAGATGATATTCTACCAAATTCCGAGATTAGCAGAGTTCCTCAAGGCTGTGATCTGACTCCAGGACTTCACATGTTATACACAAACATACTGAAAAACTCTATACCTGTTTTTATTCACAACAATGATCATCTTACGATTTTATGAATACAACTGTTAGTTCCCACGAACTTTATCATCAAGAGTTTAATGAACATTTCAACCGATTTTATTGACTATATGACTTGCAACTTTAACGAAATTTGCTAATGGTTTATTTTAAATGTCCTTGCATTCAAAAGTGTTTTTTATTTGTCTTTCCAATTTAATAATATAATTTTTGTATTCTGATACATTATTGTAATTTATTCTAACTGATAATGTCCCTTAGGGGAATAAGCATGTACTAGATGTAGTAAATTATATACGTACTGAATAGGCGGACCACTTAAATGTAATAATTAAGTTACTCTTAATTATTTGCTACGTGATTTTATAGTCAATACGGGTTTTTACCTAAAATGGTTAAAGCTTGTTACATGTAATACACAACGACTGTGTAAGAAACTGTCCCGAGTGATATTATTATTGCGAAAACTGAAAAAATGTGTTAGCAAACTTCAAATAATATCTGCTTACTATGCTTTCTTTCATTTACATCTACAGCATGGAAGAGTAATGTGGGGGGGGGGAATGATTTTATATGGCAAGAGAAAGCAATCAGGTGCACACAAAGAATTTCAGACAAGCAGTCTTGTAGGGCTATTTTCCAAGAATATGTACTTTCCAGTGCGAAGATAAATTTGGCTTCAGAGTAAATATAGAAATAGGGACACGCGAAGCAATCCTGACTTTACGTCTGATCTTAGAGAACCGAATTGTGAAGGACATGCCCACGTACATGGCGTTCGTAGATCTAGAAAAGGCATTCTATAATGTTGATTGTACCAAGCTATTTGAGATTCTGAAGGTAATAGGGATCAGGTACCAAGAAAGAAGAATTATATCTAATCTGTATAAAAATCAGTCTGCAGTGATAAGAAGCGATGGTTTTAAATAATAAGCAGAAATCCAAAAAGGAGTGAGGCAAAGCTGCAGTTTGTCCTCTCTCCTGTTCAATGTTTATATAGAACAGTCAGCAAAGGAAATCAAAGAGAATTTGGAAAGGGAATCACAATCCCATGAAGGTAAATCAAAATCTTGAGATTTGCCGATGACATTGTTATTTTATCAGAGTGCCGAAGATCTCGAGAAATTGCTGACTGGTATGGATGGAATCTTGGGGAAGGAGTCTCTCTCTATCTCTCTCTCTAGTCATCAGCCGTGAGGTTGGTTGGCATCAGCTCACCTTTCTTCACGTTTCTCCGCTTTCCTTTTCAGTTCGAAGAAGAAATCACATCTCATGTCATACAATATTTGCGTTATGTACTCTAATCTTGATCGTCCTCTATAACTTTTCCCTCTATGGAGCCCTCTATTATTTTCTTCAGTAAGCCATCATGTCTAAATATATGGCCTATTAGATGATCCCACCGTCCTTTTCTTTGTGTCATAAAGCATCTTCTCTCTCCTGTTCTTCTAACCACCTCTTCCTTCGTGATCATTTCCCTTTTCTTTCTTTCTTTCTTTCTTTCTTTATCAGCTTACCCTCCAGGGTCGGTTTTTCCCTCGGACTCAGCGAGGGATCCCACCTCTACCGCCTCAAGGGTAAGTGTTCTGGAGCGTTATACTCTGGGTCGGGGATACAACTGAGAAGAATGACCAGTACCTCGCCCAGGCGGCCTCACCTGCTATGCTGAACAGGGGAGATGGGAAGATTGGAGTGGATAGACAATGAAGAGGGAACGTAGCGGCCGTGGCCTTAAGTTAGGTACCATGCCGGCATTTGCCTGGAGGAGAAGTGGGGAAACCACGGAAAACCACTTCCAGGATGGCTGAGGAGGGAATCGAACCCCCCTCTACTCAGTTGACCTCCCGAGGCTGAGTGGAGTTCCAACCCTCGTACCACTTTTCAAATTTCGTGGCATAGCCGGGAATCGAACCCGGGTCTCCGGGGGCGGCAGCTAATCCCACTAACCACTACACCACAGAGGCGGACTGACAATTTCTCTCCAACTAATTTTCAGAAACCTCCTATAGAACCAAGCTTAAAATGTAAGTCGTCTCTTTTTTTTTTTCTTTTTTTTTTTTTTTTTTTCTTTCACGTAATGTCCAAGTTTCACTTCCCTATAAAGCAATACTCCTAACGCAGGTCTTTCACAGATGTATCCACACATTAAGACTTATGGTTTTTGCTGTAAACAGGTTCTTCTTCTTATTGAAAGCATTCTTAGCTTGAGCATTCCTACTCAGTACCTAACGACAACTTTTTCCATCACTCGTGATTTTACTTCCTAAGTACCGTATGCAAATTGCCTTTGCTGGCAAGATGTAATGTTTACAGTGCACTATGTCTTCTGGTATGGGCTAGAATAAAACTGTTACTTTCATTGACCTGTCTCAGTCTCATCCTTGGCTTTGACAATATGAAAGTGACTGAGGTATGAGTGAGTAATCCCATTCCTCACGCAGCCAGTCCCTGTTTTGAATGGTGTGAAAATGTCGCTGATAGGGTCGGTTGCTGCACGCATTTCAATGGGCTTGGTACACTGATGTGCAATTGCAACTTCTGGCTCAGTGAGGAAAGCAACGGGAAACTACCTCACTCCTCATTTCCCTAGTACGCCTCTTCAGTGACACCTAGGCTATCTATGACAGCTAATGGTGAACCTGTTGAGGATCCAACCAGCCTTCGGGCTGAATACCCAACATGCATACATACATACATACATACATACATACATACATACATACATACATACATACATACATACAAGTATGTAAATTCAGACACTTCCTGTAATGTTTCTTTTCCCAATTTTATCTCTGTAGGTTTTACTTTTCGTCTACTGCATACTAACATTGTTTTTATGTTTATTTATTTTCATATTACATTCTTTTTCCAGTATTTTATTGACCACACATATGAAGAATCATTTGTGCAATATTAATGCTATGTCGTCGGCAAATCTTAACATGTCAGTTTTTTTCCTCATGAATAGTTTCTCCAACTTCTAGTCCCTCTCTTATTCTGTCCGCTGCTTTTTGTACATATAGATTGAATAGATATGGAGATAAGGGACATCCTTGTCTGACCTCCTTTTTCAATGTGAACCGGGTGAGTTGGCCGTGCGGTTAGGAGCGCGCAGCTGTGAGCTCGCATCCGGGAGATAGTGGG
The DNA here is from genome assembly GCF_040414725.1 of Anabrus simplex. NCBI lineage: Eukaryota > Metazoa > Arthropoda > Insecta > Orthoptera > Tettigoniidae > Anabrus > Anabrus simplex. The sequence goes on along the minus strand of NC_090279.1, from coordinate 176,325,891 downwards.
TTCGAACCCCACTGTCGGCAGTCCTGAAGATGGTTTACCATGGTTTCCCATTTTCACACCAGGCAAATGCTTGGGATGTACCTTAATTAAGGCCACGGCCGCTTCCTTCCCATTCCGAGCCCTTTCCTGTCCCATCGTCGCCATAAGACCTATCTGTGTCGGTGCGACGTAAAGCAACTAGCAAAAAACAATCAATATGAGCTGTTTCTTCTTTATTATGGCAACGAATTATCCGAATTTCTTGTTTATAGGTGTTATACGTATATATGATTCTCTTATATCTAAAGCTGATACCTATTTGTTGAAGAATACTGAATAAAACATTCCAATTCACATTGTCAAACGCCTTCTCCAGATCAACAAATGCTATAAGCATTGGTTTATCACCGAGCTCGATAGCTGCAGTCGCTTAAGTGCGGCCAGTATCCAGTATTCGGGAGATAGTAGATTCGAACCCCACTGTCGGCAGCCCTGAAGATGGTTTTCCGTGGTTTCGCATTTTCACACCAGGCAAATGCTGGGGCTTACCTTAATTAAGGCCACGACCGCTTCCTTCCCACTCCTAGCCCTTTCCTGTCCCATCGTCGCAATAAGACCTATCTGTGTCAGTGCGACGTAAAGCAACTAGCATTGGTTTATCCTTTATACTTTGTTTTTATATCACTTGCCTCGACGCTAATATTGCTACACCTGTTCCCATTCCTTTTCCAAAACCAAATTGATCTTCAGATAATTGTTCTGTTATTTTGTTTTCCACTTTCCGTAATATTATTCTAGTGATTATTTTTGAAGCATGACTCACTAGACTCCATGGTCTATATTGTTTACAAGATCTTGCATTAGATTTCTTTGGTAATGGTATTATTATACACTTTATATATTCCTAGATATAGAAGGATCCTTTAACTACACATCTTTGGGCTCCATAGAACTTAGTCTAGAGAGAAGAGGAGTGAGCAGGATGCTCATAAAATGGATTATGGCCTCACTGCAGGGCCGTCAAGTTCTGTTTACCCTCAACGCAGTATTGTTGAGAGCTAATATAAACAGGGGGTGTCCACCGGGAGGAGTATTATCACCAACATTATGGTGTCTGGTAGTGGATGAACTACTTACCAGGTTAAATGTTGGAGGAATTAACGCTCAAGGCTATGCAAATGACATTAGCCTGATAGCGGTGGGAAATTTCCCCAGTACGGTTTCAGAGCTCGTACAGAGCTCCCTACGTAGGACAGGTCTCTTACGTTCAAAAATCACCTGCAGAAAACCGCCAACAAACTAAAAAGTCGTAATAACATTCTCCAACGACTGGCTGGAACTTCTTGGGGAGCGGATGGAAACATATTAAGGACAACATCTCCGGCCTTGGTCTATTCTGCAGCAGAATACTGCTCTGGTGTCTGGCTTAACAGTGCTCACACACAGCTGGTAGATTCACAACGTCAAACCATGCGGATCATAACTGGTACACTTCGTGCTACAGCGACCCAATGGTTACCGGTTCTCAGCAATATACTACCTCCACATATCAGGAGACAGAAGGCCCTTTTTTCAGCTACGGACCAGAATGCTAAAGAATGAACATCTACCTGTTCATGAGGATATTAGACAGAAATGCACACGCCTGAAGTCTCGCCAGCCTGCTTGGAAGACCGCCGTGAAGATAACATCTAGCGAATTCAACCCCACCTCTAAATAGTTAACAGAGTGGTCTTTATCCCCACCTCGGGCAATAGTGGATATCAATAACCCATCCACAAAGCTGGCAGGCTTCGATCTGCCACGTTGCATCTGGAGTAGACTAAATCGCATGAGATGTGGAGTAGGTAGAACAGCATCCACTTTACACACCTGGGGCTGGTCAGTTTCTCCATACTGTGATTGTGGGGAGGTTCGACAAACAATGAAACATGTAGTGCAGGAATGTCCACTCCGTGCTTTCACTGGCACCATGGAAGACCTCAACACAGCAACACCCGAAGCAGTGAAGTGGGTGGCGGGTTTGGACATTCACATTTAGTGACATGTACATCACTTGCACTCAGTGTGTATATATGAACTGTCAGAGTTGATAGGTGGATAGTGATGTAAATATATTGTGTTTTCTTCTTGTTCTTTCAAACTTTGTAAATTGCTTTCTTTGACTGTATAGATATGATAATTTGTATTTACTTTGTACTCATCTTTCACTGGTTGTGTAAACAGTTTATAAGTTGTCATTATTCATCGTACGCCAAATAAATAAATAAAAAACGTAGGGTGGAAAGATGGTGCCACGACACGGACTTGTCGGTTAATCCCGACAAGACAGAGCTCGTGGTATTTACCAGAGGAGGAGGCTAGACGGACTGTCAGAGCCTTTCCTATTTGGGAAAAAATTTGTTAAGACAACCTCAGTTAAGTACCTTGGGGTAATCCTTGAGGCAAGACTGAGTTGGAAGAAACATATAGACTATAAGGTCGATAAGGCTCGCAAGATTATGTGGGCCTGTCGCAGGGCTGACGGAAAGACTTGGGGCCTAGGACCTAAGGTGGTCCAGCGGCTCTATATTTCTATTGTACGGCCCACGATCACCTTCGCATCTTTAGTCTGGTGGCCAGGCTCGGAGAGTAAAACTGTGACCACCAAGTTAAACAGTGTCCAAAGACTTGCGTGTCTAGGAATAACAGGGGCACTGGATACCACACCATTATGTACAATGGAGGCCATCCTAGGTCTTCCTCCCTTACATTTATATGTTAAGGAAATAGCGGGAATGAGTGCTTACCGCCTCTGGTCACTCGGAGGATGGTCCTTCAAGAACCCGAATAGAGGTGATGCTTCTATTCTTACAAGGCTTCACCAGACCTGCCCTATGACAATGATGATCGGGGACCTGATGAAGCCTAGTTTTAATCTGAATTATAAGTTCACAGTGGTTATACCCACAAGGGAGGAGTGGGCCGCGGATGCTGGGGCCCGTCTTAGGTCTGGGGGCTGTACATGGTACACAGATGGCTCGCGGACAAAGACGGGCACAGGCGCCGGGGTCTGGGGACCTAAGACAAGGCTCTCCCTTCCAATGGGTAAATATGCTACTGTTTTCCAGACCGAAGTATATGCAATACTGGCCTGTGCTGTATATATATGGAACATGTCTGGACACAGAAGGTGCATCACCATTTGCAGTGATAGCCAGGCAGCGTTAAAAGCACTATGTGCAATGAAAACAACATCAAAAATGGTATGGGAATGCCAAAGGATGTTAGATCAGCTGTGTGAACTTAGCTCCGTTACCCTATTATGGGTCTCTGGGCACACAGGTATCACTGGAAATGGAGAAGCTGACAAACTAGCGAAACAAGGCTCAAAAGGTCCTTTCATAGGACCAGAGCCCTTCCTAGGCGTGTCACTCCGAAGCGTGAAACTGGTAATATCCCAGTGGACAAACCAGTCTCACTTAGATATTTTGGAAGAGGTTAACCATAGCAAAGCAGGCACGTGAACTTATCAAAGGGCCTAGCCAAAGTTATAAAAAGGTCCTGATAAATTTGAACAAAACCAGAATGCGAATGGTAGTTGGACTGTTGACAGGACACAATACCTTATAGAGACACTTACACATCATGAAAATCTGTCAGGATCCGATATGTAGAAGATACGGTAGGGAGGAAGATACCTCCGCGCATGTGTTGTATCAGTGCGAGGCTCTTGTAAGCACTAGACATCGATATCTTGACTCACATTTCGTGAGCCTGGAAGACATCAGGAATGCCAGCATCCGGACACTTGTACCCTTTATAGGAGAACTAGGGCTGGACTGGGCAAACCCGTTTAAGGGACACAAAGGGTCTTCACAGACCTACGTGTGGAGCCCTGCGAAGTCAGCGCTTACCCATTCTTTATCTATCTATCTATACACTTTATAAAGTCACCAGATAACTCTCCAATCCTATAAATATTACACGCTAATATTTGTAAATATAACATTTTAATGTATCCATGGTAAACTTATAGTTGGGCCCACGTGAGTTGGAGAATGACGTTTAACGCCACCGGCGACAAAAAGTTGACTAACGCTGCTCGAAAAGTGCCTGTTGCTATGGCAACGATAACAGCGATGCCACATTTATGGAAACTATTAGCACGTGAGTTGGCTTGCTCTCAGTCGTTTTTCTGATATTATTCGGAGTTGTACTGAGTTCCCTGTGCAAGTTGCTGCTGGTTTATGTAATTATTTAAGTGTTTATTTCCTGAATATTATTTTCGTTGTTGGCTTGTTTTGTAAGTTAATCAGTGGCTAGTTGTACAGCGATATTCTCTATTTAACATGTGTATTTGTTGAGGTTACTGTCAGTTTATGTATGAGCATATTTATCGGCAATGGCGTGTTCTGTCTTAAATGATGGAATTATTAACACGAGCTTAGAAACAGGTCCAAATTTATTGAACTGCATTAGATCAACATAGGTGATTAAATATTCAGGCCGTATGGAAGGGTGATATGTCGCAGATGGAGGTAACTATGACAACGCAGCGTACTTCGTAGCTACTGCTTTTGCCGTTCCAACTGTCGTGGGCCCAACTATAGCTACTGTATATATAAACTGATACTTTCTAAATACGAATGCGTGGTACATTTTGCAATGAGGCTTGATAATTATCTTACCGAACACCTCCCTTGGTAAGTTATTCCAATCCTTAATTCCTCGTCCTATGAACGAAAACTTGCCCTGATTAGTCCTCTTGAATTCCAAATTTATCTTCATATTATGATCTTTAATACTTTTAGAAACTTCACTCAAGATTATTATAAGTTCATCGAGGTTTTAATTCAGTGCAGTAATTTCGTCCTAAATAGGGACGGAGAACTCACTTTCTTCTTATAGACTGTAGCGGCGATTAGAGTGGGGGCGAGGGAAGAGGAAAGTTGACCCCCCCCCCCGCCACACACACACACTTTGTGGAGAAAACATTAAGTTACATTTTTATTCCATTTTAGCCAGCTGAAACTAGGAATTATAGAATTATTAAGAAAAGCAATTTGCAGAATCCCTGTTGCCTTATCAACTAATTATTTTATTTGAAAATGAAAATCCATAGCCTGTTTCCAGTGATTCGACTGGGTCAGGAATGGAATTAATGAAGCCCCCATCTAGCGACGAGGATACGAATCGTGCCGGCTGCCGAAGCCTGACGCATTCCTCTGCGGCAATGATTAATGACTGAAAGATGAAATGAAGTGATATTGGAGAGGATTGCTGGAATGAAAGGTGACAGGGAAAACTGGAGTACCCGGAGAAAAACCTGTCCCGCCTCCGCTTTGTCCAGCACAAATCTCACATGGAGTGACCGGGATTTGAACAGCGGAACCCAGCAGTGAGAGGCCGGCGCACTGCCGCCTGAGCCACGGAGGCTTCTAATTATTTCCTTTATTTTAATTATTAACAACATTATTAACAGAAATATGCTTAAAATGTCGTTCGTCGCGGCTAACCGATTTGTACAGCGCCATGGCAAGTAGTGGACACTTTGCATGTGCTGTGAGGAAGGGTGTATGTACAGTATGTTCAATCCTCAGCCCGAAGGCTGGCTGGATCCTCAACAGCTCCACCATTAGCTGTCATAGATGGCCTAGGCATCACTGAAGAGGCGTACTAAGCAAATGAGGAGTGAAGTAGTTTCCCGTTGCTTTCCTCACCGAGCCAGAAGTTGCTTTTGCATATCAGTCTGCCAAGCCCACTGAAATGCATGCACCAACCGACCCTATGAGCAACATTTTCACGCCATTCATAACAGGGACTGGCTGCATAAGGCAGTCAATTTCATACTGTCAAAACCACGGGTGAGACTGAGACGGTCAATGAAAGTAACAAAATTTCTCTAGCACTGTAAACACTACATCTCACCAGCAAAGGCAAGGTCATGGGCACTGAGGTATGATTCACCCACTTGCCGCCCGCATTTGTCAGTCTGGCAGTCTATTTAGTGTCTCTTAGTTTGTTAGTGTGTAGTCAAATACTAAATGATTTTTAGTTGTATAATCACGCCATACATTTATTTCATTGTAATACATGTGTAATATTGTTCGTTTGCTGAAAGTTTTATTCAGACTGACACAGAACAGGTACAATAAACGGACAATATCCTACAAAGCCAAAATTGAACACTACAACGTTGTTGTAAAACCAGAGGGGCTGTACGGTTCAGAATGCCTCATCTTAAATTTTAAAAAAAGGGGAACTGAAAGGAATTGAGAAGAAGGAAAGGAAAATTCTGAGGAAAATTCTTGGACCTCAGAAAACGACGGATGGTACATGGAGGAAAACGAGAAATGATGATCTCTAAGAGTATTCCGAAAAGATCACGGACACAATGCGAAAACGGGGACTAAAATTTTACGGACATCTCGTCAGAATTGATGACAACCGCCTGACTGAAAGGATATTTAAATATATAATTGGATTGAGTAGGACAACGAAATGAATGGAGGAGGTTAAGAAAGACGCAGAAGAAATTAAAATAACACCAGAATTGATTCTCAACAGAAAGAAGTTCAGAATTCGAGTAGATGACCACAAATTACACGAAGAGCAGCGGAAGAACCGGCCATAATTTGTAATATCTGAGGAGCAGAGAAAAATAAGGAGTGAACGAATGAAGAAGTTCTGGGAAGAGAAAAGAAGAAGACTGGCCAGAAAGCATTAAGTTTCACGCGCTCCACAGTTGGCCAAATTCGGAAGCAAGAACAAGTATTGAATCAAAATCTCTAAAAACTAGTATTCCGCACTTATGTTCGTAAACTGTCAGCTCTTACCTCTCTGTCGAAATTCGCTCAGAGAGCATCAAACTCTTACCACTATGTAGTTTTTTTTTTTTTTTGTTCAGTTTTGATGTATAAACTGTAACTGTATCGGTCATACATTTAATTAATTGACAATTAGTTTAGGCAGTGGAGACCTTTGTCCATGTCAGAGTCAACTTGCATCAGACTGCACAACACGTCCGACTTGGTGGCCGAGATACAAGTCCGTCATAGCTGGAATGATCCCCAGAGACAGAGAGAGCGATAGCAAAGAATAAGGAAAAGACAAGGAAGGAAAATACATATTGATAACTCCGCTCACTAAAAATGGCCGAAACATGGTAATGCCGAAGTGCGAGCTTGATTTGACTTGTAATATTTCGAGATAAGCGCATTAATTAGTAACGGAAACCTCGGCATGTTATACGGTATGTTTATATAGTAGACCTCTGCCAAAATTATAATTGTTTATAAAATTTCAACGTGTGTAAAATGACGCCACCAGAAGATTATATAAGCATCAGTAGCGTACCCACGCTAGCGGAGAACCCAGACTCCGGACGGGGAATCCCCGAAAAAACGTCGTATTTGATTGTAAATATCAGAGAAATCGCCGATCGATTTGTTTTCCGCGCATAACCAAATTACTTACAAGTCTGAGCTACACGTTTGACCGCATCCCCAATGTCAGAGGATAAGTAGAACGGCTGATATGCAAAATGTGGTGGGGACCGTACACCCTCCGTTATTCGTGTTGGTGGTATGGTTCCAATACCCACCCCCACCCCTTCCCGCTATATCCCTCAAACCAGGGTACTCTTTGCTGTCTGTACATCCCCCACCCCTCCACCTCCATCACCACTTCTAATTCCCAATCGCCGCTACTGCTTACAGAATGCGTTGATCGCAACTGCGAGCCCATTGCATAACCTTGATTTGATTTCATTATACTACCATCCCAGGAAAATTCACATTGTAAGTAGTTGAGATGATCCACCTACCTGGCATCTTCTTAGGCTTATTATCGACTGACATCACTTCAGTATTGTAAGAGCTAATGCGAGAATCCAGAAATCTAACTTGAAAATTGTCTTCTTCTTCTTCTCTTTCTTGTTTCAGATAGGCCTACTTTGGCCCACGCTTGTTCAACTGTTGAGCTTTGATTTTAGCCCAGTATTGTCGCATTTTCTGCGTCCGACTCTTTGGCTGAATGGTCAGCGTACTGGTATTCGGTTCAGAGGGTCCCGGGTTCGATTTCCGGCTGAGTTGGGGATTTTAATCACTTTTGATTAATTCTTCTGGCTCGGGGACTGGGTTTATGTGTCCGTCCCAACACTCTGCTCATCATATTCAGACAACACACCACACTACCATCCACCACAGAAACACACACAGTAGTGCTTAAATCCCTCCATAGATGGTTGGCGTCAGGAAGGGCATCCGTCCGTAAAACATGGCCAAATCCACATTTGCTACGCAGTTCGCACCCGCGACCCCACAGGTGTGGGAAAAGCGGTAGGAAAAGAAGAATATTGTTGCATTTTCTGCCTGTGTAACTCCTCTCTTTCATCTGTCAAGAGGATGTCTTCTTTCCGGGGATTTTCCTGAAATCCATGGACTTCTTTCAGGGCATGTCGTACAGACCGTCCATCTGGAAGATCTGATATTGCCAGTTCTTTAATGTTCTTCTCAGTTTCTGTCAGGCAAGTGGTACGAATCTTCTTGTTCTGCCAGAAGATGAACACGCGATTGGTCAGTCTTTTGGAAGACAGTCTTACTGTATGCACATAGAAAGCTACTTTCCTTCTCGTAGCACAATCAGCGAGCCTCTCTATGTGTTTGTAGAGCTCCGAATTGTGCCGTCTACGGAATTCTTTATCTTCCTTTACCGGACCTAAGACCTTCCTGAGAATTCTCCTCTCTCTCTGACTTCCAGTTTCTCCATCAGAACTCTTCGGTTCAATGAAAGACACCCCATGGCATACAAAGCTTCTGGTCGTATGACTGAGGTGTAAGGCTTAGGTTTCAGGTTGTGTGACCAGTGTTCTTTGTCAGTAGAAAAGCCAGTTCCAAAGGAGATTAAGACATTATCTCATGGATAATGATGCTCTTTCTGATAAGTTGGATTCCATCCATTCGCCAAGATACTTAAATTTCTCAGTGCTCTTGACCTTTTCCCCATTCTAGTAGCATCTCTCTGCTAGCTTCTTTCATATTGGTGATGAACCCTGTTTTCTCCAACGACAGTTGATGATGATGATGATGCTTGTTGTTTAAAGGGGTCTAACATCTACCTAGGTCATCGGCCCCTCAACGACAGTTGAAGACCCACTTTGGCTGCCTGTCTTCTGAGGCATTTGACCTATATTGTTGCTGTATCCAGCAAAACGGCAATCAGTGTCTTCTCGCCAATAAAGGCCACAAATCTATAACCAGCACTTCCATCTTATGATCCAGGTATATCCCACTCTGGACGCCCAAGTTGGTCAATTCTTTGCGCCATTCTCTCACAACCTTTCCAAAAACACAGTTGAAGAGAAGGAAAGTTTCTATCGTTCGTGTTCCAACTCCTTTATTTTTTATTAATTTCTAAACCAGGCCGGGTTTCAGTTATATGGAAATGTTTTTTTTTTTTTTGCTAGGGGCTTTACGTCGCACCGACACAGATAGGTCTTATGGCGACGATGGGATAGGAAAGGCCTAGGAGTTGGAAAGAAGCGGCCGTGGCCTTAATTAAGGTACAGCCCCAGCATTTGCCTGGTGTGAAAATGGGAAAGCACGGAAAACCATCTTCAGGGCTGCCGATAGTGGGATTCGAACCTACTATCTCCCGGATGTAAGCTCACAGCCGCGCGCCTCTACGCGCACGGCCAACTCGCCCGGTATATGGAAATGTAGTAAGCCGCTTTGCATATGTCACACTGTGCTGAATTCCTGCAATCTTATAACTTGAAAATAGATGCAGTGAGTATGGTATGAAAATTATGTTATTAGGGAAGAAACGTGCGAGAAATAAATGTCAGGTTGAGAATACAAAACTGGAGCAGGTAAATAATTTTAAGTATTTAAGATGTGTGTTCTCTCAGGATGGTAATATAGTAAGTAAGATTGAATCAAGGTGCAGTAAAGATAATGTAGCGAGCTCGCGGTTACAGCAACAGTATTCTGTAAGAAGTGAGCTCCAGGACGAAACTATCTTTACATCGGTCTGTTTTTAGACGACCTTTGCCTTAAGGGAGCGAAAGCTGAGTGGACTCAAGATATTTCATTCATAAGTTAGAAGTAACGGACATGAAAGTAGCGAGAATGATTGCTGGTACGAATGGATGAGAACAATGGCAGAAGGGTACTAGGAATGAGGAGATAAAGGCTAAGTTAGGAATGAAAGCATTGGATTAAGTGGTACGCATAAACCTGCTTTGCTGTTGGGATTATGTGAGGCGAATGGATGAGGACAGGTTACATAGGAAAATAATGGACTCTGTTATACAGGGTAGCCAACGGCCGTAGCCGTGTTGAAACACCGGATCCCGTGAGATCTCCGGAGTTAAGCAACATTGGGCGTGGTCAGGAGTTGGATGGGTTGCCACGCGCTGTTGGTGAGGGGTAAGGGAATGGAGGAGCGGAAAGGAACTGGCCACCCTACCGCACGTAAACTCCGGCTCCGGAACACCTCTGCGGAGGTTCGGACCTGCCTTCGGGCAGAATAATCCTTACCTTACCTTATACAGGGTAAGAGAAGTCGAGGGAGACCAAGACGACGATGGATAGACTCAGTTTCTAACTATTTAAAGATAAGAGATACAGAACTAGTTACAAATAGAGGATTTTGGCGACGATTAGTGAACTCACAGAGGCTTGTCGACTGAACGCTGAAAGGCATAACAGTCTATAATGAAGATGTATTATTATTATTATTATTATTAGTAGTAGTAGTAGTAGTAGTAGTAGTAGTAGTAGTAACAACTTACAGTAGTGTGATATTTACATATTTACCCGACAACAACAACAACATGCAATTCCATGGAAATAAAATAATACAAGAAATATCACTGGTTTAACATTCTAAATCCAGTATCATCGTCTACAAATTCACAAAGCAAAGTCTCCTCCGTACAGGCCATGTGGGGCCCTTGGAGAAGTGGAAGGTAAAGGCTTCCACCATCGTTAACCTCGGCACGTGATGGGGTAGAGTGGTTAGCTCTACGCCCGGCCGCCTTTGCCCCTGGGAATTAACCTGGTACTCATTTTTGTGTAGGCTGAGTGAACCTCAGGACCATATGCACCTCCGGAAGTGGAAATCTCGTTTCTTAAATTTTACGACTTCCTGACGGGGATTCGAACCCACGTCCTTCCAGGCGAACCGAGCACGCCTTTATCGCCTTGGCCAGGCAGCCCCTCTACAACTTCACACACAACTTAAATAATTCAGAATCCTTGTTGTACAATTTACAGTGGGTTGAGTGTTGCATTAAAATGTGACACTATCACATAGAAATTTATACACATTTTACAGAAGGCTGGACTCTATTCTTGAGGACTGTGGAGGCGTTTAGTAAATTGACAGAGGCTTGCAGACTGAACGCTGAATAGTACAATAGTCTATCTTGAAGATGTATGTCTAAAGAAGTTATGTTATGAAGAAAATGAAATGTCGTATGGCTTTTAGTGCCGGGGTATCCCAGGACGGGTTCGGCTCGCCAGGTGCAGGCCTTTCTATTTGACACCTGTAGGCGACCTGCGCGTCGTGATGAGGATGAAATGATGAAGAATACAACACATACACCCAGCCCCCGTGCCATTGGAATTAACCAATTAAGGTTAAAATCCCCGACCCGACCGGGAATCGAACCAGGAACCCTCTGAACCGAAGGCCAATACGCTGACCATTCAGCCAACGAGTCGGACAGTTATGTTATGATAGCTTCCGTTTCAGACTCCCGAAGTAGATTTTATATTCCTTGCTATCTTAGGTCATCACGGAAAAGTCTTCCCATGTAGGTTACTGGTCACAGTGGCTGGTCATGAGGTTTAAGTTTTTGACGGTCATCGTGTCCTCCATCAACGTACTTTGTTTCTTTCTTCAGAACAATACCCTGGAGCAACCGAAGTGAAACCCACTTTGTTTCACATTCTCTTCTTCTTCATCAAACACAATGCTAGAACACGTGTACTGTATCTTTCCTTTCTTCCATTCTAGCACTACACATATTGTACACCAATACACTTATGAACTTCATCCTTTCCGCTGATATGCACTCTGATGGTATGAAAACTAAATAAAACAATAACAACGAATTTAACAATAAAAATCAGCACTAAAGAAAATCAGTGAAAGAGTTTGAACATATAGGGGTGTAAATATTTCTATATGTCCGCCTCTGTGGTGTAGTGGTTAGTGTGATTAGCTGCCACACCCGGAGGCCCGGGTTCGATTCTATAACTCACACAAGGAGACATTCCTAATTAAGTTTTTTTTTTACAATTTGCTTTACGTCGCACCGACACAGATTGATCTTATGGCGACGATGAGAGAGGAAAGGGCTAGGAGTGGGAAGGAAGCGGCCGTGGCCTTACTTACGGTACAGACCCAGCATTTGCCTGGTGTGAAAATCGGAAACCGTGGAAAATCATCTTCAGGTCTGTCGACTGACGGGTTCGAACCCACTATCTCCCAAATGCAAGCTCACTTCAGCACGACCCTAACCACACAATCGACTCGCTCGGTACTGAAAGAAATATAAGGAATTACACATTTTGTAATCATACGCCTCAAGGAGTCAGCATACATTGATATATATTATCACAGATTTCCTTTTGCCTGACTCATTGGCTGAATGTTCAGCGTTGAGGCCTTCAGTTCATAGGGTCCCGGGTTCGATTCTCGGCCGGGTCGGGGATTTTAATCGCGTTTGATTAATTCACCACACCACACTGCCAATCACCGGAGAAACACGCAATAGTGATTACATCCCTACACATAGTGTTGACGTCAGGAAGGGCATCCGGCCGTATAACAGGACCAATTCTACATGTGCGACACGGTTCGCACCCGCGACCCCACAAGTATGGGAAAAGCTGTAGAAGAAGAAGATCAAGATTTTGATGTAATAAGCCCAAAGCAAGGCAATGTTCATAATTTAAAAAAGGAAGTTAATATTTAACTTCTTCGATCCTTCGCAAAGCTATGTCTGATATTAAAATAATATTTACATTCATTACTAACTCAAAAGTAATCATTAAATCCAGTTTTCTGGATTATCCTTCCTTTTGAGATCATTTGCACTAATTTTCACGTTTTCGCCCACATTTCCGTCTTCTACCACCGTCATTATTATGTTCTAAGTATCGAATGCCAACATAAACGCTGTTTAAGCAGTGCCGTATTGATATGGTCAGCTGTTTATTAGATTCTTAAACTTAGTAGCTTATAACCGTGTTTTCCTTCCAAAATATTCTGGCGTATAAAACTTAAATATATATGTATTATCTACTCTTGTAAGTACAGTCCAGATGTTTTAGGTTAGAATGCAAACATACTAAAGCAAATAACAAGTATACTCTACCCGGACAACAGTTCTGTTATGAGAATTGCATAAACAGTAGGGTCCCAGCCTGTTAGAACCCCTACAGTTATGTTACTCTCGTTACAATATTGAAGAGCGGGTAGGCGACAGTTCCTAGAAGGTAAGTTGGTTTGCGTTCTCCGAACTGTAATTATAAGAGCCAGTCATGAATATACTTTCTCACTTAGAACATTTTACTGTTTTGGTTACTACGCTTCACATTAGTTCTTCTACTGCCACTAGCAGGCAGGTGCATTGCAGCAGTAGTTTAGCCCGTTCTTGATAATTACACCTCCATTTTCTCTATGTGCGGACATGTTTGTTTATCACACCTTGGGATACACATAAAACGCCACGCAAAGAATGGGAGGGAAACAAATTGTCATAGAGGTTTAGGTGGGGATGACATCTGACCCACGGGTGTGGGTGAGAGCGGTATCATGGCGGGAAGGGGTTCCCTCATTACCAGGGGATACCGCGATCAGTCAGGTGTCTCTTTTTCTTTTGTTAGTTAGTTGTAGGGAGTAGAATTTTTTGTTTTAGTGAAGGGCGGTGCAGCTTATGGTCCGGCTATCCGCCTCTGCAGCACCACCAAATTAGCTTAAGTATGGAATAAGTTGTTTTATAGAGTTAAGTAGTTTTAAGAGAAATATAGTAGGTTTTGTTAGTTAGGGTAGGGTGGCGCAACCCATGGTATGGGGATCCGCCTGGGCTACGCCACTAAATTAGTTAGGGTATGTAGTTAGTAGTTTTAAGAGACATAGATTAGATGTATTGTTTGCTTAAAGTTTTGTTTTGTTTCTGTGTGTTTTGTTGTCTTTATTGCCTGTAAGCCGATGGTGGATACTAGGGTGGGCAATAAAGAGATGTTCATATATTCACTGTGATTTGTATTCGACTGACTCTGTGTGTAGGTTCGAAACACGCAGCCAAGATTCGTAAATGGAGCTTGTCATCCACGACTTCCAGGGTTGCTTTCGTATGTGACCGGTAATGAATTCACATCCGAAAAACAACGAAGCTTCGCCGATTTTCTGATCACTAGAAGTTTGTTTTTCCCGTCATATTAGCTCTCAGCATCATTGTAACTCTTTCTTTACTTCTTAACTGTTCCTCACAAACTGCAAACGCTGTATTGCACAGTCAATATTGTACAAAATTCGAGTTACAGATTATTTTTTGCTTCAAGGAAGGAAACGTTTGCTTCGAGAAATCGAGAAATTCGTGTAATCGAATTTCGAGTAATGGAGGTTCGAGATATCGAGGCTCGAGATATCGAGGTTTGAGATATCGAGCTTCGAGATATCGAGGTTCGACTCTATTTTAATTATGAGTGTTTTAAAGCTCCAGTCACAATGCAAACGTAACCGTACACTTAACAACGTAACATAACCCTAAAATTTGTGGTATCCACAATGGAGGGACGTAACATGATCAAACAACAGCCAATCAAAACACTGCCATAATATTAGCACGGAAATTGGATTTTAGGCTATCTCACAGTTTTATATTTTAATACTTCGATAGACTCAAACAACGTGCTAGCGGAGTTCATGTTACTTCAAACGTCTTTTGCTATACTCCTGGGAGCTCTGTACAGTACCTCGAAAGGCGGAGAAGATGGGTTCATCCCTTGATCAAAGAAGGTTATATCAGGGCGATTTCGGTAATCTACTGCAAAAAAATGACCCTCATCAGTTCGTTTTGTACATGAGGATGAAACCTGAACTTTTGACACTATCTTACGATTCGTGTCTCTATTTCTAACAAAAGAAGTGTAAAGTCTCCTTTGGCGACATTTATGCGCCCAGCTATCACACTCCGATAAGCTGTTCTTGTACGATATCCTTTCGTAATGTTAAGAAATATACAGGAATATTGATGTATCTATGACAGGGATTGTCACTCCCCCTGTCGCCAGCGCTGCGATCTTGACCCCCACCTTTTACCGTCAGATTGCATCGCTACAGCAATTTATTTCCACGTATTCTCTTTCGATACAGCGTCTTTGTAGTTCCTTTTCCTTTTATCATACATTCAAACAAGTATTGTTTTTTAAAGAGAATCACAAGTGTTTTGGTGAAGGAAGTCATTATATCGCGCAAATATACAATGTTTACTTCTGTTCCGCTTGGCAGGTTCTTAAACTTTACGTAAAATTAACTGCAAGAGCTTGGAATTTGCAATGCCTTCGTTTTATGGACTCGCAGTTAAGTTTACGTCGACGCGTTTTGAATGGTTCCATCAGGAAACATGGCCTCAAATTCCTAAGTTAACGTTAAATTTAAGTTTACATTGCATTTGCATTGTGAATAAGGCTTAAGTGAGGAGGTACACCTTTACAAGCATAAACATCTACAGTATTTAACCTTTTATTTCTCAGTAACAATATGTCCTGTTGAAATGAAATTTCACACACTCATAGTACTGTTCTTCTTCTTTAGTATTCCGTTTGAACATTTGTAATTGACTGTCCCATATTAATAAAAATTAATTTTCAAAATTTTGGAATAATTAATACATTTATTATGCTTTTCCTTGATAATTTCTACAAATTTTCATATTCCTGGAATATTATTGTTTTAGAATGTTTATAATGCTTGTGTTAACAACGTAATCCTTTGAGACAATATTTTTTTCTTCCTCTTTTATAGGAGTAGTTTAATTTTCGCCATTTTCTTGAAATATTTTCTCCCTAAAAAATACCAAAAACAAAAGTTACAGCAATGGTTCTAGTTCACATTGTTAAGAAGCAAAACCTACATATGCATAAAACATTTCATCAAGATAACTAAAAATATGTTTGAGTTATGAAGGAAAACAAAAGTAAAAATTAAAGTTTCGGAGAATGAGGTTTAAACTTACCAATGGGAGGAAAAGGCTGCGTAACATGTGTACAGGTTATGGGACATATCTTGAATGAGAGATATTTACAAAATTCCTTTAACATACTAACGAGAAAAGTTTATTATATAAAGAAAAAAATAAATTGAAAAATGATATTTTTTGACAAGTAAAGGTATACCTCCCCCCATTAAACCGTTTTACAGGACATGCCATCATTTGACCTGTCAGTTACATTTTGCTGGATGAAACTACTACAAAAACGAGAGAAAGAAGGAAAACTTATTTGGCAGGAATATATATTTACTGTATATAGGCCTATATAGTCTATTTATTGAGAAATTGCAACCACTTTCCAGACATTCTTGACTGCGACCAGGACAAACTTTAACTACATAAAAAGGGGGGGGGGGCGGTAACAAAATTAAATTTGAACATATAATATTAAACATTGTTTGATAAATAACTCTAAAATATCAAACACGAATAACTCAATATACTACAGTCTGTAGCATTATCAAGACACTGGAAATGTAAAATGGTATTAGGACATTAACGGGAATATAAATGTGGTTTTAAACATGTAAAGGCCCCTTAACTTGGTAACTACCAAAAGATGGATTCTACAGTTTTGTAAGCCGAGTTACTTCTTTTTTTCTTTCTTTCTTGCGAACCGGCCAAACTTAGGACCACGCCAATACCACTTCACTTCCCTTCCTTCTTATCATCCCTTCTCCCTTCCTCTTTCTCCACACTGCCTTCATTCTTTCAGAATGTTGCGCTCTTCTCTCTTCATTCCATCTTCCTCCTCTGCGCTCTTTCTTTTCTTCAACAAGAACTTTTATGTTGGAAAGTCTTTTCCTGAATTGGTCTCTATCACGACATTCTTCATCTGCAATTCCTAACCTCTTGAGTTCTTCCCTCATCTGCTTGGCATATCCCTCCTGGATCTTCAAGTAATATATTTTATTAAAAATTTGTTTATTTAACCTTGCTGGATCCATTCTGACCATGTGTCCATAGAATCGCAGCCGTCTTTTCCTTATTGTTGTTTCCAGGTCCTCTGTTCTTTTCTATATCTCCTTATTTGACCGTAATCTGTAGTTTCCCTCTACCACCCTTGGGCCGTAAATTCTCCTCAATATTCTCCTTTCAATCTTTAGTAGTTTTTCCAGGTTCCTTAGTGTTGGTGTTTCCACCCCATACAGAATCACTCGTTTTACCACAGCATTATAATGTCTCAGTTTCGCATTGATAGAAAGATTCTTTTTGTTGTAAATGGCTTTGGTGGCAATATTTAGCATTTCCAACTTAAGTGTTCTATTTTTCATGGCCTCTTTATCCATCCCGTTGCTGCTGATAATCTCTCCCAGGTATTTAAACTGCTTTGTAACCTTCACTTCGCCATATTTCGTCTTCATTGTTCTCTTCACATAATTCCTGTCCGTGCTCATCATCTCTGTTTTTGTAAAGGATATTTTTAAACCTGTTTTCTCGGCTATCTCCTGTAGTTCATTTATCTGTGTTATTACTTCCTGTTCTGTCTACGCGAAGAGTGCCAAATCATCAGCAAAGGCCAAACACTTGAGTTTGACATGTTTATTTTTACTACCTATTATAGCACCTGGGTCATTATATTTCCACACTTTTGTAAGCCGAGTTTATTCATAAATTAATGAAGAAAATACTTATTGTGCCCCTGCCATAAACCCAATACTTCTACTTCTTCTAAATTGTATTTTCCCTTGTAAAATTCTGTTTTACATGTTCTCTTCTTCAATGTCAACGTCCTCAAATTGGCCAGTGTGATGCTCCATTCTGACTGTGGGAACGATTTCATAACGTTTCTTACTGTCGTGTTTACAGGCTACCGTGTAGTTTCTCCAGGTGCTACCGTTCGTTGACATGCCGCGGACCTCTTCGTAAACAGTAATAATAATAATGGCGTATGGCCTCCGGAGAGGCCTGGTGAGGGTCTTTTTCTCGTAGACGGCCTCTTAGGCGACTTGCATGTCTGTGAAGATGAGGGCCCTACCTAGGATGATTTGTAATGCCGAATACAGCACACACACCCAGCCCCCGAGCCAATGGAATTAACCAATTAAGGTTAAAATCCCCGACCCGACCGGGAATCGAATCCCGGGACCCCCTGAACTGAAGGCCAGTACGCTGACCATTCAGGCAACGAGTCGGACTTCTTAAACAGTATAAGCCTTTCCACGAAGATCTTCGGTAATGAATGATCTTATTTTTTGATGGCGGGCGTTTCTTAATGTATCGCCGTAAGGGCAGTTTCCCAAGACGTGACCCAGTGTTTCTTTCTCTCTGCCACATCTGCGAGAGAGGCTGCAGTCTTGAGATCTACCGGGGATTATTCTAACTGACGAAACATTAAAAGAAAATAAATATAATCGGTCCACCTTAATCAATAAAAGTGTGTCTTTAAAGAAAATTTTAGGAAAATTCGCACAGTTGGTACATGTTTCAGGGGCTGCCTGGCCGAGGCGGTAAAGGCGTGCTCGGTTCGCACGGAAGGACTTGGGTTCGAATCCCCGTCAGGAAGTCGTAAAATTTAAGAAACGAGATTTCCACTTCCGGAGGTGCACATGGCCCTGAGGTTCACGCAGCCTACACCACAAATGAGTACCAGGTTAATTCCTGGGGGAAAAGGAGGCCGGGCGTAGAGCTAACCACTCTACCCCATCACGTGCCGAGGTTAACAATGGTGGAAGCCTTTACCTTCCCCTCCTCCAAGGGCTTTCATGGCCTGTACGAAGGTGACTTTGCTTTGCTTTTTGGTACATGTTTCGTTCTATTAGGCTTTCTTCAGCCTTAACAATACAATACAAAATAAAACACTAAGAAAACACAGCACTATGAAAAATGCAACTTGAAACAACCTGTTTGTTTTTCCTTAATTTTTTCTTGAATTGACTAAAAAAACAAAACCCCATGGCGCAACAGTCCCGAAGGACCATGGCCTACCAAACGACCAGCGGCCGTGGTCTAGAAATACAAGGATAACGGCCGAAAGGATTCGTCGTGCTGACCACACGACACCTCGTAATCTGCAGGCCTTCGGGCTGAGCATCGGTCGCTTGGGAGGGCAAAGGCGTTCGAGGCTGTTGTGCCATGGGTTTTTAAAAATTTATATTGGTCTGTCACTTCCTGTTCCTCTCTACACGTACGGCAGTCTCTCTAGGCAACAAGAACAACAATAACATGATACCAAGGCTATCCTTGAGGTCCAGACATGACCTCACGCAGAGTATTACGACCGTTGTAGTAGCAGTATATTATTAAAATGCAATTCTAGATTTCTTCCCATGCGTTTAGAACCTTGGCCAACCTGTAATAAATGTTTTTGCTTAATGTGTTCCAAAGCCCACTGTTCTAGTAGCGCTCGCGGACGCGTACGAAGGTTACTGCTAGTCAGTAGCATGAATTGTGCTTTTCTTTGGAAACAAGGGTCATGCTCGTTTATTTTTTAATTCGGACCCTTTGACATTTACATATGCTAACACACCTGTTGGAAGCCATCCATTCTTGGCCGCTTACGAGTGTTCTTCAATTTTAACGTATACTTACGTTCCATGACAACGGGTACGTGAAAAGACAAATTTTAGGACACTTTTAGTGTTTCGGTAGAACGCGCCGGGAGTATTTAAACTCGATTGTGTTTAATGTCTCATTTGACAGATAAAGGACGTCATAGAATTCGCTACCTGCGACAATTCCTCTCATCGCAAGTTTAAAGTGGCTTGCCGGGAGCATTTGCTGAATAGATCCCGCTGACTTGCTGGATAATTTTGAGTGAATGAATGGATTACTTTAGTTACGTCATTTAAGTGTACCTTAATTTGTGTATTTTAAAACAAAGGGTTCTATTATTATTATTATTATTATTATTATTATTATTATTATTATTATTATTTTTATTATTATTATTATTATTATTATTATTTTGCTACTTGCTTTACGTCGCACCGACACAGATAGGTCTTATGGCGACGATGGGACAGGGAAGGGCTAGGAGTGGGAAGGAAGCGGCCGTGGCCTTAATTAAGGTACAGTCCCAGCATTTGCCTGGTGTGAAAATGGGAAACCATGGAAAACCATTTTCAGGGCTGCCAACAGTGGGGTTCGAACCTACTATCTCCCGAATACTGGATACTGGCCGCACTTAAGCGACTGCAGCTATCGAGCTCGGTATATTATTATTATTATTATTATTATTATTATTATTATTATTATTATTTGTATAATTTCTAATTACAATTTATGTAGATGTATATTCTTCTAGTGGTTAATTGTAAGATAAGGCCTTGAGTCCTAACTTCGCCACCAATAAAGGCATCTATATACCTTTTGCAGAAACAAAATTGAAAATTTGAAACGTAGTTTTCATGAAATACCGCTTCAAAGTAATGCAATATCTGTGCTAAATGTGTGACGTCACACGCATACTCTGTTATAAGATGGCGCTGTGTTGACTCGCGCGCTCTAGGCCCCCGCCTTGGCGGGCTTGGCCTCATTCTCCGGGATTGGAGACTGGGTACGAGGGACCCCAAGGGGGCGGAGCGGTGCGGCGCACCCTAGTGGCACTAGACGCATGGCTCCGCAACCGGCAAGGCCCACGCTAGTCACGGCAGTGCCCAGACAGACTGATCCCGGGATAACTAGACTGACGAAATTATGGATCATGGCTGGTGCATGATACCTTTTCTCAACAAACACAAACACCTAGACCTATCAAGAAACCACATCCTTGGTTGTACTATCAACATTTCTCAGGTTTTACATGTAGGCTATTTCTTTTTACGCCTATGTGTTTTTTTCTCCCTGGCCCTTAATACCACGCCTCAACGCCACCTTACCAACATAAACCTTGCCTGATAACTCGGCTGACGTGCAAACAGGCAGGTACTCCTGTAGTACCTTTCCCACTCCTCCCTGCTATCCTATTTCTACTTAGAAATTAATAGCATGTCGGAGACAATGTAGATTAGTGTTGATTGCCACGCGGGGGGAGCGGGCTTTGCTCGTCTATCCCCACCCCCGAAATAAACGCACGTTTAGTTGGAGGTTAGTGTCATTGTGAATACATCGAGGTCAGTTGTATAGAATAACAAATTTAATAATGAAAAAGAAAATTTTGATTAGAAATCTGCAGAAACGTGCAAAAGAATGAGTTGAAACGAGAAAAGTGAATGAATAACGAATAAAGTAAATGAAACGAAAATATCGTAAACAGGCGTTACTATGAGAAACTGAATCAGGGGAAACTATTTATTAAGTAAGTCTACAAAACCCACAAAACCTTGCGGTCATTACAATAGAGACAGCCTACTGCCAATTTTTTTAACATGCAGATATTTTTGGGCTGCTGGTCTATCACAAATTAGCGTGGACAGTTTTGCATGGACAAAAAACTTATGTCGTAACTGGGCAACCAGTGTTCGTCATAGAGAAGGAAGAACTACGCCATTTTGGTGGACGTATTAGAGCTTGATGCAAGTGTAATGGAGTAGTATAACTTCGAAATAATTCTCTAACCCATGGGTAAATAATGTAAACATACGAACTCGGTTATTATTATTATTATTATTATTATTATTATTATTATTCATATTATTATTATTACGTTAAGGCCTACTAGGGACCACGTTCCAATTTCATTTCTTTATCCTTTGTTGTTGTTCCTTCCTTTTCTTCCAATATTCCTTCATTGCTTCACTATGTTTATTTTTTCTTTCTTCAGACCACTTTGTGCCGGTTTTCTTTGCCTCCCTCTCTTGGAATCCTTCCGTCTTTAAAACTTTCTTTCTGAAAATTTCTCTTTCCATTACTTCTTCTCTGATCTTGTTTCTTTCCAAGTGTTTTTTTTATCTCTTCAATCCAGGTGGTTGTTGACTTTTTCTTCCAAAGAGACGTGAAGATCTTTTTGGTTAGTCTACTGTCGTCCATTCTGTAAATATGTCCCAAAAAATGGCAGTCTCCTCTTCCGTACTGTTATAGATGTGTTCTCTATGTTCTGATAAATTTCGTTATTACTCCTTAATTTCCAAAATTCTGTAGTTTTTACAGGGCCTAATATTTCTCTTACAATTTTTCTTTCTAGTACTTCTAATCTTTCATGTTTATAATTGAGTACTAAGCATTCACTGGCATATAAGCTTTCTGATTTCATAGCTGTGTTGGAGTGCTTTATTTTAAGATTTTTAGATAAACATTTTTGTTGTATGTTTTTTGTTATACCGTATGCTCTTTCCATGTATCCTTATCTCTGTAGCAGATATTTCCAAACCATTGTCTTCTTATTATTATTATTATGACTTGTGAAGTTGGTTACATTTATTAGCATTAGTATTATTATTATTTAAGTAGCTATGTCCGAACTTTATTTGGTATAAGTCATTATCGTATTATTTTTGAGGTTATGTCATGAAACATCTGCTATATGCATATTAATATGAGTTCTTAATGTAAGAACACGTAATTAGCAGTACATAACTTATTATTACCTGTATATATGATGTATAAGTCCAATGCAATATTGTGTAACACATAGTAATAGCCCAAACAATGTATCTTGGGCTCTAGAGAGTTACAGAAAAATCCATTCGTTGTAAATAGGTTATTGGAGACCTTCAAATTTACGAGAAAACATGTATCATATTCTACTAGGAGCCTGGCCAGGCAAGGTATATGAAAAGGCAGTCTTGGGAGTTCAGTTGAGTTGTTTAAGTGAGAGTTACGAGTGTAATTCGTTAATCGAGTATGTGAATTTTTTACGTTGGTAGTTGGTTGACATGCAAGTGTTGCAGTCTCTTCTTATTCTTCTTCGTAACATTCAAGTGTTTGAAAATGGTGGTTTATTGATATGTGTATAATATATGTAATAAATTGTATAATGTATATAATTTGTAAATAACAATAGTATACAAAATTGACAGGAAAACCTTAATTAAAATTCTGAACACTGCGGAAGAAAGAGAAAATTATTTATATATTTCAATTTATCGGAACTCTTAGGGACTGTCTGGCCGAGGCGGTAGAGGTGTGTCCGGTTCACTCGGAAGGACATGGGTCCAATTCCCCGTTAGGAAGTCGAAACAATTAAGAAACGAGATGCACATGGACCCGAGGCTCACTCGGCCTACACCAATAATGAGTACCAGGTTATTGAACATCTCCTTTGGTAAGTTATTCCAATCTCTAACTCCCCTTCAAAAAAACGAATATTTGCCAGCTCGGAGCATACCGCTTAGTCGAGCAGCTCGTCTCGTTTCTCCCAAGTCTTCCCAGCTCAAACTTTTACGACAGTTTTCTAAAGCTACTCTTTTGTCGGAAATCACCCAGAACAAATCGAGCTGCTTTTCTTTGAATTTTTATCCAGTTCATGAATCAAGTAATGCTGGTGAGGGTCCCACACGCTGGAACCATACTCTAGTTGGGGTCTTACCAGAGACATATATGCCCTCTGATTTACGTTTTTACTAGAACCCCTAAATACTCTCACAACCATGTGCATCTTAGTGCATCTTAGTTTCCATGACCTTGGCAAAATATATACCCCTGATACCCTCTCTCACAGCACATGAAGTCTCCACTACTTGCTGTGGCGCTATACAAATCGGATGGCCGCAACGAACGACATTTTGTGCGTATTTTCACTAATAATTTTGTTAATAATTAACGAAAATAAAGGAAAGAATTAGCTAATTAGACAACAGGGTTTGTACAAATTGTATTTTTTAATAATTCCTATAATTCCTAATTTCAGCTGGTTAAAATGGAATGAAAAATGATTTTTTTCCAAAAGGGTGGGGGGAAAGCGAATGCTACTGTTTCGCACCCTTATTTTGTCTGACGGCAAGGAAAATGAGAGCGAAATTGTTCTTGTCAGAGCGTCTTCAATGTTCTTGTTACATCTGCAGAACTTGATCAAGGTAAAAGCTGAAGGACACACTTCAAGTTTTAACACCAGCAGCCTGTTCTGGAGATGATTTGCTTTATTTACAACGGTGTTCTTATGGCTAATATTTAGAAACGTGAGCTCAGCTCACGCGGTTACACTAGAGCCGTAACTCATGACAGGGTACAACCACAGCGCACGAGACAAAGAGCCTGAAACCGCCTCAGGCAGAAGGTTTCGGTTGTTTCAAACAACTCTGTACACACACACTGCAGCAAACTCAGGCTGTCATCAAGATGTAGGTGTAGTGAGTGGCAATGATTACTCTTAAATTCAAAACCACTGCGAAAGTTTTGTATCCATCCTTTAATGGGAGTCATGACTGAAATTTTGAATTTTTACAATTTAGCACTTAGCAAAACAAAATTTGTAACACACGCACATATTAATAAGATATAGCCGCACACAAAATTTGACTTGATTAGTTCATTTGTTGCAAAGTAATTGACAAATAACTTTTGTATGTTGCATGAAAAATACTTCCAAATGCTCCCTGTGGCACGGTTTCCTTTTTTTTTTCTTTGGTCTACAATTTGGCAGACATGTCAAAAATATTTAAGACAACTCCGGGTTTTGCAGTCAGATATAAAGTATTCGAAAAAATTTTCAGCATTTCATTATTCATTCAATAGGCAAAAAACTAGTTTCATAGTGAAAATATGAAGGTAATATTCAGATGATTATAAAATGCAGATCTACTTTTAATTCCTATACATATTCAAACATTGTCAGAACATTTCAGGTGAATCCAATTAGAACTCTTTTGCAAGAAACATTTTATGCATTGCAAGGAGCTGAAAAATGCAATAGAAAGTTTTAAGAAACGTACTTGCTTTAAAACTGCTCTTGGCTTTAAATTACTCCCCCAGACGTCTTCCTCCTCTTAGGCACAGCGTATAACTGCTACAAGGTAAAGGAAGACAGAAGTCCAAAAACGTTTTAATGCAAGTATGTTTCTTAAAACTTCCATCTGCATTTTTCTGGTTTAAAATATGATCAGCTCATTGCGATGTATAAAATGCTCCTTGTAACAGAGTTCTTATCACATTCACTTGAAATTTTCTCATAATATTTCACTATGTACAGGAATTAAAAGTAGTTCTGCGTTTTATTATCAGGTGAATATTAACTTCGTAGTTTTGTTCCAAAAATAGCACCAAACTAGAGTTTTGCATATTTTATATAAATAATCTAAAATTGAAGAACTTAATATCTCTATGGTTTACACCAGACTGCAAAATCCAGAGTTATTATTAAGTATACGAGTATTTTTGACACGTCTGTCAAATTATAACATAGAAATAATGACAACTGTGCCTCAAGGAGCATTTTCCATGCAACGTATTAAAAATACTTTTTTGTTAATAATATTGCAAAAAAAACTAATCAGTTTCAAATTTTGTGTGGTGCTCTAGCTTGTGTTTTAAATTTGGTTGTTTATTATTATCATTATTACAGTAAAACTTACTCAAATAAGAATCGCAAGAGACCAAAGATAATTTCTGAATTAGAAAAGTTTCCACATTGCACAAAACATCGATTTGTTTAGCCTTAAAACAGTAAAAAGTTATTTTAAATGTTGTTTTTAGCTTACCTCTATCTGCCTGTGTATGACCCTCGGCTATCCGGATTGATTTACGTAGTACTCTAGTTCACTGATTTGTTAATGAAGATTTATTATTATTACACACAGAATGATACACAGTAAATCATTTTGGCACTATCACAACAATATATTATACTATTTCAGAACACTGGATATATGCTCCTTAAACTACTGTAATTTCCATCATAAATATTTATACAGTATTTCACACCACTAAGCTTTCTTCCACAAATCAAACAAATAAACATGCCTCCTCTTCTTTCTAATCGTGTCTTTCTGAATGCAGTCCTAAGCCGTGTATGTTAGTTCAAGAAAAGTGGAAGAGTTAGATGTAATGGCAAATTGCTTTACGTCACTAAACCACTGTGGGCCTATTCGTGGGTTCGGATCTTGTTTTGATCTTCATCTTCTTGTTCGTCTCCTTATTCTTTCGTCTTCTCCTCATTCTCGGCCCTTCTCACTCCCAGAAGGGCTGTAGCTGATTCGAAACCGTGGTGTGTTATTCATAAGTTCTTGCTTGACACATGTCGATATTGCCGATGCGTTTCCAAGCACTTCATTCGTTCCACCGTCCGCATGATCATTGTCTCTAAACACGTGTGTCGTTTTGTACGTAGGACTGCATCAGTTCCTAATATCGTATTTACGCGAATAATCCCCGCATCCTAACTTTAGGAAGGCTGATTTTGGAAAAAAAAAAGCCAACATTGACTCAAATAAAACCCGCACCCCAATTTCGTGCCTCAATTGTTTTAAAAATATGCCGGTATTATTCGCGTAAAAACGGTATTTTCCGCATTGTACAAGTAGATTTTAAAGAATGCTTTCCTTTTTCGTTTCCGTTTCCACGTTGAGGAGATTCCGCATTAAACAATATTAAGAACCTTATAACGCCGTAAGCTTCGCCGGGACCGAGAAAATATTCCGTAGTGGACAAGTTTCCTCTTTATTCAAGAACCGCTTTAAGCACATTTTACTGTATTTACTTAGCATAAGATGCTACACTTGACAATCGACTCTATGTACACGTTCTTGGCACAAAAAATAATATATATACAATCGACTCTATATATGATCCAAATATGTACAATGACCACATTAAAAAGGTTAGTCTTTCAGTCTTTTACAGAGGAATGTCCAGCTCTTCCAACCAAGAGAGTGCCTCAGGGGTCCTCGATGGAACCAGCAAAAGCTCGCAGAGGGCAGTCCTTCAGAATAAGCACGATGGCTTGCACTTCCAGCCCCACTGATGCAGAGCAGAAGCATGTCTTCAGACTCCACAGGGTATCCTGTTAAGTGTGGCCCACCGGGTGAGTTGGCCGTGCGCGTAGAGGCGCGCGGCTGTGAGCTTGCATCCGGGAGATAGTAGGTTCGAATCCCACTATCGGCAGCCCTGACGATGGTTTCCCATTTTCACACCAGGCAAATGCTGGGGCTGTACCTTAATTAAGGCCACGGCCGCTTCCTTCCAACTCCAAGGCCTTTCCTAATCCATCGTCGTCATAAGACCTATCTGTGTCGGTGCGACGTAAAGCCCCTAGCAAAAAAAAAAAAAAAAGTGTGGCCCAGGTGGAGCGAAGAAGGTTGAACCCTGGCAGTTTTGTAGTATGGTCGCTGATGTTGACAATGCCATAAGGGTGCGATTGAGACCATTCATGCTTGTATGTTTGCCATCTTCCAGGCAGGTTCCCTTGATTTCAGTCTCGCTACGGCATTTTCATTTGTATCCTGATGTATTGCTCCACAGCCTAACAAGGGCGCATGTTTAATCTTAAAGTACCCTACACGTGTCCTCAGGATGGTGGTAATACAACAACAACAACAACAAGATGCCTCCACTTCCCTACTGGACCTCATGGCTATCACAATCGAAAAATCAACTTAAATAATTCGGTTGTGAAAATAAAAAATGAATATCCACAGCCTGTTTCCAGTCATTCAACCGCGTCAGGAATGGGATGAATGAAGCCCCAACTAGCGGCGAGGATAGGAATTTTGTGCCGACTGCCGAAGCCTGTCACACTCCTCTAGGGCAGGTGAAACAAAATGATATGAGTGTTGCTGGAATGAAAGATGACAGGGCAAATCGGAGTATACGGAGAAAAACCTGTCTCGCCTCCACTTTATCTAGGAAAATTCTCACATGGAGTGGCCGGGATTTGAACCACGGAACCCAGCGGTGAGATGCCGACGCGATAAGTGGTAATTTGTAGAAGTTCCAAATTTCATTCATGACTGGTTCAACTGGTACAACTAATACGTATGTGTATTTAATGTTATTATCCCTGGCCGCCCCATCACATGAACCCATGAGCCGCCACTGCTCTACAGTTGGCAACACTGCTTTAAAATGGATTATACTTCTACACAAGTGTCACATTCATTTACTTCTTCGTCATCGTTGTCATCATAGAGAAGGGCATATGACACTTTGGAATCCACTGTCATTTGTCATTTGTGTCAACAATGCTAATATATCATCCGGTACTGCTTTCTCATGTTGTGACACTTGTTGAAATGTCAACATCAGCACTTTTTGCTGCAAGTTTAACGCAATTTTCTCCTTCTTAAGGAATGTCATTACTTCGTTTCGATCTTAACACAGCTATACTGACGCAGTACGGTCATGCTGATAGACTAGGTCTATACTACCCGTCACGTGTGACTATACACCAGGGCCTCTCAAACGCCCAAAATCTCACGCGTGCGGACTGCGGCGCATAGGTCCTGTGCACAATGCATCGGTCCCTCTCGGCTCGGCTCGGACCAGCGCTTCGTCTCTGGGTTATTCGGCTAAGCTCGGCTCAACTCGGCTCGGATTTGGAGCGCTACGGAGCAAGTGAGGAAGAGCGAGACAGGCGTGGGGAAAGAGAGAGACAACGCTATTGCTCCAAATCGAGGAGTGGGGGTCTGCAATCTGGTCAACCAAGCGAAGTGGTTTTTTGCACAGTGCACAGTGCATGCACCCTGAGAGGCCCTGCTATATACTAAAAAGCAAATATCGCCGCCCTATATTATTATTATTTTTCCGGGGATTCTGTGGAACGAAGAGGTGTAAAAAGGTGCGGGCATGAATGAATGGACAGAGAAAAGACCAAAGTATAATTTAAAATCTCTAAAATTCGAAATTTTGCTTCTTTCCTTGTTTTGTTTGTTTATTTTCATATTTTAAACTTTGTTAAACAATAACAAATTGGATAGATAAAGGTTAGCTCTTGAGCTTGAGTAACAATATTAGAAAACCTAGAACAATCAGACAACAATGATTTATCAGAACTAGCAGTTTCCCGCTCACTCCGCCCGCAATGTACAAAGTATGGTGTTGTTCGTTACTATCCTCACAGATGTATTTGAAAGGTTTCGAGTTCATGAAATAAAGCACATGATCTGCTGTGGTAATAGAATGTAATATTATGTCAACAAAACACTTGAAAATAAATACATCACACAAAGAAATTGAACTATACGTTCCTTGGAACAACACTACGCGCCGAACTGTTAAAAAGTTCTTCAAAGATCTTCGTCATGGAGACAAACGTACTCATAACTTTTCTCAGAATCTACTAATTTAATTATTTATTACTTCAAAAGAAAGCGCTTGATGCACTGAGTGTTTTAGACCAAAACAAACTGCGTACCTCAATTAGAACGGAAGATATGATTGCTTCAATGAGAAAAAAATGTTGAAGAAATGAGTCTTGAAATTGAATGTGCACTCATAACTTTGCTCAGAGTCAACCAATTTGAATAGTTAAGAGCGAAAATTAAGGAGCTTGATCCACTGAGTGTTCTTAGGACAAAATGAACTGCGTACCTCAATTAGAACCAAAGATATGATTGCTTCAAAGAGACAAAAAATTGAAAAATCAAATAATTTGAGGAAAGCGGAAGTTAAGTGATTTATAGTACCTGATGACAAATCTGTGCATGAATACATTTCAGTTTTAAAATAATGAAGGAAATCGACGGGATAGAATGGCCGGACTGACTGACTTTTGTTTACATATTTTTTAAATATATAGATGAGCTTGAAGCTCCCAAGTTATAAATTTTACAAGAGTATCACTGCTTCATTCAATTAATCTTCTAGGAGACTGATCTCCAGGAGAGCGTCTTTGCTCCACACACTTAAATCTCTAGGAGGCTACTCTCCAAAATCTACAAGATTCAAGCCTCTCCAAGGCACAATCTAACTTTAACATAAGGACAATACAACAGTTTCGATTGTCTTACCACCTGAACAGTCTAAGTCACATTTAAATTGGAAGTTTAGCATTAACAGGGGCAATAAATGCCTATTATACCTGGCCTTAGTGGAAAAGGAAACGATTAAAATTGGCCGAAAAACAAAATGTTAGGAGTCTAACATTTGCACGCCCTTGAAAATTCACTTGAAAATTCTTAAAACCCTCTGTGGGCTCGTGGCCCGAAATTACAGACGCCAAACCTATACTACCGAGATGACTAGATGGAGAGAAAGTTTTAATTTACAAAAGGAAAATTTTAAAGTTTTTACGAAATCAAACCAAGTTGAAGGGGAATAAAAGAGGGTTCACGCGCTTTATTGCCTAAGTTAAATTAAGGTCTTGAGATCTGGTTGAAAATGTACATGGAAAGATTTAATTTTACATTAAGAAAGGATTTTTTGAAACTTTCCCCTTTCTGAGACTATTACATTATTAAAATATGTCTGCCATTACCTTGAGCTGGTGGGCCTTCCGGAGATGGACGAGGCAAACCCCCTGCCTCCTCTACGAACACACTCCAAACCTCGTGAATGGAGCGATCGAATGACAACATGGCCACAAAAGGTGGCAGCTTTTATAGCGGAGAGGAAGGTTCCAGAATTCTCTGGATCGAAGCCCTACACAAATTTTTTGATTGGTGGAAGATTAAGAAAGGCGGGAAGAGAAAGAAGTGCTAGTAACCTTAGAACACCATAAACAAAATACACACAATTCAGTTTCAAAACCTTGACCCAACAAAATTACTTCGAAAATTGATTGTTCATCCTCGCAACAAAGGGAACACATCAGACAACATTAGAGACATCTGACGATAAACGTTCAAACTTCTTCTAATAGAAGGTTCACTGTTCGTGTTATAGATGACCTTCTACAAGGCGCTTAGTTTGAATGTACGGAGTTGGTGTGCCTCCGGTAAAATTATTATTATTATTATTATTATTATTATTATTATTATTATTATTATTATTATTATTATTATTATTATTATTATTATTACTATTATTATTATTATTATTATTATTATTATTATTATTATTATTATTATTATTATTATTATTATTATTATTATTATTATTATTATTATTATTATTATTATTATTATTATTATTATGGAGAAAGACATAGAGAGATCAATGTCTCCATCGACGGAGTGAGCCTTCAAGTAGTAAACTCCTTCCCTTACCTTGGCAGCATCCTCTCATCAAGCTCAAATATAGATTCGGAAATTCAATTTAGAATCAACCGTGCTGGAGCATCCTTTGCCAAACTACGATCCCGAGTATTTGACAGTCATGATATCAATGTTACAACAAAAGATCTTCGTATACAATTCAGTTGCAGTTCCCAGCTTACTATATGGATCTGGATATTGGACATGCTACAGGCGGCATATTCAAAAGTTGGCACAATATCACCAGCGAAGTTTAAGGAGAATTTTTCATATAACCTGGCAAGATAGACGCACAAATGTCATCGTACTTGAAGAGGCACAGACCACCAGTATAAAAGCCATGAGCTGCGATGGACAGGGCATGTAATGCGGATGCCCGACCATCGCATTCCCAAGCAAGTGTTTTACTCTGAGTTAACAGTGAGCAAACGTTTGGGAGGTTAGAGGAAGCTATTTAAGGATGTAATTAAGGCTAAGATGAAGATGTGCCACATTGATGTTGTAGGATAATTGCCGCTTAACTTCACTTTATTACCACGTATAATGGTAAGCTAGTAGAAAGCTCAACCTATAGTATTGTAAGCCGTAGTGTTAAGCACTGGAAATACTTAAGTTGTGTATGAATTTGTATATGATGAGCTGGATTTAGAATGTTAAACAAGTAGTAATTCTTGTAATATTTTCTGTCCATGAATTTGCTTGCTGTACTCTTGTTTGTTTGTTTGTTTGTTTGTTCGTTTGTTTGTTTGTTTGTTTGTTTGTTTGTTTGTTTGTTTGTTTGTTTGTTTGTTTGTTTGTTTGTTTGTTTGTTTGTTTGTTTGTTTGTCCGTCCGTTCGTTCGTTTGTTTGTTTGTTTGTTTGTTTGTTTGTTTGTTTGTTTGTTTGTTTGTTTGTTTGTTTGTTTGTTTGTTTGTTTGTTTGTTTGTTTGTTTGTTTGTTTGTTTGTTTGTTTGTTTGTTTGTTTGTTTGTTTGTTTGTTTGTTTGTTTGTTTGTTTGTTTGTTTGTTTGTTTGTTTGTTTGTTTGTTTGTTGGGTAATTATGTTAACTTTAATTTATTATTACATTACCGTAAATGACCATTGCCACCGGGATATTTCCCATTTGCAATGTATTTGTTAATAATAATAGTAATAATAATAATAATAACAACTGGGGACCTTAGCCCACAACCATTCATCTTGGAGATCTTCAGTTCATGGCGGCACACTACTTTTCGAAGAAAACCGTAGACGAATAGCGAAAGATAAGAGGCAAGGAAGGAAGGAATCAGAACGAAAAAGGAGAACAATGGTTGCTCCACCTGGAACTATCTGCCATCTCTGCAGAAAATACTGTGCCTCCCGTATTGGGCTGTTCAGACACCTGCGTACTCACAGATGAAGAGAAATTCTGATTGGAAGACCAACCTACTCGTTTTCGAGTGTTTTCCTATTGTTGTAAATAATTCAGATTTCTTCTTGAAATTTGCTATTTCTTATCGAACTTACGTGAAACCACACGCAAACAAATATATATTACATGTGCATACGCCGTGAGTCAATAAGAGTGCACAACGAATAAGTTTGCAAACCGTACCTATGTCGTGACAAAACAAGGTTAGGTTGATAACGAAATTTCCTTTCATTTCAACTGAACCATCTTTAGAGAGTAGGTAACGTACTTTCCTTTACGGGGGAGTTCTTGCAGATTTTTCTTGCTTCTTATACATCCTAATTGCGATCTATACATACGACTTAGACGAAATAAGACCGTATTGTTAAAATGTTGCGTTCCTCATTTTACACCTACTACGTTATTAAATGAGGCGCACGGTACCAAAATCCGCCTTATCCATTTTTTGTGAAAACTGAGTTCATAGGTTATCTCTATAACTCATATGATATTAGCAAATTTTGAACAAAAAAATGTTCCTAAACCCGCTTTGTCCCTATGAAAATGTAACACAAATTCAGGTGACGTTTCCAAACCACGCCTTTTCCAGACATGGAGCAACATAACTGGAACGTATCTCAAATAATACTCTATGAATAAGCATTAGTACGCTGTTTATGAAGTTCCAGGTTCACGGCGTGTTCTTCGAAACTGTTGGCAATACTATTCCCGATAATTTCACGCCAGTTTACTAATATTGAGTTTAATCAATGACATTCATTTTTATGGTTTCAAGGAGCATAAATAATAAAAGAATGCCAATTATATTATCAATTAATGACAAAAATTATCATTATAAAGTTTCATCTACGTGTGAAAACCCTACCCTTATCATGATGACAGTTCCAAAACCCTCCTTATCCAACACACGCCTTATCCAATCTTAATTTGTAAATATCTTCATTATATGAATATTGATTTTTCACGACCGCATTGTAATCGAAACCGACTTTCAACCTATTAGGTCGTGTTACGTACATTTAGTACGTGTTGAAGAGATGTTAAGTACAGAACAAAAATGGCCAACCAGACACCAGTGGGATCCGAACCCACAACCTCCCGACTATCTTCATTATATGTCACGAATTGTATGTAGCTCTTCAATTATATCAATACATCTAAGTACGTTGATATAATAAACATGAATAAATACTTTTACTCTACTGAAGATGAAGAAGGAACTCTTTCTTTCGTCTCCTGAAAAATTTGCTAAAATGGATAAGGCAGATTTTGGAACTGTGTACCTCAAATGCATTATTCCAACATGCCACAATTCTACTTATGTGGTATTACCCAAACAGATTTATAATTCTAAAGAAAAAGAAAATATGCTTTACTTATGCCCGCAAATGTGCCACCAATGATTTTCATAATACGACAGTGGCAATACGTAAATCTTACAAGTCGCGAAATAAACCATGGCTACGTAGCACCAACGTGCCAAATTAACATCAACTGTAAGACGCTGTATCGGCAAGTAGGATCCCTAAACTGTATGGTTGGTGATACTGAATCCAACCCAACAGTTACAAATTACTAACTTCAGTATTAATAAGGGAGAAAGAGTAAGTATATGCACTTACATGGCATGGAGTATAACTGCCGTTCTGTATGTGTGGTCCCATCGATCAACTTTGGATGTTGTTATTTCCACCTCCATCCAACACCTGCAGCTCACACAGTAAAACCTCGATACAGCGATTCCGGGCGGACCAGAGATAAATATCGTTGCAGAGGGAGTTGTCGTTATATTGAGGACTAGCTGACATTCCCGCGCTTCGCTACGGAATTTTACGTTGTACGCAGAACTGAAGAGAAAGCATTCGATTATGCTGACTGGAGCAAGCTAATTGAGATTCTAAAGGTGATCGGGCTTAGATACTGAGAATTATCTACAATCTGTATAAAAATAAGTCTGCAGTCTTTTCGAGGGCTTTGAAAAAGAAGCCGCAATCCAGAAAGGAGTGAGACAAGGCTGCAGTTTGTACGCCTCATTTTCAATACTTATATAAAACAGGCGGTAAAGAAAATCAAAGAGGAATATGGAAAGTGTATCACAATCCAAGGAAAGGAAATCAAAGAGGAGTATGGAAAGTGGATCACAATCCAAGGAAAGGAAATCAAAGAGGAATATGGAAAGTGGATCACAACCCAAGGGAAGGAAATCAAAGAGAAATATGGAAGCTGGATCACAATCCAAGGAAAGGAAATCAGAGAGAAATATGGAAGCTGGACCACAATCCAAGGGAAGGAAATCAAAGAGAAATATGGAAGCTGGATCACAATCCAAGGAAGGGAAATCAAAGAGAAATATGGAAGCTGGATCACAATCCAAGGAAAGGAAATCAAAGAGGAATATGGAAAGTGAATCACAATTCAAGGAAAGGAAATCGAAGAGGAATATCGAAAGTGGACCATAATCCAAGGAAAGGAAATCGAAAAGGAATGTGGAAAGTGGATCACAATACAAGGAAAGGAAATCAAAGAGAAATATGGAAAGTGGATCACAATACAAGGAAAGGAAATCAAAGAGGAATATGGAAAGTGGATCACAATCCAAGGAAAAGAAATCAAAACTGTGAGATTTGCCGATTATATTTTTATTTTATTTATGTCTGGAGATATTGCTGAATGGTATGGACAGAGTCTTGGGGAAGTAGTACAAGATAAAAATAAATAAGTCCAAAACAAAAATAATGAAGTGCAGTCCAATGAAGTCAGATGATCCAGGACATATTAGATTAGGAAATTAAGTTTTAAAGGAAGCAGGTGTATACTGGTTAATAAAATAACTAACCATGGCAGAAGTAAGGAGTACATAAAATGGAGAATAGCACAAGCAACAAAGGGCTTTCTTAAGAAAAGAAATTTGCTCACTTGGAACATTGATATGAGAGTTAGAAATATGGTTTGAAGACTTTGGTCTGAGGCATGGGTGATAACTAGCTCAGAAAGAAAGAGAATAGAAGCTTTTGAAATGTGGTATTATAGAAGATTTCTGGAAGTGAAAGAGATAGATGGAATCACGAATGAAGGGATACTGATTCGAATTGGTGAGAGGAGACCGATTTGGCTAAACTTGACGAGAAGAAAAGATAATAATGATAGGATACATCTTAAGACACCCAGGAATTGTTCAGTTTGTTCTTGAGGGAAGTGTAGGCTATAAGAACGGTAGGGGTAGACCAAGGTATGAATATGACAAATAGATTAGAGCAGGTGTAGTTAGCCCCTACGTAGAAATGAAAAGGATAGCACAGGATAGGGTGGTATGGAGAGCTGCATCAAAACATACACATATATATATATACATACATACATATATAACATATATTAAGTACCAACAATGTTTATAGAACGCAATATTTGAATTATATTCCTTCACTGTAGTCACAAAATGATGTTGGAATTCAAGAGGACAAATTGGGGAACATTTTTGTTTATAGGAAAGGAAATTAGGGATTGGAATAATTTACGAAGGGAGTCCGATAAATTTTAGACTTCTTTGAACTCATTTAAGAAATACTTTGGTAAACTACCACATGGACGACAGCCCTAAATGCAGATCAGTGGTAAATGATGACTGACAGAATACGAATTTCCTTTTATTGGTCACACCGAGACAGGTCTTATGGTGACGATGGGATAGGAAAGAGATAGGGGTTGGAAGGATGTGACGGTATCCCCAGCATTTACCTAGTGTGAAAATGGGAAGCCACGGAAAACGATCTTTAGGTCTGCCGACAGTAGGGTTCGAAGCCATTTGCTCTGTTTTTTCAGCTATTAACCTATCATCACAGTCACTTGGATTCGAAAGCCCGAAAGTTAGGTAGTGAGTTATCACATCTTTTTATAAGAAGTTGTGGGAATCAGAGCGGAAAGTGAAATTATTATTATACGCCTCCAGCTGTTGAAGACATGAGAAAACGTGGTGAGGCTAAGTATTGTGCGTGTACAGCACAGCGGGGTTCCTACTGTCAAGAAATATCGCTTCATACTTACAATAGTAAAGACTTGATTTCACTTTTTCCAAAGAAAAATAGGTGCTATTTTCTGATGGGCGCAATATTTTTGCACGTTTGTCTTGGCACGGAACAGAGCAAGATGTAGCTTCCACTGAAATATGAAAGGTGATGAATAGACTTCGAATTTATATGCTGTTTAAATCATCAAAATAAGCATGCTGCAAAAAATTGGTGAAGTATGCACTTCTTTTCATGCTTACATGAAATACAAACGTAGCATTCCTTTACTAGACTCACGCGATTCACCCACAACAATACATGAAATCACGTTCACGACTAAAGAACTCAATGGAAAACAAAACGTTGCAATCTACTAACAACTGCGAATGTTCCACTAGTAAAAATAATCGGCGCATAGTTTGTGAGACGTATCAATCTATCAGTGTTCACAGTTATAACTAAAGCCCGGATTTTTATGCAGTAACAGGTTAGATTGCAAACTAATTTGGTTAGTAGGAAGTGTCGGCCACCCGCTCTTCCAAAATGTAGCAAGAGTAACATAAGTTATAGGGGTTCTGATGGGCCGTACCCCTAATATTTATGCTAACCTCATAGCATAATCGTTTCGAAGGTAGACTATACTTGCTTCTCGCTTCAGTAAGTTTGCATTCTAATCTATTAATGCTTAAAAAACGAGTTATAGTTATATAACATACGCACACGGCTCCTAGGTAAAACACACTGTGTTAATCAATACACATGAT
This sequence comes from Anabrus simplex, assembly GCF_040414725.1. NCBI lineage: Eukaryota > Metazoa > Arthropoda > Insecta > Orthoptera > Tettigoniidae > Anabrus > Anabrus simplex. Next base: position 176,288,533 of record NC_090279.1, on the reverse strand, counting down.
AATCATAATTGAATCGTCATATGCAAAAATGTGACATTGACATTTTTTTCCAAACTGGTATTATTACTGCAATAAACTTCAACAGGGTACATACATAACCTATGTAAAAACCGGATATGTAACGCGGTTCTTCATGTGTTGAAAAGGAGGTATAGTTAGTATGATGGACGCAAAAATGTGACATGAGCAGCACATATCTCTTTTATGCACAGCTTAATTTGGCTGTCTTGCGTTTCACATGGTTCAAGATGACGGGACTGTGTATACAGCTGGTTTTATGAGTGATAAGTGGCCCTGCAGTGAAGTATTTATATGTTTTCATTGATTTAGTGTATTCATGTGGATTAGTTATCAATATTATTACACTATGGTGGCCCAAATATTATAAGCTAAATAGGCTGTCAGATTAATCTTATGGCAGAAATATCCCAAGAAGTAAAATAATTGCCGTGCCAAATAATTAAATTCCACCATCTGTTTTATGACACCAGTATGAAGGGAAAGGTTATTGCACGGTTTTCCATTGATGGCTTGATATTACATACATTTACATTGAAATTTCGTGCTATATTCATCAGTCTACCAACAGAAGAAGCTTACAGTCAGAGAATTTCAATTGAAAAGAAGAAATTGACAGACATTACAAAGGTAATGAAGTACTGTCTGGAGATGGATTTCTGTAAGACTTACAGTAGCCTACAACATCAAAGGAAGACAATGATCAGGATATTAAACATTTCTTTCAATAGTGCTCTACTGGGATGTAATATTGTTGTTTATTTTAATATTTCTGGTGTATTGCATATACATTTGATACCTGCGTTGTTCATCGAATTCTGGAAGAAGTTCGACCTGCCTATGAACAGGATTGAAAGAATAGTTACCACCACCATACGTGCATCTGTGCACATCCTGAAACCTCACCTGTTTGTACCTCCATAAGTAAAAAAAGAAACAATCCGTCTCACCGCTATATTCCTATACGATAAAACATTCTCTATCCTGATATACTTTACTTTGTCCATTGTGGCAAATACAGAATTGTGGAGGCGTTTAGTAAATTCACAGCGGCTTCCAGACTAAACGCTGAAAGGCATAATAGTCTATAATAAAGCTGTGTGTATGTATTGAACCCTATAGCCACTGGATGCAGTAGGTCTAATGTAATCGCTATTTGTCTTTAAGCTGTCAACGAATTGTTGAGAACAAATCTCACAAAGAGAAGGAGTAGTAATTTAGTACAGATTTTTAGAGAAGTTAAGAGGAAGCAGAAGAAGAAGAAGAAGAAGAGAAGAAGAAGAAGAAGAAGAATGAGTTGACTATGTCGACCGGACCGTGTAGATGTGAGTTTGTATTCAGGAGATGGTGAGTTTGAACCCCAATGTCGGCAGCACTGAAAATTGTTTTACTGTGGTTTGCGATTTATTATTATTATTATTATTATTATTATTATTATTATTATTATTATTATTATTATTATTATTATTATTATTATTATTATTATTAACATTATACATATACGGACACGAGACGCAATCCTGACTTTACGTCTCATCTTTGAGAACCGAACTAAGAAGGACAAGTCCACGTACATAGCGTTCGTAGATCTAGAAAAGAAATTCGATAATTTTGATTGGGCCAAACTGTATGAGATTCTGAAGGTGATTGGGGTCAGATACCGAAAAAGAAGAATTATTTACAATCTGTACATAAAACAGTCTGCACTGATGAGAATCGAGGGCTTTGAAATAGAAGCAGCAATCCAGAAAAGAGTGAGGTACGGCTTCAGTTTTGCTCCTCCTTTTCAATGTTTATATAGAAAAGGCAGTAAAGGAAATCAAAGAGGAATTTGTAAAGGGAATCACAATCCAAGGAGAGGAAATCAAAACACTGAAATTTGTCTATGATATTTTTATTTTATCTGAGTCTACAGAAAATATGGAGAAATTGCTGAATGGTTGGACAGAGTCTTGGGTAAGGAGTACAAGATGAAAATGATTAAGTCCAAAGCAAAAGTAATGAAGTGCAGTCGAATGAGATCAAATGATGCAGGAAATATTAGAATAGGAAATGAAGTCTTAAAGGAAGTAGATGAATATTGTCACTTAGGCAGTAAGATAACTAACGATGGCAGAAGTAAGGAAGACATAAAATACAGACTAAGACAAGCAAGGAAGGTCTTTCTTAACAAAAGAAATTTGCTCACTTAGAACTTTGATATAGGAATTAGGAAGATGTGTTTTAAGACTTCTGTCTGGAGCGTAGCATTGTACGGAAGTGAAACATCTACGATAAATAACTCAGAAAGAAGGAGAATAGAAGCTCTTGAGATGTGGTGTTACAGAAGATTGATGAAGGTAAGATGGATAGATCGAATCACGAATGAAGAGATACTGAATAGAACTGGTGAAGGGAGATCGATAGGCTAAATTTGACGAGAAGAAGAGATAGAATGTTAGGACACTTCTTAAGACACCCAGAACTTCATCAGTTGATTTTTGAGGGAAGTGTAGGTGGTAAGAACGGTAGGGGTAGACCAAGGTATGAATATGACAAGCAGATTACAGCAGATGTAGGATGTAGTATTTACGTAGAAATGAAAAGATTAGGACAGGATAGGGTAGCATGGAAAGCTGCATCAAATCAGTCTATGGGCTGAGGACTCAAACAAAAACAACAACAACAACATTATTATTATTATTATTATTATTATTATTATTATTATTATTATGTGCGTATGGACCCAATGGATCACGCAAAGCTCTAACGATTCTGTTTTCTGAGTTGCCAAACAGCTCTCATCCTTTCTCCGTGGATCCTTTTTCGTTCTTCTGTCCACTTTGCTCCAGTCTTCTTTTTCACTTCGTTCTCTGGTTGCACTTTCCATTCATTAATTTTTTTCCTATAAAGGTTTCTGTCCGCGGTGTCATTTGGGTTTATCTGGGCTTTTTCCAGATCCTTCTTCACTTCTAGTACCCATGGAATGTTTTTTAGATGTTCTGTGTAAGTGAGAATCTTGTGTGTCAGTCTACTTGCCGGCAATCTGTGGACGTGCCCATAGAATTTCAGACGTCTTTTGCGGATGTCTGCTGCAATGTTGGAATGCTCTTCTGTCTCTTTGCGTGACCTCATTCTATATCCATCTTCTGTTTTTCGGGGGCCGAGAATTTTCCTCAGGATTCTTCTTTCTTCTTTTAAAATGTTTTCTAGGTCACCTTTCCCGTTCAGTGTAAGGGTCTCGCTGGCATATAAGACTTCGGGCTTTATTACTGTATTATAGTGTCTGATCTTTGCATGGCGGGACAAGCACTTTTTATTGTATATGTTGTGAACCCTACCGTAGGCTTTCCGAAATTTTTGTAGGCGAATTTTCTGGGCAGCCTTCTCGCCTCCCGTTGGTTCAAGTATTTCTCCCAAGTACTTGAAGTGTGGTACTCGGTTGATTTGCCCATGTGTCGTGTTCAAATTTTGGATGTCAAATTTTGAGCAGAAGAACTTAGTCTTTTCAAAGGAAATTTGTAGGCCAACCTTTCCAGCACATTCGCTAAGGGTTTCAATTTGTTTAACGGCTGTGAATACATCATCTGTAAGTATGGCCAGGTCATCTGCAAAAGCGAGGCATGATATCTCAATACCGTCTTTGGGTCGTCCTAGTCGTATGGGGCGCCAGTATCCCATATCTTTCAATACCTTTTCCCACTCGCGGATGACTTTGTCTAGGACGAGGTTGAAAAGAAGCGGAGATAAGCCGTCACCTTGTCGGACGCCAGTTTTAATCGGGAATGGTTCAGAGATCTCCCCCATGAATTTAACTTTGGAGATAGTGTCAGTGAGTGTTGCCTTGATGAGGTTGAGGGTCTTGGAATCAAGTCCCAGTTCCTCAAGAACAACGAAGAGAGACTGTCGATCAACCGAGTCGTACGCTTTCCTAAAGTCAACAAAAATGCAGATGACCGGTTTGTTCCTCAATGCTTTGTATTTAAGTGTTGTCTTCAAGTTGAATATTTGTTCTGCGCACGAGCGACCAGGGCGGAAGCCTGCTTGATATTCGCCAATACTTTGTTCAAGTTGTTCTTGCGTTCTCTTCAAAAGGCAAGCTGAAAGAATTTTGTAAGTCACTTGGAGAAGAGAAATGCCCCTGTAATTATTTACGTCAGTCTTATCTCCCTTTTTGTGTAATGGGTGGATGAGGGCGCACTTCCAGTCCTGAGGTAATTCTTCCGATTGCCAGATATCTGTAATGATTTGAGTGAGCTCCTTGAGGGAGTTAGGTCCAAGATTTTTCAGAAGTTCCGCAATGATGCCATCTTCTCCGGAGGTCCTATTGTTTTTAAGTTTGAGGATGTGGCCGCGGATTTCTTCCTCTGTCGGTGGTGGAGATTCTGGGAAAGTGTGCCTTGGGGGTTCTTGAGGGAATCTTGTGAGGGGCTCTGGACAGTTGAGGAGATCAGCGAAGTAAAGTGCTAATTCTTGACAATTATCCTGATTACTGAGTGCAAGTTTTCCATCTGATCTTTTGAAAGCCAGGTTTTGAGGAGCGTACCCACGGACTTGTCCTCCGAATTCCCTGTAGAAATCTCGTACATTGTAGTTACGAAAGTTGTCTTCAATCGAGTCCAGTTGTTGCTTCAGGTGTTTTCTCTTGACCTGCCTGATGATTTTGGCTACTCGTTTTCTAGTTTCATTGAAATATGTTTGGTTTTCTGGTGATTTCTTGCTGTTGTATTTCTGGAATGCTTCTTTTCGTTCCTTCAAGGCACGTTCACATTCAGAATTCCACCAAGGGTGTTTAGTATTCTTTTTCAGGGGAATTTGCTCTCGAGCTTTCTGGATGATTTTGTTGCGGAATTTCTCCCAGGTGCCTGCATGTTCTCTTTCCCACACTTCTTGCAGATTAGTATTTCCAATCTGTGTCGTATCAAACTTCGGTACTTGTGACCTCTTATGATGAATTTTCTTCGGGGTGAATTTTACCTTTATTCTCACTAGGTAGTGATCGGAATCGACGTTTGCTCCTCGGCGTACCTGTACATCGTGTACCTCTCTCTGCATGGGATGAGAGATGGCAATGTGATCGATTTGAAATTCACCGATCCCTGGAACGGGAGACCTCCAGGTCTTCTGTTTCCGTGGAGATTTTCTCAGAGAAGTTGACATGATTTTAAGATTGTTTTGTTGACACAGTTCAACGAGTCTCAACCCGTTTTTGTTAGTGAATTTGTGAGCAGGGAATTTGCCAACAGTTTTCTGGTGTTCTTTTTCTTTACCAATTTGTGCGTTAAAGTCGCCCAGCAAAATTTTTGTATCCTCTTTTGGAATCTTCGCCATGATTTTCTGAAGTTTAGCCCAGAATGCATCAGTTTTTTGCGGTTCTTTTTTATTGTCCGCGTTGGTGGGTGCATGTACATTCACTATTGTATATTTCTTGTTAGCACATTGGATTCGCATTGTCATAAGCCGGTTACTTATTGGAGTAACTTCTTTTATTGAGTCTACAATACTTTTATGTACCATGAAGGCCATTCCTAGTAAGGGAGTTCCCTTACCAACTCTCCGCTCCGTTTTACTCTTGAAGATACGGTAGTTTCCATAATCAGCTGTGTCCTCATCAGTGAATCTCGTTTCCTGCAGGGCAAGTATCTGAATTTTCTGTTGATCTAGTTCTGTTGCAAGATTGTGCAATTTACCAGGTTGGATTAAGGTATTTACATTGAACATGCCAATGTATGTGAAGGTTTTGGATGTTAGTTTGCCAGAGAACTCCGACTTTCTCTGTGTTCGTGATTGCCTGGGTTCCCCAGAATCCGAATACCCAGTAGCCGTCTCATGACGGGTGGATTGGTTACCACCTGGGGTAATGCTGATTTTACTCTCACGAATCATCATAGCTTGTAATCAAAGATTGATCCAGTGTTTCCACTGGGAAATTAGGACCAGGGATTGCTAGTTCCTGGAACATAACTATACAGCCGTACCTATTAGGTAAACAGACGCTGACCACTTCACCGCTCGATCCGAGTCAGACGCGAGGTGGATTTTATTTTTGGTTCTTCCGCCCTCTCAGCCATTGAGACATATGTCCTCTTCTGCCATCGAAGCCGTTGACCAGAGTTCTAGTTTCCTCAGTTGATCCGCGAGTGCTTATTTGACTACATCTTATTCACACTTGTCCTGTATATCTACAGGAGACTTCCCCTATTAGCCATTGGGACGCGCCGTGTCGGGGTTGAGGGCCCCATCCCAGTGTCTCACGCAGGGTTATGCTTAGTTCGTACTCAGTTCGGAACTAAACCCCCACGTGAGCTGACCAGGTAATAATGCACTATGCTGTCCATTACATATGCGTCACATTGCCAGGCTTAAAAATGGCTGACAATATAGTGGCCGGCAGTGTGGCCTTGGCAACGCTGATAGTAAAAGGAATATTGCATATCTTATTCGTGGTTTCTATGGAATTGATGACAAAGGAAACAAAATGAGTGCAGTTATATCAAAAATGTTCACTAGATATATGAAGTGACCTCTAGATCGTGTTATCTATGGAATAATTGTCGTATTTACCAAGATGGCGGACATTTACGGCATGAAATTCATATTAAATATTAACCCAAAACCCTGTTATATAACAACAAAATCACAAGATAACACTAACTCACTTGTAACACCACAAGTAGAACCACTATTATTCCTCGGAAGCCATAAAAGAAGTACAGTTCTTCTGTATAAGCCGACAAATGACGCAGCACCATTACACATGATCTTACCCACTGGGCACGGATTATTATTATTATTATTATTATTATTATTATTATTATTATTAGCATTCATCTTCTTCTACTACTTCTTGTCCGTTTCATCCACTTTGGGGTACAATAGATCAATCAATGGTTAGTGAGTCGTGTTTTCCTGTCCTCCCAGTACTTGTTCATTCTTTCAGATCTTGCCTTCCTGTCTTCTTCAGATATTCTGTATAGTCGTTTCGGTTTCACCCTGTCCTGAAACCTCTTTATTTTATCTTTGGTTTTTTTTCTTCGCGGGTCCATCCACAAGCATCTCTACTGTAATTTGAAACTCTCGTAGGTTCTTCTCAGTTTCCTTAAACCAATTCGGCTTGGTTTTCTTATTGCAGAAATAGTCGAAGATATTTTTAGTTATCCTTTTCGGGTCCATTCTTAGGATGTGGCCTTAGAAGTCAATTCTCCTTTTCCTTATTTTGTAGGAAATCCTTTCTGTTTTCCTATACAGGGTTTCATTGCTGATGTGTGAAAATTCGTTATTATTATTATTATTATTATTATTATTATTATTATTATTATTATTATTATTATTATTATTATTATTGTACCGGGCGGTACACCTCTACACCGTTTATTTAAAAGTTGCGCCAGTTGAAACTCCTCTTCTGGAGGAAGGTTGAACTTTATCTACTCTATTAATTCTCTACTTTCTCAGAAGATGTCACCACGTGGAAAATTTTGAGTTTTTGAACTGTGTCACTTTTGATGTGTTTTTGTTTCGCTTGAAGTAAGAAGTGTGAACTTTCTCTTCTAGAGGACACTACTGAAGATCAACAATAGCGCACCCTAGTGCGGAGTCAAAGAACTATTTTGTTGGAGAAAATTTTATTTCAAAAGTTTGTTTCTTGTTAAATTTCTTTCTGTTATTGTTTAAGTTGGCTGTATACCCCTCTTTTTCCCCTTGTTTTAGATTTATCCAATCCCGAATTTCTTTTAGTAATTTCTGACCAATCTGGTGTATCTTCCCCCAACTTGTATCTGTTGCGGGGTCCTATCCAATAAAAACATTGTGGGCGGGTGTTTTCATTCCCCTAACGCCTAGAAACTTCCGCGAGAGTATATAAACTGCTGATTTTAGGGTCTCCGGGCCACTTCTGTTCCATCTTTCAGTGTATTAAGTACATAGCAGGAGGCGGGAAGCGCCTCTTTCCTCGGCGGCGGTCAACAATAAGGTAATGGCCGATCAATAAATTTTTTCTTTTCTTGCTCAGCAGTTTAACTTTCGGGGCGGGTTCTAAGCGTTCAACCATGTAACCTTTTTCTAAAATGTAAAAACAACTGGTATCTATTCTATTTTACAACGACATATCGGGATAGAGAGTGCTTAACCCTCTCGAGCTCCCACTCACATCGTCTTGAGGTGAACTTATTCTCTCAACCAATTCTTCCGTAATGTAATGTAAATTGCTATTAAGTCACCTCTGTAGTATGGGATTAGCCCTTGTAATAACGGCCTAGTGCCAAAGTAGGTTTTAAAATCAAAGTGTATTAGGAGTGCAAGTTCGCCTCCTCTCAAATTGTTTTAGAGGTCATTCAATTAACCTGCTTTTCATTTAATAGACCTCAGTAGATTGGGTATTTTACCCCTGTGTTTATGTCCGTTGAGGACAACTTGAAGGTGGAGTTTGGTGTGGCCTAGGAGAGGCTTAAATTAAAGAGTGTGTGGCTCTTTTGGAAACGGAGTGTTGTATGCCTCGAGGAGGCTTTACTGTGTAATTTGGAGCAAGTGCTCCAGGGTTTGATTGGGGTCTTCTGCCCCTTTGTTAAAATTTGTATATCGGAAAGTTGGGCTAGTTGCTCAAAAATTGTGAACTCAGGGCTCGAAGCCCAAACTCTGTAATCCCTGTAATTGTACATTTCAAATTGTGTTTCGGCTACTAAGTACCTGTTCTTTGTTATTACTTAATATTGAAAAGGAAATATAACCTTGTTAACTTTTACATTAACTTTGATTCCGTAGTTTGAGACCCATTCACGCCCGCACCTTCTTACACCTCTACCTACCACCAAAACTCGGTAACAAGTGGTAGCATAGCGTGGTTGAATGGGTCTCAATTTAGCCCCTTTTGACGGCTAAACATTGTTTGTTCCGAACTCTAACCATTTTCTCAGTTGCTGGAATTTTTTGATTTTTTTCAAGTTGTTCTGTCATCATGCCCGGCCCTCGCGATGTTCTCCTTCTTAACTATTTGCGCAAGGAGGAGTTGATCTATGAATTGACTATTAGAAATGTACAATCTGGAGGCACGGTTGCAGTAGACACTAACAAGCTTAGAGAGTCCCTTGATTTGCCCATTTCCATCCCCAATTTGGGAGAGAAAGAAATTGACGACTCTCTTTCCACGATCACGGGGAATATTACTGGGCTAGCTTCTGTAGTTAGTTTTTTTGATGAAAATGATCCGTCTCCAAATCAAATTAAGCGTGTGCAAGGCAGGCTATATCATTTTTCGAATAGGGTTAACGATCTGTTGTCTCTAAAACTGAATGACGTTCAGAGGAAGGAAGCTAGTACGCTCCTGGAAAATATTTCCGAGTTATCTAGTAAGGTCACTCAATTGTTAACTGGGGAAGTTCCTCCAAAATCTGATCAACCCACTATAGTGAATCCAGGTAGTGAGGAAGCGCCTCCCAAGGGAGAAGTTAATAGGATAATCGTTGCTGCTCAAACTATCCCTGCCCCATTGGACAACGAATCTGAACGTCGTGCATCATTGAGTAACATCCGTTCTGAATTGACTTCCTTGCCATTGAAACCTTTACCTACTATGTCACCCGGATTTAGTAGCTTGCCTCATCCATTGGCAATGTTGCTCAGAGGTATATCCAAGTTTTCTGTTAATACCACCAGTGACGTAATTTCATTTTTAAGATTTCTAGTGGAATTTCAGGATCATGCCCTGGTTTTTTCTCTGTCTCCATGTCAAATCTTGCAAATTATCTATCCGTATGCTATTGGTATTCTCTCCGACAAAATAGTAAGAGCCATAGCTGAACAGTCATCTATTGAAGATTTTCATGCACACTTGCTTGCAAACTTTATTCCCGCCCGCGCGAGGTCATCTCTGATTCAAAAGTACTATTATCGAGTACAGAGGTTGGATGAAAACTTGGCTGATTTCATACAAGACATTAAGTTTTATACCAGGGTGTTTGCTCTTCACTTCCCTGAGGATCAAATTGTACAAGCTATTGTGGAAGGCATTTCACCATCTTATAGGTCATACTTGTGTTTTGCGGCGTGCCCGCAAACTTTCTCTGAACTTGAAGCGTTGGCCGTCTCAGCGGAAGGAGTTAGATACGCCGATTCTTTGCGTGTAGCGAAAGAACCCCCGCCTTCCTTTAGTAACACTCGGCCTCCACCTCGCCGACCAGTCACGCCCCATAAATGTTATGCTTGCGGGTCGCCTGACCATCTTCGCAATAAATGTCCATTAGTCAAAAGTAGTAGGGCAAATAATGGAGCTGGTTCAGCACAAGGCTGTTTTAAATGTGGGGCCTTCTCACATATCGCCAAGAATTGCCCAAACTCAAATAGCACCCCCTCCTGCTCAACTTCTGGTGCAAATTCCACCTATGTCAATAATAAAAAGTGACTAGTGGCTTCGGCTGAGTCGACTAATCCATCTTCCCGAGACTCAGCCCCTAGTAAACAGATTGTAAATGCAGAGAACGATCAGCCTTCAAGTTCATCTTTTGAATGCCCTAAAGAATGTCTTAGGATTGCGGCGGATACCCCCGCACCTGTTCCTTTTCTTAAGATTGAGGTAAATAACGAGCCTATAACAGCTCTCTTAGATTCAGGTAGTGTTTGTTCGATTATTGCGGCTGAATGGTATTCTAAATTGAAAACGGTTTGTAAACTTCCTGACTATGTCTCTTCTCCTGTTCAATACGTTTCGGCTAATTCATCTCCATTAGAAATTCTAGGTTCCTTACTGGTCAAAATTCGTGTTTTTAAGTTTACATGGAAAGTTAAATTGTTTGTGGCCAAGCAATTGTCTTGCCCCATTATATTGGGAGCTGACTTTATTTCTCACACTGGTCTTGTGCTCGATCTGCAGTCTAGGTCGTGCACATTCAAATTTGCTTCTAGTTGTAAAATTCCACTATTAAAGTGTAATTCTGTGTCATGTGCTTCTATTTCGCCTACCCAGGATGAGATGTTGTTAGACCTTAGACATCTACCTGAGGAGCAGGCTGATAGTATTCGCAAACTGTGTCAGTCGTTTCCCGAGGTGTTCTCTGATACTCTTGGTGTCACTGACCTTATTGAATACAAAATTGAGGTTACGGATTCGATTCCTGTCCGTTTTCCACCGTATAGGCTATCTCCACCTAAAATGAAGGCTCTGAAGGAAATCATCGATCAGATGTTGAAGGACGGTATTATTAGGCCCTCTAAGTCAGCGTATTCTTCGCCTATTTTTCTAGTACCGAAACCTCAAGGAGGTTTCAGGCCTGTCATTAATTACAGGGCTCTCAATCGGAAGGTGGTGTTACAATCTGTGCCCCTTCCCGACCTTCATTCTTGTTTTTCATGGTTTCGTAAGGCCAAGTTCTTCACCATCTTGGACTTAAATCAGGCCTATAATCAAATTCCCCTTGCCGAAGAGTCTAAACACCTTACAGCGGTTGCCACGGACTGGAATTTATACGAATACAACCGCGTACCTTTCGGGCTCCCCACGGGGGCAGCTGTGCTCACTAGGCTACTAGATAGGGTCTTCTCCGACATCAAATTCGAGTACTTATATCACTACTTAGATGATGTCGTAGTATTTTCAGAGACTTTTGAAGAACATCTAGATCATCTGCGAGAAGTTCTCGATCGCCTTCGTAAGGCTGGGTTAACTGTTAAGTTGTCCAAGGTTGCCTTTGCTAAGCCCTCTATGTCATTCCTAGGGCATATTGTGTCACCCGATGGTGTAGCAGTCGATCATTCTAGAACACAGGCCATCCGTGATTTTAAACCTCCCAAGGACATTAAAGGTATCGCCAGGTTCATTGGTATGGTGAATTTCTTCAGAAAGTTCATTCCTAACTTTGCTAATAGAGCGGCGCCCTTAAACCTTCTTCGTAGGAAAGGCATCAAATTCGAGTGGGGACCTTCTCAACAAGCCGCTTTTGAAGACCTTAAATTAGCTCTTTGTAATGCCCCTGTACTTGCTATGCCTGATTTCTCGAAGAAATTCATCGTCCAAACCGACGCGTCTTCGTCAGCAGTAGCTGCAGTCCTTCTTCAAGAGACTGAACTAGGGAGGCGACCCATCGCCTATGCGTCTAGGACATTGTCGACTCAAGAAGCCAAGTATTCCATCTATGAGCTCGAAGGTTTGGCAGTCTTATTTGCCTTAGAAAAGTTCCGTCTCTATCTGGAACACGTTAAATTCGACCTGGAGACAGATAATCAAGCCTTAAGCTGGGTCTTAGGTAGGCCGCGTCGTACTGGTCGTATAGCCCGCTGGGCTATTCGTATTTCCGCCTTCCAGTTTGATGTTAGACATATCAGAGGTACCGAAAATGTTGTTGCTGATGGACTCAGCCGTATGTTTCATAACGACGTAGAGACCCACGAACCGGTCGACAGTTCATCACCTTCCGAGTCCATACTATCTGGTGTTAATGCCATCTTAACAGATGCTCCCATGCTTTTTAGGGATATTGAGAAATACCAACGTGAAGATCCGACGCTGGCTCCGATAATGGAAACCCTTTCTTCTGGGGAACATGCTGTCCCTTATGTTCTGAGGAATGGTGTTCTATGTTGCCCTTCGAGGCATGATAAGTTGATGAAAGTTGTTGTTCCAGCGGTTCTTGTACCTATGATCTTCAAATACTATCATGAGATCCCATTGGGGGGGCATCTTGGAATCTTTAAGACTCGTGAAAAGATTCGTGAAATGTTCATATGGAAAGGTATGGACGGTGAAATTCGGGAACTTGTAAAAGCTTGTAAATCTTGTTTGATCAGTAAACCCACCATGTCCACTAAAGTAGGCCTTTTGTCTTCTCATCAAGCGTCGCGCCCCATGGAACGCCTGTATATTGATTATGTTGGACCCTTCCCCCAGTCGAAGGGAAATGCCAACAAATTCATCTTTGTATGTGTAGATGGTTTTACCAGATTTTCTTGGTTATTTCCGACTAAGCTGGCTACCGCTCAGTCCACCATTACCTGTCTAAATTCTATTTTTGCTTCTTTTGGTCCGTGCCAATATATTGTATCTGATAATGCTAAGGCGTTCACATCAAATCTTTTTCGTAAATTCTGTTTTGACTTGTCCATCTCTCATGTAACCACTTCTGCTTATTACCCTCAACCATCTCTGGCTGAACGGGTTAACCGTAATCTCAGGTCCGCACTCATTGCCTATCATCATGAAGATCCTTCCAGGTGGGACACGTCCCTGCATTGGATAGCTTTTGCTTTGAATTCGGCGGTTCATGAATCTCACAAGTTCACTCCAGCTTCTTTAATGTTCAAGTTTGTTCCCAACTCGCCGCTCTCTAACCTCTGGTCTCTGAATGACATTCTACCCGCGATAATAGATCCGGACAACATTAAAGATCTTTGGAAGAAGGCTAAAGCCAATCTTAAAGTGTCTCATGAAAAGGTTAGGGAAAGGTATGATCGTGGACGGAGACCAACCCCTTTGAAGGTAGGTGACCAGGTTATGGTCAAAAATTTTGTTCCCGCGAGCAAGCTTGCCCCCAGATTTCATGGGCCTTGTATCATTCTCGATTTTCTTACGCCGGTTACCTTATTGCTAAGTAATCCAGCCACCGAGAGGATATTTAGAGTTCACCTGTCCCAGGTGAAACCGGTGTAATTTCTGTGTTAACTTGCTTCATATCATTTTGAAAGGATATGAAGGTTATATTTTTTTTGAGTTGCACTTTTAAGGCATTCTGCCCCTTCTGTAATATTTTGGTTTTAGATGTAAGCCTTGTGTAAAATCTGCCCCGACCCGTTAAACTGCCATCCTGTTCTTGCCACGGCCATTACCACGCTCCCGTCTCCTGCTCCACCTTACACTGTGGCTTCATAATAGTAAATGCCATGGATATCTACACGCCGCTGGCCCCTCAACCTCTCCACAAGCCTGTACCCTCAAAGAAGATGATAGTCCAACACAATTCTGCCGCCTAGCTTTAATGTTTCAGCGCCCCCGCAGCCGCGCAGCGCCGTGCAGCGACTGGGGAGGGGGATGGGCCCCCTCCTCTCCAGCGAGGACGACATGTGCACGGCGAGCCGGAACTCTCCTCCCGGCCAAGGCTGATGTGCGGCGCACGACCTGCTACTGGCCCGCAGCCTGTATCTGTTCACCGCGGGCGCGGCGTGCTTCAACACCTCTGCTCCCCTCATAGTGCGGGCGAGCGGTATCTCAGGGTACTTGAGGGGTCCGAGCGGCCTCCTTTTGGACGCAAGCTGCAACGGCCGGTCCGGCCATCCAACTTCATCAACATCAACTACATGGACAGTTACTATAAGAGATAACTACATTTGGGAATTCAACAGCAATATTTGGTGGACCGTGCAAAAAATTTTTCTTCACTTCTAAGTATTAAAAGTTTATCTTCAGAAATTCAAATTCTACAACTTAAAGACTTTCATTCACCTGCAACAACAACATTTTGAAACTGAATTAAGAAATCTTGTAAATGCTTCTGCTATCTATCTTCGTATCAACATCATTACTTGGACTTTGTTTCAAACTGATTTCATGGGTCACCCCTGGAGGAACTTTTGGGGGGGGAGGTCTGTACCGGGCGGTACACCTCTACACCGTTTATTTAAAAGTTGCGCCAGTTGAAACTCCTCTTCTGGAGGAAGGTTGAACTTTATCTACTCTATTAATTCTCTACTTTCTCAGAAGATGTCACCACGTGGAAAATTTTGAGTTTTTGAACTGTGTCACTTTTGATGTGTTTTTGTTTCGCTTGAAGTAAGAAGTGTGAACTTTCTCTTCTAGAGGACACTACTGAAGATCAACAATAGCGCACCCTAGTGCGGAGTCAAAGAACTATTTTGTTGGAGAAAATTTTATTTCAAAAGTTTGTTTCTTGTTAAATTTCTTTCTGTTATTGTTTAAGTTGGCTGTATACCCCTCTTTTTCCCCTTGTTTTAGATTTATCCAATCCCGAATTTCTTTTAGTAATTTCTGACCAATCTGGTGTATCTTCCCCCAACTTGTATCTGTTGCGGGGTCCTATCCAATAAAAACATTGTGGGCGGGTGTTTTCATTCCCCTAACGCCTAGATACTTCCGCGAGAGTATATAAACTGCTGATTTTAGGGTCTCCGGGCCACTTCTGTTCCATCTTTCAGTGTATTAAGTACATAGCAGGAGGCGGGAAGCGCCTCTTTCCTCGGCGGCGGTCAACAATAAGGTAATGGCCGATTAATAAATTTTTTCTTTTCTTGCTCAGCAGTTTAACTTTCGGGGCGGGTTCTAAGCGTTCAACCATGTAACCTTTTTCTAAAATGTAAAAACAACTGGTATCTATTCTATTTTACAACGACATATCGGGATAGAGAGTGCTTAACCCTCTCGAGCTCCCACTCACATCGTCTTGAGGTGAACTTATTCTCTCAACCAATTCTTCCGTAATGTAATGTAAATTGCTATTAAGTCACCTCTGTAGTATGGGATTAGCCCTTGTAATAACGGCCTAGTGCCAAAGTAGGTTTTAAAATCAAAGTGTATTAGGAGTGCAAGTTCGCCTCCTCTCAAATTGTTTTAGAGGTCATTCAATTAACCTGCTTTTCATTTAATAGACCTCAGTAGATTGGGTATTTTACCCCTGTGTTTATGTCCGTTGAGGACAACTTGAAGGTGGAGTTTGGTGTGGCCTAGGAGAGGCTTAAATTAAAGAGTGTGTGGCTCTTTTGGAAACGGAGTGTTGTATGCCTCGAGGAGGCTTTACTGTGTAATTTGGAGCAAGTGCTCCAGGGTTTGATTGGGGTCTTCTGCCCCTTTGTTAAAATTTGTATATCGGAAAGTTGGGCTAGTTGCTCAAAAATTGTGAACTCAGGGCTCGAAGCCCAAACTCTGTAATCCCTGTAATTGTACATTTCAAATTGTGTTTCGGCTACTAAGTACCTGTTCTTTGTTATTACTTAATATTGAAAAGGAAATATAACCTTGTTAACTTTTACATTAACTTTGATTCCGTAGTTTGAGACCCATTCACGCCCGCACCTTCTTACACCTCTACCTACCACCAAAACTCGGTAACAATTATTATTATTATTATTATTATTATTATTATTATTATTATTATTATTATTATTATTATTATTATTATTATTATTATTATTATTATTGCCCAGATGTTTAAGACCTAAAAATAGCCCAAATAAGCAAGCAAATATGACCTCAAATGTGACAAAATATGACCTCAAAAATACGAAATATGACAAAAATTACAAAATATGTCTCGAAAATAGTTGGTGAGAGTGTTTTGAAGATTCCGTTTTACACTCTCGCCAACTTTTCCATGTGATTGTTGTACTGTAATTGAATACTTGCATGAATTTCTAAGCTAGCAGTTTCTAAACGAGTAATTGCTCTCTATATAATTCCGAAGTTCGACTATATACCGTATATATGCCAGACTTTCCGACAAACTGTTGGAAAACAATTTCTGCCCAATCGCGATAGAAGAGGCAGAGTATTCCACGTGTATTAACTGCAGATGTGATACCGAGAAGTAGTTTTGTGAACACTAGAGTGCATTCGGTTGAAGATGATTTTGCACAGCTACAGCTGTCGCCAAGCCGCCAAAATATGACCAAAATATGACGCTTCTACGAAAATAGCTCAAAATATGACCTTATGACAAAAAAGCCAAATATGCATTTATATGACGAATGAAAATCACTTAATTGTGACGATAATCATCTGATTTGCACCAACATCCAATCAGGCAAGAAAATAGAGCCAAAGGAAAAAATATTTCCTAAACATCCGAGCCCTAATTATTATTATTATTATTATTATTATTATTATTATTATTATTATTATGGTGATGACTAAAGCCCGGATTTTTATGCAGTAACAGGTTAGATTGCAAACTAATTTGGTTAGTAGGAGGTGTCGGTCACCCGCTCTTCCAAAATGTAGCAAGAGTAACATAAATTATAGGGGTTCTGATGGGCCGTACCTCTAACGTTTATGCAAACCCCATAGCATAATCGTTGTGAAGGTAGACTATACTTGCTACTCGCTTCAGTAAGGTTGCATTCTAACCTATTAATGCACAAAAATCCGGGCTCTAGTGATGACATTAATGATAAGCTTTACGTATCATGTTTTGTTTTGTTTTGTTTTGTTTTGTTTTGTTTTGTTTTGTTTTGTTTTGTTTTGTTTTGTTTTGTTTTGTTTTGTTTTGTTTTGTTTTGTTTTGTTTTGTTTTGTTTTGTTTTGTTTTGTTTTGTTTTGTTTTGTTTTGTTTTGTTTTGTTTTGTTTTGTTTTGTTTTGTTTTGTTTTGTTTTGTTTTGTTTTGTTTTGTTTTGTTTTGTTTTGTTTTGTTTTGTTTTGTTTTGTTTTGTTTTGTTTTGTTTTGTTACACAAGGGGATTCCTAGGTTATCGTCTTTCTAAGAAGACCTTGCTCAAACCGAGTATCGTCATAGAAGAAATAGAATGCATTGCAATTTTAAATTGACACGGCCTTAAATAAGAAAGAATCGCTTTGAACTCTCACTCTACTAGACAATAGCGAAAGAACTAAGACTATAAATATTGTTTTTCATCACAAAATTAGTGAACTAGTGAGTAGCGTTTGATTAAAATAAGATGTAATGGATGATCTTCGCGTGATGCAGCAGTTCTTGTTTGACGTAAATCATGAATAATGACTTGCATGTCCTTTTTCGTGCCCAGATATCAAACAACAAAATAATTATACCTCATGCAAGCTACAGATGTAAACAAAATATGAGGAGCAACCAGTCAAAACGTATAATGTCCGTTAGTAAAAAAAAGGAGTCTGGTGAAAGCTAAAAACTGATGGCTACTAAAGTATTTAATAAAATGTAATGTAGTTTTCACAGTTCCTTATTGGGATACTGAATAAGATGCAATGTTGAAAGAGATCATTAATTTATTTAGGATGTTAGAAAGTCCATTTATATTCTGGATATTGTACGTTTTGATTGATTATATGGGACATTACATGTTTTGATTAGTTTATTGTTTTTATCATAATGATTTCACATTAATTTTGATACCGGAAAATTATAACTTCGCTCGCGACGATTCGTAAGTTGATAAAAATTAATTGTTCTTGCACTAAGACATTATCTGAAAATCTCTATATAAAAACACGCCGAAAAATTGCATTTCATTTACGCCAGAACATCTTTTTAAACCACGTATGAGGCAGTGCCTTTTGGGGCTAACATGACCAAGCTACTGGCAGAGCTAAATCTGGAACATGCGACATGGAACTCTACATGTGAGAAACAGTAAAAAAAAAAGGTTTCTTTATTTCTAAAAGAGATTACAAATACCAATTTTCACGCCTGTAACATGTTAAGTTTATGAGATATACTGTAAATTTACTAATTTTAAAAACTCCCCCATTCCTTGGCTGAGAGTTCATCGTTGAGGCCTTCGGTTCACAGAGTTCCGGTTTCGATTCCTGGTTGGGTCGGATATTTTAATCACGTGCGATTAATTCTTCTGGCTCGAGGACAGGTCACTTGTGTTTGTCCCAACACTCTCCTCTTCATATTCATTCAACACACCATATAACCAACAACAACAGGAACGCGCAATAGTAATTACATCCCTACACATAGGGTTGGCGTCAGGAAGAGCATCCGGTCGTAAAATAGCGTCAAATCCACATGTGCGATACAGTTCACACCCGCAACCCCACAGGTGCGGGAAAACCGGTAGAAGAGAAGAAGATACTCATTTTAAAATATCACCCGCTTTTTTTTATTTTCAACCCCTTAAGTGGATTTTCCAGAAAAAGTGCGTTCATTCATTTTTAAAAGAGATTCCAAGTACGGCCTACCAATGTTAACGTCTGTAACATCTTCCGTTTCTGAGATAAATGTATCCTCATATAAAGAATTCAACTCCTTCCTCACTTCTTTTCAACCCCCACCCCTTAAGTGGATTTTCTGAAAAAAAAATTGTGTTCTTTTATTTTAAAGGACATTTTAAATACCAAATTTTATGTCTGTAATATGTTACGTTTTTGTGATATATTGTAGATAATCTCGTTGCTGTAAGCATACTGGAGCAGATGTTGCCATGGTTATGGCAGTTCGTTTCTTTATCCGATTCCTAGAGCAGGGGTAGTGTGGTGCCAATATCTCAATAGCGGTTGGTTTTAGGGCCTTAAAACATGGTTTTCGAGTTTTGTTTTTTGCGTCAAGGCTTAAAATGAGCTTGTACGACAAATTCGATATATTGTCTATATTAGCCTAGTATTTTTGTATCTCCCCACGTCGCCCCCCCCCCTCGAATTGTTTTGAAAATAAAATATAGCCTATAGCACTCACGGATAATGTATCTTTCTATTAGTGAAATCGTTTTTAGAATCAGTCCAGTAGTTCCTGAGATTACACATTACATACAAACAAACTTTACCTCTTTATATTAGTATAGACAAAATTAGACTTTAAATCCCTTCAAATTTACAGTACCTATTTAGAAAAATTATAAAATTAATATTTACCTCAAAGAATTCAATAAAGACTACAATTACTTTGAAAAAGTTTATCTGGTGGATGATGGGAATTTTTAAGAGTAAGGGATGGATCAGGGGGACGGATACAGTAAGGTTGAACATAGAGAAGAATTTCAAATGCTGATATCCTGTAAAGAAACCCCAGCGGTTGGAAGGAAATTTTTGAATAGCAATGAACAAAATATGGTAAGTGAGGACGAGAATGGGTATAGAATTATTAGGATGATATGCAAAGACTGGTATAAGCCTAGTAAACTCAGTAAGTTATTAATTGTAAATAGAAATGTATGTAGGAGGAAGTTGCAAGATCATGTAATGCGTTTAGAGCAGACTACGGATAGATAGACGTTTGAGTTATAGATCGGTTAGCTAAGAATCTGTCAGTACTGGTAATTAGTATAGTGAGTATTAGTATCATTGTATTGTCGTTGTTGTTAGTACTCCAAAATGTAATTAATTGTTAAATTGCATATAATGGGTTAGGATCTAATAGATGGAATGTTTCTTCCTAAGCTGTTGGTGTTCCCTAGCTGTAGGATGAGAACATCCATTCACTTATTCAATCATTCATTCATTCATTCATTCATTTATTCATTTATCCATTCATTCATAATCAGGAATCTCTCCACAGTTACTGGTAATCTGTTACTGGGAATGAAGAGTTTCCTTTGCTTTTCATGCATGCATGAATTCCATTCATTCATTCATTCATTCATTCATCCATTCATTCATTCATTCATTCGATTCATTTATTCATTAACCCATTCATTCACTTATTCAATAATCAGGACTCTCTCCGCAGTTACTGGCAATCCGTTACTGGGAGTGAAGAGTTTCCTTTGCTTTTCATTCATGCATGAATTACATTCATTCATTAATTCATTCATTCATTCATTCATTCATCAATTCATTCATAATCAGGAATCTCTCCGCAGTTACTGGTAATCTGTTACTGGGAATGAAAAGTTTCCTTTGCTTTTCATGCATGCATGAATTCCATTCATTCATTCATCCATCCATCCATTCATTCGATTCATTCATTCACTCATTCATTCATTCATTCATTCATTCATTCATTCAATAACCAGGACTTTCTCTGCAGTTACTGGTAATCCGTTCCTGGGAGTGAAAAGTTTCCTTTGCTTTTCATGCATGCATGGATTCCATTCATTCATTCATTCATTCATTCATTCATTCATTCATTTACTTATTCAATAATCAGGACTCTCTCCGCAGTTACTGGTAATCCGTTCCTGGGAGTGAAGAGTTTCCTTTGCTTTTCATTCATGCATGAATTCCATTCATTCATTCATCCATTCATTCATTCATTCATTCATTCAATAATCAAGACTCTCTCCGCAGTTACTGGTAATCCGTTCCTGGGAGTGAAGAGTTTCCTTTGCTTTTCATTCATGCATCAATTCCATTCATTCATCCATTCATTCATTCATTCAATAATCAAGACTCTCTCCGCAGTTACTGGTAATCCATTACTGGGAGTGAAGAGTTTCCTTTGCTTTTCATGCATGCATGAATTCCATTCATTCATTCATTCATTCATTCATCCATTCATTCGATTCATTCATTCATTCACTCATTCATTCATTCAATAACCAGGATTTTCTCCGCAGTTACTGGTAATCCGTTCCTGGGAGTGAAAAGTTTCCTTTGCTTTTCATGCATGCATGAATTTCATTCATTCACCCATTCATTCATTCATTCATTTATTCAATAATCAGGACTCTCTCCGCAGTTACTGGTAATCCGTTCTTGGGAGTGAAGAGTTTCCTTTGCTTTTCATTCATGCATGAATTCCATTCATTCATTCATTCATCCATCCATTCATTCGATTCATTCATTCATTCACTCATTCATTCAATAACCAGGACTTTCTCCGCGGTTACTGGTAATCCGTTCCTGAGAGTGAAAAGTTTCCTTTGCTTTTCATGCATGCATGAATTTCATTCATTCACCCATTCATTCATTCGTTCATTCATTCATTTATTCAATAATCAGGACTCTCTCCGCAGTTACTGGTAATCCGTTACTGGGAGTGAAGAATTTCCTTTGCTTTTCATGCAAGCATGAATTCAATTCGATCATTCATCCACTCATTCATTAATTCATTCATCGATTCAGAGGTGGACATTATATGTTTTGATTGATCGTTCCTCATATGAGGAAACATTGCTTGTTCTTCCACCCCTTAATGACCATCTCGAGGCGGAAACTAGATTGTCAAGCTAATGAAACAATTTTGGGGATTTCAAAACATTTGAAGAAAGGTACTCGGTATAACGTCTACAACGGTAATTCGGAGAAGAAGCTATGGAAGAACGAAGAGTGCAAGTTACGCTTTCGACCAAGAAGGAACCCAAACCCTCCCTGGGAAAAAAGTGTACATTTGTCATTAATGTGACTGTTTTCACGACCTGTTGTTCCAGAAAAACACAATTGCATTCACTCGGGGGTGAGACAACACAAGTGTATAATATGCGGTAATACGTTATCATGAAACAAACTAAAGATTAACGAATAGAATAATGCTCTTCAGGACCTGCCCACCTGATGAGTTAAACTGAGCACTGTCCCTGCATTGCAGGAGGCCATAGCCCTTAGCGGATTCACACGGCTAATTTTATTTATTTATTTATTTATTTATTTATTTATTTATTTATTTATTTATTTATTTATTTATTTATTTATTTATTTATTTATTTATTTATTTATTTATTTATTTATTTATTTAGGTAGGTAGGTAGGTAGGTAGGTCGTGAGAGGCGACTAAAAGGGGTGACCAAGGGATGATTGTATTAGAACTATGAAACTACTTGTGATCAGTACCACCACGCGGAGAACACCAAGGGTCGCTTTTACTTGCGCGTAGTACCACGATATTAGGAGGTTTGTGATTACTAGCACACAGGAGCACCGTGCGGTCGGCTTTTGCAGTACCTGTGATTAGTACCACCATATGAGCAGGACCATGGGATGATAGCTACCATGGTTCTGCCTTGCCTATG
This sequence comes from Anabrus simplex, assembly GCF_040414725.1. NCBI lineage: Eukaryota > Metazoa > Arthropoda > Insecta > Orthoptera > Tettigoniidae > Anabrus > Anabrus simplex. The sequence continues at coordinate 176,266,000 of NC_090279.1, read as the reverse complement.
TTTAGTACCCACTATATGAGGAATATCACGGGATAGCGGAAGGTCCCTGTGGTTATTACTCTTATGTGATGAACACCATAGGGTTGCGTTGCCTGTAAATGGCGCCGCAATGTGAGAAAACCCATAGGTCTGTGTTATATGTCGAATTTCATAACCTGTGAGTAGTACCATAATGTGTGGAATACCGCGAGTCTCTGCTACTTTTGATTAGTACCGCATCATGACAAATACCATGGTTCTACTTTCCTAGCGATAAGTACCGTTTACTAGGTTGAAACGTGCTGTTGCACAAGGAACCTTTGAGTAGATGTCACTGTACGATGACACAAATTACAAAATAATATCTTACTGTCAGTTGATAAACCATCTTCTTTAAATTCTGATACGTAACTTTTCAATTTTAAACTGGTTGACTGAGCTACTTTAGGCATATTGTAACAACGTTAATGTCTTCTATGAATATCACTATACAACTGCACACACTTAACGTACAAGAACACTATGATCCGTCTCACTGCTAATTCAAACTGTGAATGACAGGTAGTGAACTAGATGGAGTTATGAAACAATCAAAGAGAATGCCAGAATTACGAACTAATCCGGAAACCACTAGCACATCGTCGATGACTTGGATTTTAGACCTCCTTTATACTGCAAGTATCCTCGATTCAGTATTATGCTCTAGCAGCAGTCCCTTGGTCAGTAAACCTATTATTTTTCCGTCAGTTTCTATGAATGTAAGGTATTGCGGGTGGCATCCACTGATTGTTTTAAATTCATATCCATCCATTCATTCTTCGTCCTCATGTTTGCCAGTGGAGAATTTTGGGCTTTTAATTTTGTCATTCCATCTCGTCTCATTCCGTACCATTAGGGGCCGATGACCTCGATGTTAGGCCCCTTTAAACAACAAGCATCATCATCAGCAATATTTCGGTTCCCATCATTTCTTACTTGTCAACTGTTCCTCACACACCACAAATGCCGTATTGCACAACATTTGAGTTACAGAATATTTTGTGCTTCAAGGGAGGAAGTGTTTGCTTCGAGAAATCGAGAAATTCGTGTAATCGAATTTCGAGTGATAGAGAAATAAATACACATGAAAAATAAGACAAACGGCCGGGAGATTTAAGTTACTTCAAGATACTGAAAATTCAGGTAAAGGATGTTTAAGATATCGAGATTCGACTGTACATCAAATTTCTTTTCGAGTATATCTTACAGTTTTAAAAGCCTAAAATCCCAGCAATGTACTTCCGGGAGTACTTCCCTGAACATTTAAGTGTGCAGTACTGTGTACCAGCCAGTACTACCAATGAGAGAAGAATTGAAACCGCTTATTACTCCAATGGCAATTGAAGTATTTCTTTGTATTCATTGTATGCTAAGTTGCATAAAATGTCCACAGTGAGGTTCAGGATTTGGTGTGGATTTCATAGTCATTTTTATAATGGTTAAGACCTAGCTCTGGCACTTCTGATTTCTTTCTTTCTTTCTTTCTTTCTTTCTTTCTTTCTTAATCGCTTTACTCTCCAGGGTTGAGTTTCCCCTCGAACTCAGCGCGAGATCCCACCTCTACTGCCTCCAAGGCAGCGTCCTAATTAATAATTAATTAATAATATTTGTTTTACGTCCCACTAACTATTCTTTTACTGCTTTCGGAGACGCCGAGGTGCCGAAATTTAGTCCCACAGGAGTTCTTTTACGTGCCCGTAAATCTACCGACACAAGGCTGACGTATTTGAGCACCTTCAAATACCACCGGACTGAGCCAGGTTCGAGCCTGCCAAGTTGGGGTCAGAAGGCCAGCGCCTCAACCGTCTGAGCCACTCAGCCCGGCAGGCAGCGTCCTGGAGCGTGAGACTTTGGATTGGGGGATAAAACTGCGGAGGAGGACCAGTACCTCGCCCAGGCAGCCTCACCTGCTATGCTGAACAGGGGCCATGTGGGGGATGGGAACATTGGAAGTGATAGACAAGGAAGAGGAAATGAAGCGGACGTGGCCTTAAGTTTGGTACCATCCCGGCATTTGCCTGGAGAAGAAGTGGGAAACCACGGAAAACCACTTCGAGGATGGTTGAGGGAGGAATCGACCCACCCCCGTCCTGAGTGGATCTCGTTCCGGCTTTTGTGGAGCTGTGGAGGATCAAACCAGCCTTCGGGCTGAATATCCGACAAACAACACTTTTTTGCTAGTGGCTTTACGTCGCACCGACACAGATAGGTCTTATGGCGACGGTGGGATAGGAAAGGTCTAGGGGTTGGAAGGAAGCGGCCGTGGCCTTATTTAAGGTACAGCCCCAGCATTTGCCTGGTATGAAAATGGGAAACCACGGAAAACCATATTCAGGGCTGCCGACAGTGGAATTTGAACCCACTATCTCCCGGATGCAAGCTCAAAGCCGCGCGCCCCTGACCGCACGTCCAACTCGCCCGGTAACAACACAATATTAAAGAATGAGTTAGTTCTGATTTGCGTCTATATAGGGTATAAAAATTAATACAATTTTGAACGAGCTATGAATTTTTTTGTTTTGTTTTTTGTAAATTCTAGTCAATTTTTTTAAAATTAAAAAGCAATCCCGGGCCACAAAATATGGCTTCGCGAGCCACCATTGGGAAAGCCCTGCTCTAGAGGAAAGGCGGGCATAATTCGGCACAATGAGCAGCGCTCCTTCTCAGGCATCGTCACTGCATGGAGATTTTCCTCTTCTTCTTTCTGGGCCTTGTCGAATTACCTCGGGTAGGCATTTTGTTTGGAATAAGGGGAGTACAAATGGTGGTAATTGTAAAAGAAATCTATTTTTAGTTTTTACGGATATTACTTGGAGTTTCCTCTTTAATTTTATGTATGTTTCATTGATTTCGGATGACTATAGCAAAGCAAAGCAAAGTCACCTCCGTACAGACCATAAAGGCCCTTGGAGAAGTGGAAGGTAAAGGCTTCCACCATTGTTAACCTCAGCACGTGATGGGGTAGAGTGGGTAATTCCACGCCCGGCGCCCAGGAATTAACCAGGTACTCATTTTTGGTGTAGGCTGAGTAAACCTCAGGGCTATATGCACCTCCGGAAGTAGAAATCTCGTTTCTTAAATTTTACGACTTCCTGGCGGGGATTCAAACCCACTTCCTTCCGTATGGAATAAGGGCGAACCGAGCACGCCTTTACCGCCTCGGCCAGGCAGCCCCTGTCGGATGACTATAACTATCTATAAACCTAAAGGTAATATGTTACTGCACAAGCCTTTTCTCCAGATTTCATAAGCACTTGTGCAGTTAAGAATATCCTGGGAAGTATTTTCTCTAGAAGGCGGTAATTTATGCTAATTTATAGTAAAAATCCCGTTACATAATTTGGCTACATTGGTTGCTATGATGTCACATCATAATATCTGGAGTTCATGCGGTAAGAAACATGTTACCATCGACGTCTTGTAAGTGGCATTACACTTTCAAATGCGATTTCTGATAAACTACATTTTTTGTGAATGTTTACAATTTTGTCAGAAACTACTTAAGATTTGAAATTTTCTCTCTCATAACAGCATTATTGTTTTTATATGAATCTACAACGGTAGCGATATGACACACAGTTTGATCATAAATATTTTTTGGAAATAAATAAATTTAAAAGTGTATAGACTTGATTTAAAAATCCATTTCTTGAGTTTTAATAAAGCTAGAACCAAGAAAGTAGATCAGTAAATGTATTAGATACGAATCTACATCCCAGAAAAATTTAGTCCTTTAACCTTGGACAGTTGCAAAGAAACCGGGATGTTAAATTTAACATTATCAGGATAGGCCTTTGATTCTCCCCTTAAGACAAATACCTTTCCTGATGCCAACCCTATGTGCAAGGATGTACTCATTATTACGTGTTTCTATGGCGGTTAGTGGTTAGATGTGAATTAAGATGCCTAACAGGAAGGACACGGGACCTCGCCCTAGCACTCTCAGAACTTCAGACTGTGCTTCTCAGTTGCTGAATTATGAATAGAGCCCGGATTTTTATACATTAATAGGTTAGAATGCAAAGTTTCTGAAGCGAGTGGCAAGTAGAATCTACCTTCACAACGATTATGCTGTGGGGTTTGCATAAACATTAGGGGTACGGCCCATCAGAACTCCTATAATTTATGTTACTCTTGCTACATTATGGAAGAGCGGGTGGCCGACACTTCCTATTAACCAAAATTAGTTTGCAATCTAACCTGTTACGGCATGAAAATCCGGGCTCTAATTATGAAGTACCTGTGTGACTTTCATCTTCGCATTCCTCTGAATGAGACCTCTGGACGTCGCAGACCAACATCACTTCAGAAGATCTACTATCTTTTTTTGGAATTTCTTCACCTCGTATCTGAAGAATTGGGAGCTGTGGCATTGTATTGTGATACAAATGTTCCGGACTTACTTTGAAAGAATTACTTTTAGTATTTTCTTTTCGGGGAATTGCTTGTTGTACTCCTGTTGTTGTTGTTGCTGTTGTTGTAAGTTACAGTGTACAATTTTGACATACTTAAGCTTCGTGTGAATTTGTATAGGACGGTGATGTAATGTTAAGCTAGTAGTAAGCTCAATCTATAGTATTAAGTGAAATCTGTTTCGATAGAATACCCATCTCTACATTTTGAAAAAATCTCAGAGAATAATCAATTCATGAATGGTAGTAAAAATGGGAACACACTTCAAAAGGCATAGTTACAAAGGAATACTTTCCAACAGTTGCAGGTAGATTAAAATACAAAATCAACTTGACACCAAATATGACTACAATACTGACTGGAGATGGAAATATTGCTTCGTGCTTATATAGACTTAAAATACATAACTCCGAGTGTTCCTGTAACAGCAGCCCTTAGATAATAGATCATATAATTTGCGTGTGCAGTGAAGTGAAAAATATTAGGTAATTCTTGATAAATAGTGTTAATAGAGATGATAATTAGCCAAAGCAGAATTCTGTGCTATTAAATAAGTAATTAAAGGAATTTTTCAAATTTGTTAATGCTCTGTACTTTCAAGCTTTCAGGAAAAGGGAAGACTGACACTGATAAGATTGACAGTCATCTAGAAATTTAATTATTCAAATGTAATTTATGTTTGTGCATTTGTAAGAAAATGTATTGTGCATGTACGGTAGCACTACTCATATAGTGGAGCATACAGAGAGTACGTACAGTACAAAAAACCTATAGTATTGTAAGCCGCAATGTTAAGCACTGGAAATACTTCAGTTGTATGTGAATTTGTATATGATAGTGCTGGATTAAACTAGTAGTATTTATTGTAATTTTAGATTAATAATGTATATTTTAGGAGGAATTAAAATAAAAAGTTGAAACACACACTTACCACTGTCCATAGTTCATACGTATCATATTAGGTGTATATTTTAATTTTTATTGTAAATTATTTATAAAATTAGAAATAAGAAATGGGAATGTTCTGCAAGTGAGCAGAAATGCCTGTTGAACAAAAATCAAATAAATAAAAATTAAAAAAATTTGGAATTGGTTGTTGTACTCTTGTTGTAGTCGTTTTTGTTGTTGTTGTTGTTGTTTTTGTTGTTGTTGTTGTTGTTGTTGTTGTTGTTGTTGTTGTTGTTGAGTAATTATCTTTTAACTTTACTTTATTATCACACTACTGTAAGATATCATTGCCACCGGGATATTTCCCAACTGCGATCTATTTGTTAATAAAAAAGTATACCCGGTACTTAATTCTAAAACTATCTTCTTCTACTCTTGTTGTCCATCCACTGGCCACTTGCCTTACTCGGCAGGTTGAACGAGAGTCTGATTCCTGCTGGATGTGCGAGCAAGTTACCTTTCTTGGACAAAGCTGGTTCTCTGCTGCATTTACTGCAAATGTCTTCAGGTGAGGATTTTTTTTTGCTAGGGGCTTTACGTCACACCAACACAGATAGGTCTTATGGCGACGATGGGATGGGAAAGGCTAGGAGTTGGAAGGAAGCGGCCGTGGCCTTAATTAAGGTACAGCCCCAGCATTTGCCTGGTGTGAAAATGGGAAACCACGGAAAACCATCTTCAGGGCTGCCGATAGTGGGATTCGAACCTACTATCTCCCGGATGCAAGCTCAGAGCGCGCCTCTACGCGCACGGCCAACTCGCCCGGTCAGGTGAGGAATAGAGAGAAAACTAATGTGATATACCTTATTTTATTATTCTGTTCTTCGGGTTACTGACGGAGTTGGAGGAGTCATCGACTTAAAGGGCACTATTTCGCATTGAATTGCTGTAGGCCTAATTCCGTCATTCAGTGCATCCGAACAGTTCTAACTTTTAACTCATTATGGAAATCCTCGCCTGCTTCGGACTCATTGCTTTGTGCATCTAATTACAACAAATTTGTGGTCGTGTCTCTCGGCTTCCTAACTTCCTTTATTCCCCACCCTATTCTATTTCCTGTTTAAATTTTGGTATCGATTCAGAGTGTATGGATCCCTTGGATACTTCTGCATAAGAATTTAAGAATTTTAGCCTCTAGTCCATTAATCTTTCTTGTATCACATCGCTGTATGTTGTTAGTTGCTTTAAATATCCCCCTTTTCAAAATAACTTTACTTACACTTACGTAAATTAGGTTTTTTGGTTGACCTTGTTAAACAATTACCTTATTTTCTTGCCTAATTTGCCTATTTATTGTTCAAATGCACTCCCCGTGGTATATTCGTGTTTGTTAATGTATACACATGTACGGGCTGGGTAAACTACTTAACTCAAACTGACGCTCACCAGTTTTTAATTGTAATTATCTAAATATCTTGGGGTAACATTTTTGTGAAATTCATAACCTTAAACTCTGATTGGAAATTATTCCTGCTATTGTAAGTTGTTCTCCCGCTGGTCTGGAAATTTATACACTATGTTAGTTAGAGAAAAAAAATAAAAAAGTAGCTGTTATTAATGAAACGATCATTTCCTTTAGTTTAGCTTTATTTATCTTTGCCACACTCTACATTTCCGTAACACTCTGGGGCTTATGATTTTATATTATACTGCGTATGCCTAGTATAACAACTGTTCTATTATTAATCTTGCCCTCTTTACCTATTCTCTATTGTCGAACTCGTACTCGTCCAATAACCTGTTACAGCATCTGAGAAGAAACTGACACAAGACACCCCCTGTGCGGCCATCAACCAGCCTGACAGATGCTCAAGTCCGGAAGCAGCTCTTGTAAGGGGAGTAGCAGCCCACAAGTGTTCATAAGGAGGTACCCGTACGAAGATATGGAAGACAGAAGTCAAGTAACCCAATCATCTCTCTACCAGAGAAAATGGCACCAGGTCATAGCTTACCATTTGTAATTTGAACATTGTTGAACAGGCTGTTAATTGCTTTAAATATTCCCCTTTCGGAATAGCTTTACTTTCACTTAGGTAAGTTAATTCTTTTTTGGTTGACCTTGTTAAAACAATTAGCTTATTTTCTTGCCTAATTTAATAGTTCCACTTATTTATTGTTCAAATACACTCCCCGTGGCATATTAGTGTTTGCTAATGCGACTGTGATATCTCACAAAAACCACTTCACTTGTTGATGGAAAAGAATCTACAAAAAATGAGAAATGAGCTGCTAGTCATTAAGTGCGGTAACAGTAAATATCTACAAGGAGTACTTCCTCTTAAAGTAGTTCAATGTAGATTCGTAAATATGTTTCTTTTCTGGAGCTGGGCTCTTTAATACCCACCTCTCAAATTTTGAATTTTTCATTTCTATTGGAATATACCCGACTTGGTTCCTTTTATCTCAACCTGACTAGTGTTCCCCACCCCGAAAAATAGTGCAGAAAATGCAGAAAACAGATACGAAGACTATTTTTTAAGTAAAGTCCGTTTGTCAATAGGAACTTTTCCTTAGAATTTGGTTTGCGTCGCACCGACACAGATAGCCCTTATGGCGACGATGGGATAGGAAAGGCCTAGGAGTGGGAAGGAAGTGGGCGCGGCCACAGTCCCAGAGTTTTCCTGGATAAAGAAGGGAAACCAATGAAAACTATCTTCAGGGTTGCCGACAGTGGGGTTTGAACCCACTATCTCCCGGATGCAAGCTCACAGCTGCGCGCCCCTAACCGCACGGCCAAATCGCCCGGTCAATAAAGTAATACAGTAATGATATTGCCAAAACCTTTTTATTATGTTCTCTTTACACATTAAGCTATCATTAAATAGTTACCGTGTCTGTTAAAACATTTATCATAGCATTCCACCGACTCCTTGGCTGAACGGTCAGCGTACTGGCCCGGGGTTCGATTCCCGGCCGGGTCGGGGATTTTAACCTTAATTGGTTAAGTCCAATGGCACGGGGGCTGGGTGTATGTGTTGTCTTAATCATCATTTCATTCTCATCACGACGCGCAGGTCGCCTAAGGACGTCAAATAGAAAGACCTGCACCTGGCGAGCCGAACCCGTCCTGGTGTATCCCGGCACTAAAAGCCATACGACATTTCATTTTTCATAGCATTCCACCAATCTTTGTATCCCCTCATCGTAGAACACTGCCGCCTGTGACTGAAGCCAATCTTCAACTATTGTTTTCACTTCTTCGTCGGTGTCAACCCGCTGAACGGCGAAGAACTACTTCATCTAACTGAACAGATGATAATCGCTCAGTGCAAGGTCCGGGCTGTACGGTGGAGGTCCATTTGCTCCCATCCAAAATGTCGGTTTGAGCAGCAGGATGAGGTTGTGCATTGTCATGCAGCAACAAAACTCCAGGTGACAATAGGCCATCTCGCTTATTTTTAAAACAGCATGCCGATGAATGTCCACAGCTGAGACGTTCTTTGCTGTAAAATATCGGCGGGCCGCTCAGTTACCTAAGATTTCTTAACTGCCCACACATACGCAATGATGTTACGACTGCAACGGGTGTCATCTCATACCTAAGGCATGCCGGGAGACAGTGCGCGAGTGCATTTTAACAGGAGCACCAACTCAACAAAACTACATCCGATTGGACCTTAGTTAAAAAATAACCTTCGTATCCAAACCATCAATTCCGTAAATACAAAAATAAAATGGGCATAGTGCCATTTACCTCCAGTGCACAGATATTTGAACTGGATGGCTTTATTAAGTTTAATTCACCATACAGCAAATGCCATCCATTTGGCCGCCGCATTCAAGGTCCTACCTATCCTACTGTCCCTTTTAAATCTTCCTCTGGTTAATGTTGCTTGTTTGTGTACGAAATCTAAACCACTCTGCACATAAGATTGCGTCACAGTTACCAATAAATGACAAGCAATTACTCTCTATTATGCACTGTCAGCGCTATTCTTTTGTCTTTGCAAGGACTTCTTAGAAAAAAGATACTGCAACAATCAGTATCTGACAGGCAGATGTTTTGAAACTTAGGGTAGGACAGTAAAAAGGTGACGTATTTTAATAAATCGAGTACACTCACTAAAAAGCATGACACTGAGCAGTTTGGGTGTCAATATTCTTTAGGTGGTGAAGTAAATACACACAAGGAAAAAGTAACAGGAGGAAGAATCTATCCCTTAACCATTCTGATCAGTATCTTCATTGGTTATTGGTTAATTATTTACAGCACATAAATGCCCATGTTTTGTGTCCCATCTTGCACAAAAAGGCAGAAATTTAATACTTGAAAGAATGTACATCAAATGTGAACCATGCATAGGTAGCACGCAGTTTGGTTTCCGTAATAGATTTGGCACCAGAGAGGAATTGCTGGGGACGCAGGGTTCAATCAAACAAAATCAACATTGATCTGCATTTAGGGCAGTCGCCCAGGAGGCAAATTTCCTATCTGTTGTTTCCCTAGCCGTTTCTTAAATGTTTGCAAAGAATTGGGAAATTTATTGAACATCTCCCTTGGTTAATTATTCCAATCCCTAACTCCCCTACCTATAAACGAATATTTGCCCCAACTTATTCTCTTGAATTCCAACTTTACCTTCCTATTGTGATCTTTCCTACTTTTAAAGACGCCACTCAAACTAATGTCATTCCACGCCATCTCTCCACTGACAGCTCGGAACATACCACTTAGTCGAGCAGCTCGTCTTCTTTCTCCCATTTCTTCCCAGCCCAAACTTTGCAACATTTTTGTAACGCTACTCTTTTGTCGGAAATCACTCAGAACAAATCGAGCTGCTTTTCTTTGGATTTTTTCCAGTTCTCGAATCAAATAATGCTGCTGTGGATCTTTTACACTGGAACCATACTTTAGCTGCGGCCTTAACAGAGATTGATATGCCCTCTCCTTTACATCCTTACTACAACCGCTAAACAGCCTCATAACCATGTGCAGAGATCTGTACCCTTTATTTACAATCATATTTATGTAATTACCCTAATGAAGGTCTTTCCTTATATTAACACCCAGATACTTACAATGATCCCAAAGGGAACTTTCACCCCATCAACGCAGTAATTAAAATTGAGAGGACTTTTTCTATTTGTGAAGCTCACAAGCCGACTTTTAACCCCGTTAATCATCATACCATTGCCTACTGTCCATCTCACAACATTATCGAGGTCATTTTGCAGTTGCTCACAATCTTGTAACTTATACTACAGACGGTGGATTACTATTATTAATTTTCCTTATTCCGCGGGACGGAGAATAAAAGTGTCCTCAAATGCTAGAAAATATGAGGTCGTATCTGTGGGATCTGCAGTAACACTCTTACTAGAATTCTGTTGTGGTAATTAGGGTAGATTTAACTGCAGTCTAGTATTGTATAATTCTTGTGTATTATTCTCTGTTTCCAGTAATTAACAGCAAGTTTCATCCTGTGTTAGAGTGTTGTAGGAATTACCAACAAAGTAATATACAAGGCGGAGTCATGGAAGAACGAAGGGCTCCCTTTACATAAGATGCTGTAATGGTGTAGTGGTTAGCGTGATTAGCTGCCACCCCCGGAGGTCCGGGTTCGAATCCCGGTTCTGCCAGAAATTTGAAAAGTAGTACGAGGGCTTGAACGGGGTCAATACAGTCTCGGGAGGTCAACTGAGTAGAGGTGGGTTCCATTCCCACCCTAGCCATCTGTGGTTTTTCACTTCTCCTCCGGGATGGTACCTAACTTAAGGCCACGGCTGCTTCCTTCCCTCCTCCTTGCCTGTCCCTTCCAATCTTCTCATCCGTCTACAAGGCCCCTTTTCAGCATAGTGGGTGAGGCCGCCTGGGCGAGGTACTGGTCCTCCTCCCCAGCTGTATCCCCCTACCCAAGGTCTGACGCTCTAGGACACTGCCCTTGAGGCAGTAGAGGTGCGATCCCTCTCTGAGTCCGAGGGAGAAACCGAATCTGGAGGGTAAACAGATTAAGAAGAAAAAGATTCAGAAAAAACTTAATTTGAAGACCTACAAAATCGAAAGCTCATAAAATTTATCAAGAGTAGCATTAGTAATGAAGTGATCTGTCTCTTCTGCTGCCACTCATCTCCGATAGATAGGGAGTTATATCACTTCGCACATGTTACATGATTGTTACGTCAACCACGGGTATTAGAACTAGTTACAAATACATATACTAAATAGTCAACGACATATATACAACAAGCTATTCATACAATTCTTACTTTTCGCATAGTGTGCTGGTAAGATATACAGCATTCAGACCAACTCACATTTTGTGGGCGGATGCAGAGTGGGTCTCGCCCCAAAAGTACCCACGGCTGGTCCGACAGCTCTGCACTCCGACAGGCTAACCGAGCAGAGGAGGGTTGGCCACGGCTCCACCGTAGCTCTACTACAGGTTGGTAAGAGTAGTTCACCGGAAGGACTTGGTGTCGGAACTGCTCAGTCCCTGGAATGAATAGTTGTTTGGGAACAGTTCTTTTAGTTAAAAAACGTTTAAGCTATTCAGGATTTTTGCAACCGTGGAATTACCAGCCAGTGTAGCAGTTGGCTCATGAGTTGGATTGCTACACCTTTCGAAGACGCTGACTAGTGCGACGTTGAGACGCCACTGCAAGCCTATTAGGTAGGACAATGCAGTGACAGTGCACTAGGGGAAGCATGTGCCTGCACTTGTACACGCGAGCACAGAAATGGTGTCCCGGTATAAACAAAGCATGATATACCCCCAACAATGGCCCGTGACCTGCACGTGGGTATGTCATTCCTGCTCCCGCTTCACACCACAGCAGCTGAATGTATCTTTAAAAATTAACGATCATGATTGTTTTAAAGGGTATAGTAATGAGGTTCGGTGATCCCACATTTTTAATATTTTGATTATCAAATTTGGGCTATGATTTCAAACCCTCTAAATATCGCATAATGTGCCTTTGAATTAGGCCTATTTTTGCTTTGAGTACTTTACATCACTAATACAAAAACGTAAAACATTGTTTCGAAAATTACATAAATTTTGCCCAAGTTTTATGGTTTCCCTACTGGTGTTTCGTATTGCAATCATTCTGCACAAGTAAATTTATATTTCACTAGAAAGTTCTCTCCGTGCACTCCTGTAGAAGAATACCGGGCCAACTTTCTGGTTAGTCTTACTCCAACTCCTACTACTAGGGTGTGAGGAAAAGTGCGAACACGGAAATTTGCAAAATCACATAATTAAAGTGGAAATTCACGCACACTGGGGATTATTACTACTTGACTAGGGTTTCCCAGGTCTTGGTAAATATTTCGTTGCTGGAAATTTGCGAACACTATGTTCGAAAATAAGAAACAAGACATGTAATGTAAGCGAACCCTGTAAATAAAAATAAAATAATCTTTAATCCATACAACTTATTGAAACTGATTTCCATCACACTTTACACAGGATTTGGACCGTCAAAATGATACTTATTATCTTACGATTTTGGCGTGTTTAAAATCAGCCTTCATAGGCTTCGTCATTTTTTCATATACTGTATTTGTCGTTTAAAATCGGCTTTTATAGGCTTCATCATTTATACATACGTAACAACTTTGCTTTTGTTTCTCTATACTTACGACACGCGTAACCATTATAATGGGCGAATGGCCTACCCCTGATCGTGGTAACAATTTCTATACTTAATATGAAGTTTAGAATTAAAGCGAACAAAAGTACGGGTATGCGCCTCGAACAAGCGATGAAACTGGCCGCAGCGGAAATCCCCACTATTGTTCGCATTAGTTACAAAATTACCTGGTAGATGTTTGTGACGTGGTATGGGAGATTGCAAATGCAATGTCGATGTTAAAATCGGAAAGCTAATCCAGGTTGGATGGGATTCTCAGGATAGTGTTCGCATATTTGCGGCAATAAAACATTTACCAAGACCTGGGAAATCCTAGTCGGGTAGCAATAATCCCTAGTGTGCGCGAATTTCCGCTTTAATGATGTGTTCGCAAATTTCCGTGTTCGCACTTTTCCGGCATCCACTCCTAGTCCCATCACGCCCCGCTCAAATCGCATACAAGCCAGTCATTGGTCGGTTGGGACTAAAAGAACTACAGCTCCGTAGCTAGTCTCCCGACACGAAAATATAAACGTTTATGTTGACACTTACATAAATATACGGCAAGTTTTTATGGTTTTGCAACTGGCATCACATAAAACAATCTGCACAAGTAAATTTACATTTAACTAATCACTGGCCAGCCTTCTGTTGTGATTAGTCCTACTCCTATTCTTAGTTCCACCATGTCCCGTTCATATCGCATGCGAGCGTCTCATTGGTCGGTTGGGACTTAAAGAACTACAACTCCGTAGCTATACCTCTAATAACTAAAGATGAGTTCTGACAGCTAGGGCTGGAGGGAGGAGCATTACACGTGCAATTTAATGTTGTTGCCACATTCCAGCATTCCTTTCTCTTACCCCCTGCTTCCGGCTCACTTGTTCCCCCGTTCATTCTGACCGCTGTGTTCTGTTGTAGACTACCTGGCCAGACTGTGACTCACTTGGTCTCATGTTCCGTTATCATTAACATGGACCGGGCTGATAAGCTCAGACAGTAGAGAGCTGGACTTCTGATCCTAACTTAGTAGGTCAATCCTGGCTCAGTCCGGTGGTATTTGAAAGTGCTACAGGACGTAAAATTAATAACATTATTATTACACTGACTGACAGAGCAAATGCAACACCAAGAAGGAGTGGTCAGAACTTTATGCCAATTGCAGGGTAGACTGACGTCACTGAGGTATGCTCATGATGTGAAATGCGCTGCTGTGCTGCGCACGTAGCGAACGATAAATGGGACACGGCGTTGGCAAATGGCCCACTTCGTACCGTGATTTCTCAGCCGACAGTCATTGTAGAACGTGTTGTCGTGTGCCACAGGACACGTGTATAGCTAAGAATGCCAGGCCGCCGTCAACGGAGGCATTTCCAGCAGACAGACCACTTTACGAGGGGTATGGTGATCGGGCTGAGAAGGGCAGGTTGGTCGCTTCGTCAAATCGCAGCCGATACCCATAGGGATGTGTCCACGGTGCAGCGCCTGTGGCGAAGATGGTTGGCGCAGGGACATGTGGCACGTGCGAGGGGTCCAGGCGCAGCCCGAGTGACGTCAGCACGCGAGGATCGGCGCATCCGACGCCAAGCGGTGGCAGCCCCGCACGCCACGTCAACCGCCATTCTTCAGCATGTGCAAGACACCCTGGCTGTTCCAATATCGACCAGAACAATTTCCCGTCGATTGGTTGAAGGAGGCCTGCACTCCCGGCGTCCGCTCAGAAGACTACCATTGACTCCACAGCATAGACGTGCACGCCTGGCATGGTGCCGGGCTAGAGCGACTTGGATGAGGGAATGGCGGAACGTCGTGTTCTCCGATGAGTCACGCTTCTGTTCTGTCAGTGATAGTCACCGCAGACGAGTGTGGCGTCGGCGTGGAGAAAGGTCAAATCCGGCAGTAACTGTGGAGCGCCCTACCGCTAGACAACGCGGCATCATGGTTTGGGGCGCTATTGCGTATGATTCCACGTCACCTCTAGTGCGTATTCAAGGCACGTTAAATGCCCACCGCTACGTGCAGCATGTGCTGCGGCCGGTGGCACTCCCGTACCTTCAGGGGCTGCAAAATGCTCTGTTTCAGCAGGATAATGCCCGCCCACACACTGCTCGCATCTCCCAACAGGCTCTACGAGGTGTACAGATGCTTCCGTGGCCAGCGTACTCTCCGGATCTCTCACCAATCGAACACGTGTGGGATCTCATTGGACGCCGTTTGCAAACTCTGCCCCAGCCTCGTACGGACGACCAACTGTGGCAAATGGTTGACAGAGAATGGAGAACCATCCCTCAGGACACCATCCGCACTCTTATTGACTCTGTACCTCGACGTGTTTCTGCGTGCATCGCCGCTCGCGGTGGTCCTACATCCTACTGAGTCGATGCCGTGCGCATTGTGTAACCTGCATATCGGTTTGAAATAAACATCAATTATTCGTCCGTGCCGTCTCTGTTTTTTCCCCAACTTTCATCCCTTTCGAACCACTCCTTCTTGGTGTTGCATTTGCTCTGTCAGTCAGTGTATTTAACAGAGGTGGTACCTATAGCCTTCAACATGCCCTTTGTCCTATACTTTCTCTCTGTGCACTTTATTGGCATAAATATAGGACGTAAAACAATTTCTCTTCCTTGTTGATGAACAGTCACACCACTGCGGGCGGTATTTTTTTTTTCACGAGGTTGACGAGTCCTGGGCCTCCCTCTCCCTCGAGGAGTATTCATCGTACTCGAAATATACTGTATATTGAAATACAATGATTGTACGAAATTAGTATTTAAAATACCGTTAGATACTTACTAACGGCCACAAAACAGAAATAGAATGCCACTCACACTGAAGTGCTTGCGACAAGATCTAACTCAGAAGTGAAAGGATTGGCAACTCCAAACAAGACGAGCTGGCCAGAAGATTTATCTCCATGGCAACCGCAGCCGCCCCACCCTCGTTTCCATGGCAACCATTCCCCCCACTACCTTTATCCCGCCCCGCCCCGGCAGGCAGTAAATGGACCTCCCTCTAAGAAATGTCAGAATACAACTTTAGATATTAGAGGTATAGTCCTTCCTTGAGGAATTACTCATCGCAAGGAGTAGTCCTTTAGGAGCAGTTCAGTCAGGAACGACACATCTCGACGTTCTACGCCTCTGTATTCGGGAGACAGAGAGGGGCTTGTCCCTACCGTCAGCTGTCCTGAGAATAGTTTTACGTGATTCTCCATTCTCCTGCAATAAGACGAATTTCGGGACAGTTCCTAGTATAGGCTACGGCCGCCAACCCTCTCACTTTCACCGCACATCTCCTTCACCGTAACAAATCTAAGAGGCCCACCTCCCTCCTGCAGGGGAGCAATAAAAACTTTTTGTTTTAGTAGTAGTTTCACATTTATCGAACTAGCGAACTCCATCCGTTGTATACCTACATATCAGAGACGTAGATCTGCTGTTTGAGAAGATAAAAGAAAAGTGGTCAACTGCTGCCGGATATGACGCATTGAAAAGTCTTCCATTGCTCAAGAAACATGACTGTGTGTTTACTCTTGCATGATAGCCAAGGTAGCGGAGTAAACCGTGAGGTCAGAGGGCGTTACATGGAGACTCAAGTTGACAAAAGGAGAAAGCCTTTTTTGCCTCTCATACACGAGATTTATACGCGCAATAAAGCTGAAGGCTACCTAAGTTACGAGGTCTGGTTTTTTTCTGCTAAGGTAGATAATTCTCTT
Organism: Anabrus simplex; assembly: GCF_040414725.1. Classification (NCBI taxonomy): domain Eukaryota; kingdom Metazoa; phylum Arthropoda; class Insecta; order Orthoptera; family Tettigoniidae; genus Anabrus; species Anabrus simplex. The sequence continues at coordinate 176,249,328 of NC_090279.1, read as the reverse complement.
TTCCTACATCTATAAGAACAATGCATCATAAAACAAACAAGGAAAGGTTTCAGTGCCCCTTCTGACTTAGTGAGGAGTCGGCGGTAAGAGATTATTTATTTATTTATTTATTTATTTATTTATTTATTTATTTATTTATTTATTTATTTATTTATTTATTTATTTATTTATTTATTTATTTATTTATTTATTTATTTATTTATTTGCCGATTTACAACAGGGTAGTAAACCCCAATTACAGTAAACCTAAACATCTTTAAAGTACTTATTAAATTACATTGACACAAGTCTTAGATCTCTTCTTCTTCTTCTTCTTCTTCTTCTTCTTCTTCTTCTTTCTCTTTTCCCTTTATGCCCTCGCAGGCGTCGGGTCCTTCATCCACTTCCTATATGAAGTCCTGTCCAGTGTCAATCTTCTCAATTCTGCTGGAGTCTTTCCCCTCTTTCGTGCCAGGTCAAAGAGGTAAGTTGTCCCACCCCAGCTTCGGTCGTCCCCTCCCCCTTTTTCCCTCTGGTCTTGCTTGGAGTATTTGTTTAGGCTTCCTTTCCTCTTCCATTCTCACCAGGTGCCCCAACCGTCCAAGTTCCTTCTTTTCAATTAAACTAATCAGTGGTTCTTGGTTAAGACACTCTTCCCTTATCCTAGTATTTCTAACCATATGCACCGGGCGAGTTAGCCGTGCGGTTAGGAGCGCGCAGCTGTGAGCTCGCATCCAGGAGATAGTGGGTTCTAACCCCACTGTCGGCAGCCCTGAAGATGGTTTTCCGTGGTTTCCCATTTTCACACCAGGCAAATGCTGGGGCTGTACCTTAATTAAGGTCACGGTCGCTGCCTTCCTATTCCTAGGCCTTTCCTGTCCCATCGTCGTCATAAGACCTATCTGTGTCGGAGCGACGTAAAGCAACTAGCAAAGCTAACCATATCCCTCCTTGTCCTTCCAGCTGTTTTATACCCAAATACTTCATTTATGTGGCAGCGAGTCTGCTCTCTAAATTACTCTGCAGTGTCTACCTTTTAGATCCGTACGTCAGCACTGGACAATATACTGATTTGTATATTCTCATTTTTGTTTTCCTGGTAACTTCTCTCTTTCCTATTATGGTATTATTAATATTATAGTATATATTGTTAGCTTAAAGTATTCTGTGATTTATTTTAGAATCCACTTTCCCATCTGCTGTTATGTTGCTGCCTAAATATTCGAACTGCTGAACATGTGCCAAAATCTCATTTTGCCACTCCATGTTAAGTTATTTTTGTTCTTTCCTAGTAAGGTGCATAACTTTACTTTAATATTTATAAATTTCATGATCCGTATTGAAGTGGGAATTAATTCTTTGGATCTAACCAAGTTCATGTTTACGTTTATTTTTCGGAGCCAAACTACAGAACACACATAGTGTCAACTTCATATGACATTAAACTCCGCAGCATAATTTAACAGTTTTAGAAAACTGAAGATATATACAAGCTGGACAAACCGCCACGGGTATACAACAACGGAGTCATCATTTTAACGGGTTTTAAAATGAAATGCAACTTCATCATGTACCATATTTTATTTTATATTCATCTGTGCAAGTGTTATAGTGTGTTTTTAAAGTTGTTTTAAAGTCATATTTCATATTCATCAATGCAGGTGTTATAGTGTGTTTAAAGATGTTTTAAGGTTTTATTGTGTTTGTCCGATTTGACTTTGTGGCTGATGATGGCACATATTTGGTGCCGAAACTAGTAGCTCATGTGGACGATATGTGATTCTTTCACGTTAATAAACATCTTTGTATTGAATAGGAGGAACCCTCTTAATTTCAAATATTGTAACTTTACTTTTACTAATATTAACTTCTATCACCCTGTCTTGGAGTGCGCACCCCCATTCCATCAATGCCCTCTGTAATTTATCTCTGCCTGTTGCCACAAGTGTGATATACTAGTGCCTGTATCCACACTGGTCTCATCTTGAAATTTCCAACTTTGCATTTACTTGTTGACCTCTTACATTGTTTAATAACTTGATCCATGAATATTATAAAGAGTAGAGGACTAAGCCAGTCACCTTGCTTGATAGCTCTTTCCATTGTAAATTCCTTTAACGTTTGACCATTTATCGTCACTATACCTATAACCCTCCTGTATATACTTTTAATCACCCTAATCAGTTTGGGGGTAATATATGCCTTCTGTAAAGCCATAGCTCTTATCCCGGTACTCTGTCAAATCCCAACCTCAAATCGATAAATGCTGCAAATAGTTCTCCTTCTCGATTTAGGATCTTTTCTGCTGCATTTCTGAAACAGAAGATCCAATCTAGTGTTTGCCGATGGGGTCTAAATCCAACCTGTTCTTCTTCCACTTGCTCTCTAAGTCTCTTCTCTATGATAGTTGAATATAACTTCTGGAGAACTGAGACTAAGCAAGATGTTTCGCTCCCAAGCTTCTGGTATATTCTCAGAGTCCCAAACTAACTTGAAGAGATCCCAGGTCTATTTCTCTAGTTCTCTTCCTCCGAATTTCACAAACTACGGGTGAATTTTATCCCAGCCTGCTGCTTTACCAGTCTTGAATGCCTTAATTGCCTCAGGTACTTCCTTCAGTCTAATACCTTCGTCCTTTTCCCTCTCCCCACTGTTATCCTCTTCCATTGGTGTCATGCACACCGTTCTTGAAGTTTTCTGATTAATATTCGCTCCACACTTCCAGGATACGCTTAATGTTTCTGAGCAAACGGCAACAGCTGGCTCTGTGGTATATCAATACGGAAAGTTCGTCAATTGGAATTGCGCGTCCGTAAGTAACAAAATAACTTCATTTTCTCGAAATGAAAAATATTCTCCGCCAATCCTATTGCACCATCGTTCTTAAAATAACACGAAGAGCATCCCTGATTTTTTGGCGGTATAGTTCTGATACACCGTGTAGTAACTCTATTACATTATGTTAATAAAAATGTCAAAACATATTACTTACAATAGAATGCCAGAAGAAAGAAAATGAAATAGTATTTTAAGAGATGTTTGATAAAGAAATTCTTGCAGTTAATACAAGACATAGCTAAGTGACAAACTAAAATCAATAACTAACCTACTATACTTCACAATATCAAATTACATTTTGTCAAAAAAATCATAGAAATAAATAATAAGTACTCTAATCAAAAAGCACAAAGTAATACATGTTTTAAAAAGACTCGCTGGAAAAGTGATATTGCAGTATGGTTTCTTTTAGTTTTTTTCAAAACATTACCTTTGTTACTTGACATTTATTGACTGGGACTATTCAATTACGATCGAAGTACCTATAAATTTATGTTCGAAGGACCATTTCGCAATAGCAAAAGAACTATCCTAATTGCATACTCAGGTCACGCAAATGAAAGTTAGTACGCTTCAAGTTGCAAAGAGGAAACCTTGAACTAACATACCAGTTATGAGTATAATAAATCAGAAAACAGAGTTCTCTTACCTGTGTGTGAGATGCATTCTAAAAGTGATAAAGAAGAATTATGCTCATCACGTTGCGAGTGATATAAAACCGTCCTTAATTTCCAAGTTTATGCAGTTGCTAACTGGCCCAGTAGAAGGCTAGCTAGGTTCTTAATGAAGTAGACGTTCGTGATTTCAGGAGTATCTATTCAAAAGGCGCTATTTCCACCCTAAAAAGTTGTGAAAAAACGCAAGGAAGCGTATAATAAAAGGCACATGGAACATACCCATGATGGGGTACGGTAGGCCTATTACATCTAAATAATTACATTTTCTGGTCTGGATTGCTCATAACTAGAGTTGCGAGGATTTTTAAAACCAGTACGGTATATTAGGTCAAATACCGCAACGTTGGTTTTAAACCGTTTCATACCAGATAAAATTTGTATAATTGGTTAGATTGACAATTTCAGTGCGCGTAAATAAAAATAACATCTACAAACTGTTACAATGGGTGTTTTCATTTTTAAATACATTCCATAGTCCAAAATATCGTATAGCCCTAGCAAGAGCTTCGTCAGTGTCACTATCAATTGCTTGATGGGTATTCTCATGCTCGGATGAAGAGGGATGTGATGAATCTGTCATAACATATCAGATGTAAGGCTTTTCAGGCGTTTGCTCTATTAACCATCGTTTCGTCTTAGGTCTGACACTAGACTCTTCAGAGTGGGATGTGTCAGACCCTACCCACTGACGCTGGGTGTATGCAGGTGGGCTTATCAGAAGCCTATATATGAGGCACAGTCTGATAACAGCATACGGGAGATGAATCTCCACAATGGAATTAATTGCCCGCCTAGCAATTCCCATGGAGGGAATTTAGAATTTTCCAATCTGTCGTAAGTTGTTCAGTGAGAGAAGAACCAGAAGGCACGGATGATAGCGCAGATGAAGGCGCTGTCCTTGATACTTCAATATTCTGCAGGCGATTATTTTCTGACATATTTGGTGTGGTTTTTTCCCTATTTACTTTCGATGCATCATCATATGCTACCTGTTTAACAGACTGAGGGCAAAATCAGATCTGATAAGATGTTCTTTTATTCGCGTCGCCAGGGCATTATGATATTTAGTTTTATAATATTTACATCTTGCCTCTGTCTTACCATCAAATTGTTTTCAATCGAATAGATTCCACGCCTTTGATCGAGGACGCATTCCACTAACTAAACTATTCAGTTTGACTGCGCAAGATAACTCAGGTCTGCCTCTGTGGTGAAGTGGTTAGTGTGATTAGCTGCCACCCCCGGAAGTGGTACGAGGGCTGGAACGAGGACCACTCAGCCTCGGGAGGTCAACTGAGTAGAGTGGGCTTCAATTCCCTTCTCGGCCATGCTGGAGTGGTTTTCCGTGGTTTCCCACTTCTCTTCGAGGCAAATGCCGGGATAGTACCTAACTTAAGGCCACGGCCGCTTTCTTCCCTTCTTCCTTGTCTATCCCTTCCAAACTTCCCATCCCCCACAAGGCCCCTGTTCAGCATAACAGGTGAGGCCGCCTGGGCGCGGTACTGGTCGTCCTTCCCAGTTGTATCCCCCGACCCAGAATCTGAAGCTCCAAGACACTGCCCTTGAGGAGGTAGATGTGGGATCCCTCCGAACCTGGAGGGTAAACAGATGAAGAAGATAACTCATCCTCAGCGTAACGTAAACGGAGGTGTGTCAGCACTGTCTGCCTTTACACAGACCTGCGAACTTCTTTTTAAATGTTTCTGAATTCATTCCGTTAATTCCAGTATGATAGCCCCTGATGCTTATGCAGTACATGCTTCTGTATGCTATAGCAGGTTGCTTGACAATCGGGATGAAAAGAACTATTCTTACCATTCTTACAGGGTTTTAAACTGTTTAAAACAACACGGTTACCAAATTGGCAATGTTCAAGAGTAATTTTAAATGTCTACTCATAGCGAGGGCCAGGATTTTGATTACCTAAAAATGTTTAAAAGATGATCTAAAAATGACGGCAAAAATCTAGTAAAATGATCCGAACACTATATAAAATGATATAAATTTTAAATGATATTTCACAGTCAATTTATGTTATAGACATTACACACTGCCTGACAAAAAAGTGCCCAAAAGAAGTAGTTGAAAGTTAATGAAACTGCATATGCTGAAAGACCTTGTGCCTTTATTGAATTGATTACAATAGGGGATGAAAGTGACAAGGCCAAGTGGAATGTTGGCGCCAGGTCAGTAGGGTATCGCACATACCACCCCCAGGCCCTTGCGCGGTTCGGAATGGTGTGAAACCGCCTTTGGATCCACTCCTGAGGGAAGTTCGTCCACAGTAGTTGCAGCTGTCCCTCCAGATCCCGCAGGTTAGTACAGGGACAGAGTCCCCTTCCAATGTCATCCAATGATAGAGAGGTCCAGGCATCTTGCTGGCCATCGGAGGACCTCAACATGCTCTGGGCAGTCCATAGACACACCTTCTGTATGTGGACGTCCATTGTCTTGTTGGAACACTGTCCCAGGATGCTGTGCCATAATGGGTAGGACGTCCGGACGCAGAGTGTCTGTGACGTATCACTGTGCCGTCAAAGTCTGCCAAAGCACTATTAGAGGTGACTTGAACGCACATCCTATGACTCCCTACACCATTATGTCAGGGATTACGCCTGTGTATCTTTCCTCAATATGGTCAGGATCTGTTTTCTGGCCTCGACGACACCGAACCCGCAGACAATGATCATCGGAGGTTATGTAGAAGCGGGACTTATCACTGAACATGATGCTACGCCAATCCTCCTCTGTCTATACCTCCTGGCCAAGGCACCACTCCAGACTCAGACGTTGGTGTTCTGGTTTCAATAGCAACCGACCCCAAAACGGCGGATGCGAGTCATGGAGACACTGTGCGGGAACTCACAGGATGTTGCAAGGTCTCCAGTACATGTTCGCGGATGGCGGGGTCTCGAAATTATGTGATCCCGCAATGCTTGGCGCACCATACGATGGTTCTCCCTCGGGGTGGTATTACTTTGTCGACCCGAACCTGTACGACGTGATTAGGTGCCCTCACGTACCCACTGAGGCCAACATCGGGCCACTGTGACATCTGAATGGCCCACATGCCTGGAAATTGCACGATATGACCAACCAGCCTCATGCAGTCCCACAATGCGGCCTCTGTCAAATGCTGTCATTTGGGGGGATAGGCTGTCTAACGCGTCTGCGAGACATCGCGGGTGCTTCGTACTGTACGTATTGCTTGACTGTCTGACTCACAGGACTTGTCTGGTAACAACTTATCAACAACAGCACGGTGCCATCACGAATGCACTCTGGTGAGCGTTCTAGTCATTACAGATACTTGCAAATCTAATCAATTACACCGAAATGGGATAATATTGGACCACTCCTTCTGGGTGCTTAACATTTTGTCAGGCAGTGCATTATATTATAATAATATATTGATTTTAGCTTAAGACGGCCCAAATAAGAGTTGAAACATGTTCTAGAAGTGTAAATGAACTTATAATATACGGTAATTATTATGAAAAGCACTGAATAGATAGATCAGATCAATAAATTCACTTAAAGAATTGATGATGCATAAAATTAAAAACTTCTGCAGCGTATGGTGAAATGTTATATTTGGTCTGCTCTCCTTTATGAGGTTGAAGCTTGGACCTTAAAAGAGGCCACCATCAAAAGACTGGAAGCCTTAGAACTTTGGCTTCATAGAAGAATGCTTAGAGTCTCGTGGATTGACCATGCCACCAATGAACAAGTGTCAAAGACAACAAAATGCAAAAAAGAACTGGTAATCACCATCAATTGCAGACAACTGCGTACCTAGGGCATGTTTTGCGTGGTAAAAAATACGCAGTTTTACATCTAATTTTGAAAGGCAAAATTGAAGGGCGCCGAGGAGTAGTCAGAAGGAGAACAACGTGCATTAAGAATATTAAAGACTGGCAGTCATAAAAAGCACTGAATAACTGTACCGTATTGCTGAAGACAGAAAACCACTCCCCGCATTGATCGCCAACGGCCAGGAGACTGGGAAGGGCACATAGAGGAAGAAAGAATTAAATCACTCAAACGTTGGTTGTCAGTACGCAACCAAAATGAAACTCATTAGTTGTAACAAGATCAGGTACGCAGCTTACTAAAAATAACTATTCAAATCGAAAACCGTGAGAACGTCCATGTTTATATCCAAGTTGTCTTGGGTCAAGAGGCTGTATAACCACTACACATCAACTTATCCTTAACAGATTATTTCCACGCGCCTGGAATATAATTTTACTTGATGCTATACCAAGCTCTTGACTCATTAACAGTGTTAAAGAGAGTTGGTAGGCGGATTAGAAAATAGCGCTGAGTGTGGAGAAGGTGGAGACGTCCCTTGCCTCTGGTGGACTGGGAAGGATCGCGGAGAGAGAAGGTATTCCGAGCGATTATGCCCATTTAAGATTCCGTGGAGGAAACTCGCGTCAGCTGCATGTCGATTAATATGCAGCGGTGGTATATTTATTGTCCTTAATACCCGCTCTGTACACAGATTTTCTGAGCCTGGAGGCTTCTGTTGCTTGCAATTTCAGCAAAGAAGGACACTGCTCTGTCTGAATCTCTGGAGTGTGAGGCTGTTGTCCAAATCGGAGAGCAGTAGTTTAAGAGAGGACGAATGACCGTGAGGAACAAATGGTGAAGAGCAGTGGAATCAGTAATTTTATGTGAACCGGTAGAAACCTATACCCATTATATTAAAAGAAGCGTTTTGACAGATAGTGCTGGATGAAGGAGCATTGCACGGTGATGACAAATTCTTGCATTCCATTCTCCTTCCCTTCGCTTCCACCTCACTTGTTTGTTCGTTCAGATTGCTGTGTTCTGTTTTACGTAACTCAGAAGTGAGAGGTTTGGCAGCTCCAAGCAACACGAGCCGGCCAGCAGGCTTATCTCCATGGTAACCACAGTGGGTCCGCCCACGTTTTCATGGCAACCATACCACCTACTCCCTTCTCCTCAACCAGACAGGCAGTAAATACGCCTCTCTCTAAGAACTGACGAAACGCATCTTTCATTATTACTATAGTGTTTCTCTCTTCCAATCTTTCACTACGCCCAACTTTCCCAGATCCTTTTCCATCTCATCTCATCTTGCCACCTTGGTCTTGGTCTACAAGAGGTCGAGTATTTTTCTAGTATTCCCACCACCATAGCTCTAGCTGGTATCCTCGCCACATGAATATGGCACTGCGTTTGTTTACTTCTCAACATGTTTGTGATGCGATACCCGTCCATCACACTGTCTTCACTCTCCTCCATATGTGGAAGGTCCGAGGTCTCTTCGCATCACCTTCCTTTCGAAAATATTTAGCTTCTCTGGGTCGCTATTCCTAGCTGCCCATGTTTTGGAGCCATATTATACAGTCGGAATAATGACGGTGAGCACTTTAGATCTCAGTGCATTTCGTAGGTTAATCTTTTCCTATATTTTGAAGTCGACTTCACTATGTGCGGTGAACTATGCTTCCAGGTACTTGAATTTATCCATTGACTGGAAGTCCATTCCGTTTGCAGATAATGGTGCCTGGTCTTGTTCGGATCTTGGCATACGCATGCACTTAGTCTTATATTCGTTGAGCTGTACACCCATCCTTGCAGCTGTTCATATATGGACCAATTAGAAAACTCGTGAGAAGCCATAGTACCGCCTGTGGATATGAGATGGCGTTGCCACTGCCCACTGGTTGAATAGCGCATTGTCATTCGTGCCGGATTGAGGTTGCATTCCCGGGCAACGCTCAGGCGACATCGCGGGAAAGCAATCATGGGCAACGGTAGGCTATGTGGTTACTCTGAAGGGAAAGAGTAGCTGCTTCACACATTCGGATGAGATTAGCAATCGCATTTAGGGAAGCAACACCAAGTCGCAGAACCGTGACAAACGTGGCCACCAGTCGGTAAAACATTGACACCGTGAGTGTTCTGTGATACACCGTGCTGCCTCATCCGCCATACTCTCCCGATCTTCCCCTACTAACTACACAATGAAAGAAGTCATGTAGGATAAGAAGTTGACCTCCAACAACGGAGTTCAGGCAGTTGTCCAGCTGAGGTGTCAAGATAACTCCACAGAATGGATCGCTGTGTAAATATGGAAACTGCCGGAACGACGACAAAGGTGCATAGATGTTGGCAGGGAATACCTCTAATATAATCTGCATTTATTTTATCTTAATACATCGTTATTGTGAAAAAACAACATTTAGTATCAATCATTTCTGAACGCCCAAGTATTATCCCAGATCTCGATAGGCATTGCATAGACAAAACGAGCGCCATCTGGAAGACAGTGCTATCTCATTGAAGTCCTGAATCATACCGATTTTACCGCATGTGCCGAAGTCCGGTTTCATCACAAAATGACGGATGGTCGAGAAAGTGTTCATTTCCAAACCTGAGGAGGTGGGACGGGCCACCTAGAGGGTACATCCCTTCCTCTGGCCAAAAATTATGGATGTGCATTGATTACTATTAGGCCATCGAACCTTGAAAACTATTTGAGTAGACTCATTGGGCATTCCTCTCTTCAAGTCAGTACTTAAAATTTTTTAAATCATTGCAAGAAGTCTGGTATATACTTGTACGGAACAAGATTGTTGGTTTCTTTTACTTAAATATGTTTTATGGCCCGGGGTGATCTGAAAATTTGCGTCACAAAATTAGCGATACACATTGTGTGAAGTGACGTTACCTAGCAACCATGCACGTTGTCGTGTGAAGTATTACTGGTGGATGGCCATGACTGAGAGACATGTTATCAAAGAGGGGCCGAGGAGTAGAGATGGACGATGTGATCTTGTAGGCTGTGATGTGAAGTATTGATGGACGGCCATGTCTGAGAGACATATTATGAAAGAGGGGCGTTACAGTACAGATAGTTGATGCAATCTTGCAAAATGAAATGTGAAGTATTGATGGGTGGCTCTGACTGAGAGACATATTATCAAAGAGGGGCGTTAGGATACAGATGGTCGATGTGATATTGCAGAATGTGATGTGAAGTATTGATGGATGGCCATGACTGAGGGACATATTATCAAGGAGGGGCGTTAGGGTACACATGGTCGCTGTGACCTTGCAGGCTGTGATGTGAAGTATTGATGGATGGCCATGAATGAGAGACACTCCTTTATCAAAGAGGCCTCATCTCATCATATTCTAGAGAACTGGTTATTTCACTTGCGGTAGTTCATAGACCGGGAGTCAGTCCCTTTAGATGCATTGAATGCAACACTTGTCCACTCCCCATTCCATATAGATGTCTCTCGAAAACGATTCGTTAGATGCAAATAAATTAATAGTTATCAATATGAGTTCAATTTATTGATAGACATATTTATGATCATTAGATTTTTTCAGAAGGTTGAGGCGCTGGCCTTCTGACCCCAACTTGACGGCTTCGACCCTAGCTCAGTTCGATGGTATTTGAAGGTGGTCAAATACGCCAGCCTCGTGTCAGTAACTCGCAGGCAACTCCTGCGGGGCAAAATTCCGGCATCTCGGCGTGTTCAAAAACCGTCAAAGAGCAGTTAGTGCGACGTAAAATCATTAACAATAAAATCACTTGCTTAATTATAATAATTTTTAATAGCGTTTGGCTTCTGGAGAGGGCTGGTGCAGTTCTTTTGATTTGACGCACGTAGGCGACCTGCGCGTCGTGATGAGGATGAAATGATAATGAAGATGGCACATACACGCAGTCCCTATGCCAGGGGAATTAAACAATTGTGGTTAAAATTCTGCCGGGAATCGAACCCGGGAACCTATGGATCAAAGGTCAGCATTTTAACCATTTAGCCATAGAGCCGGACTATCCAGTACTGGAACGAAACTATTGACATATTCTGCATTCAAAGCAAGCTTGTAGTTTTATATATTTCTGTAGATATTGTCATCATAGTTTTAGTTGAAATCTGAATCACAGGATCGTAAATTTTCATTTCAAAATTCTACATGCATTCAGTAGGAACAGCGGCTGCGTCCCCGAGGTGGTAAAGGCGTGCTCGGTTCACCCGGAAGGACATAGGTTCTAATCCCCGTCAGGAAGTCGTAAAATTGTATAAACGAGATTTCCACTTTCGGGGGTGCACATGGCCCTGAGGTTCACTCAGCCTACACCATAAATGAGTACCAAGTTAATTCCTGGGGGCAAAGGCGACCGGGCGTAGTGCTAACCACTCTGCCCAATCAAGTGCCGAGGTTACGGATAATGGAAGCCTTTACCGTTCACCCCTCCAAGGGCCTTCATGGCCTGTACGGAGATGACTTTGCTTTTGCTTTTACATGCATTCAACAGAATTTGAACCGCAGACACATACCTGTACTACATTGTCGTAAAACATTGTCATTCTGAGTGTTCTATGATACACCTGCTGCCTCATCCGCCATACTCTCCCGATCGTGCCCCTAGTAACTACGCGATGAAAAAAGTCATATAGGATAAGAAGTTGATCTTCAACAACAGAGTTCAGGCAGTTGTCCAGTTGAGGTATCAGGATAACTCCACAGAATGGGTCGCTGTGTAAATATGGAAACTGCCGGAACGACGACAAAGCTGCTCTGCATGCACTAATGATGGATGAGATGTCTACCAACTAATTTTCACAGAGTCACTACTACCTTCCTGTTGTTGTTCGGTTCATCAATCAATAGCTCTGTTAGATGCAGTTCCCCATCTCAACCTATCTTGTGCTAACCATTTCATTTCTACGTACCAGGCGAGATGGCCGTGCGGTTGGGGGCGCGCAAATGTGAGCTTGCATCCGTGAGATAGTGGGTTCGAACCCCACTATCGGCAGCCCTGAATATGGTTTTCCGTGGTTTCCCATTTTCACACCATGCTGGGGCTGTTCCTTAATTAAGGGCACGGCGGCTTCCTTCCCACTACTAGCACATTCCTATCCCGTCGTCGCCATAAGACCAATCTGTGTCGGTATGACGTAAAGCAAATTGCACTTAAGATGTGTCCTATCATTCATTCACTCCTTCTGGTCAAATTTCGCTAAATCGTCCTCCCCTCAACAAATCGATTCTCTACCTCTTCATTCATGATTCGATATTTTCATTTCACCTTCAGCGTTCTTCCGTAACACCACATTTCAAAAGTCTTTTTTTTAATTTTCTCAGCTAGTTATTGCCTATGTTTCACTTCCATATATTGCCACGCTGCAGATGAAAGTCTTCAAAAAATATTTCTAATTCCTCCTATATCATTATTTGAAGTGAGCAAATTTCTTTTCTTAAGAAAGCCTTCCTTGCTTGTGCTAGTCTGCATTTTATGTCCTACTTGCTTCTGCTATTGTTAATTATTTTACTATCCAAGTAACAGATTCTTCCATTTCTTGTAAGACTTAATTTCTAAATATAATATTTCCTGCATCACGTGAGTTCGATCGAATGCACTCCATTTCCTTTGTTTGGGATTTGTTTTCATCTTGTGCTCCTTCTCCAAGAATGTTTTCGTACCATTTAGCAATTCCTCCAGATCTTCTGTAGACCTTAGGTTCGGACAATTCACACGCTCTTGTATGTGAAGCTGATGATTATGCCTCGAGGATAGGATCACGAAAGCAACAGTCACGAAAATTTGCAAGCTTACTAGTTATCGACGAACATGATGAGGCAAGTCCACAAAACGACACGCCAACAAGTTTGATAAATCAAATGGAATGTCACCCCAGAGCCTTCCTGGTGAAATGACTGATTAGCAAAATATTGTACTGTTAGCTTTTTATTGACAGCAAAAATCCGCTCTTCCGTGAAATGATTGTGAGGTCGTCAACCCAACTCCTGTTATATTGCCGAAGCTACGTGCGGACTGAAGCGTGGAACAGTACATTATCCACGGTCAAGGTACTCGCAGGGTATATTAAACGAACCCTAGGGCTACACACAGAAGTGGTATTTACTTACGTCCTATATACTTATCAATAATGAAATAAAAAACATCTTAATAAATGTTTATTATTAGTCTAAAAGGTTCCTCAAAATAACATATATTTGTTAGTTTGAAATAAAGAAAGAACAGCGAGAACAAATTCGTAATTGATTGTCCTAAATTCTTAAAAATTATAACACGTGGGCACTTGTGAAAATCAATTCGTTATAAAGAAGGTCAGTAAAACTTTATTATTTATTTATTTATTTATTTATTTATTTATTTATTTATTTATTTATTTATTTATTTATTTATTTATTTATTTATTCATTCATTCATTCATTCACTTATCCAATTGTCCACCCGTTTATTTGTCTATATTTTTTATTTTTATTCAATTATTTTATTTTTTATCTTGATCATTTATTTACTTATATATAATTGTAATCATTTTTTATTATTTCTCCATTAGCTTATTTATTACTTTACTTGTTTATTTATTTATTCCTCCATTCTCATATTCAATTGTTTGCTCGCTCATTTACATATTTATTTCATTTATTGTTTTTTTTATTTTATTCATGTACTTAATTATTTTGATACACTAGTTCAATAATTCATCTTGTTTATTTTGATCATTTATGTACTTCATCATAAATGTAATCATTTTTCTATTTATATATTTATTTTTCCACACTCATTCATTGATTTAATTGTTCGCTCGTACCTTTTTCTATTTATTTATTTGTAGTTATTGATTGACTTATTTCCATTAATTAATTTTTAATAATTAATTCATCTCCTTCTTCTTAATTTGTTTACCCTCCAGGGTCGGTTTTCCCCTCGGACTTAGCGAGGGATCCCACCTCTAATGCCTCAAGGGCAGTGTCCTGGAGCTTCAGACTCTGGGTCGGGGATACAACTGGGGACGATGACTAGTACCTCGCCCAGGCGGCCTCACCTGCTATACTGAACAGGGGCCTTGTGGGTGGATAAGAAGATTGGAAGGGATAGACAAGGAAGAGGGAAGGAAGCGGCCGTGACCTTAAGTTAGGTACCATCCCGACATTTGCATGGAGAAGTGGGAAACCACGAAAAACCACTTCCAGGATGGCTGAGGTAGGAATCGAACACACCTCCACTCAGCTGACCTCCCAAGGCTGAGTGGACCCCGTTCCAACCCTCGTACCGCTTTTCAAATTTCGTGGCAGAGCCGGGAATCGAACCCGGGCCTCCGGGGATGGTAGCTAATCACGCTAACCACTACACCACAGAGGCGGACTTTTATTTATTTGTTTGTTTATTTTATTTTTTATTTTTTACTTTTTTGCCGAGTTCTAGACGCATGCAATACCTACGGTGAATGAATGGAGGTAGCGTTTGGTGGTGTAAGTGTGTTCGTGGTATGAGAGCGGGTGTTTACAGTAGCTGAAGAGTAGCTGAGAACTTGATAAAAACCTGGAAAGAAGATTATAAAGGCAACACCATTCTACCTCGCATTTTGCGTAGCACACAACATTTCAGGTGAAATGCAAAAAAATTTCGTGTAATTCTTAAAGCCTAAGTATGAAGCATTTATTTGTTTTAAATACCAAAGACTTAAAACGGGGACTATTCAACCCAAATCGGAGTAAAGAATTTCTCACTACCTGAGTTAGTCACTCGTGCACATCATATTGTGTTTACCTCAAAGATTGTTTTAACTAAAATGAAATCAGTCTGGCCCCGCGGTGTAGGGGGCAACGCGGCCATCTGTCACGCGGCGGCGCCAGGTTTGATTCCCGGCTGGGTCAGCGTTTTTTAATTGTAAATGATTTTGTGTCGGATTAACGTTCCTTTCCTCACATTCAACACTTTACACTTCTGCAATTACACTTACACGCAAGTTCTTATCATATGGTGAAAGTCGTGGTAAAAGATCTGCATAGGTCGACGCCACGAATAAATATAATTTTTAAATAAATGAAATCATGTATCACATTAAAATTAAAAATGCTACTTCATTCTTCTTCAGTAAACATAAAACAGAATTCAGAAACAGATCTGAATATTTCAAAATTATACTTCAGAATGTTTCAGAAATATAGAGGCAAAAATTTGTCAATATTAACATTTCGATAGTGCAAAATGAAAACAATTTTTGACCCTACATACATTTCGATAGTGCAAAATGAAAACAATTTTTGACCCTACATATTCGCAAGTTTTCCCTAAATCTGGTGTAAAACATATGTTGCCAGTTTTTCTCATAACAATACCTCATACAAGATTATATTTCGAAATTCTATATCATAACGTGCAATTTAATAATTGTTTATTCTGTCTCCTTTAAACCTCACAATGTTGATGTAGATGGCGTGATTCTGCACTATCAATTTGTGAAATGAGGCTTTCCATCTTCCTTTAAAAGACTATTTTCGATAAGGCCACTGAATTATTATAAATGCATCGCTTTAAGTCAGTCGAATATAGACATATTCAGATTCTAAAGGATTTAAGGGCAGTCATGACTAAAATCGAATTTTCAAATTTAACTTTTAAAAAAATGCCATTTGTTCGGGGCGTCGACCTATAGAAATATTTTGCCCCTACTTGCACCATGTGATGTGATCCTGCGTATAATTTGAATGGAGGAAGTGTAGAGTGTTGAATGTGAGGAAAGGAACGTTAAGGACGACACAAACACTCAGTCCCCCGGCCAGGGATATTAATCATTTACAATTAAAAACCCCTGACCCATCCTGAAATCGAACCTGGGGCCATCGGGTGACAGGCGGGCGCGTTGCCCCCTAAACGCGAGGCCGGACAAAATTAACCTTAAAAATCCCCCAAATCTTCTCTTTCAAATCCTGTTATCAGTTTTCCCTAACGCCATTTCAAATCTCTCAACACAGGATTTAAAGGGCAGCGGTTTGGCATATATAAAGCGAGCACACGCCCCACGCGTCCAAGCTTTAAAGTTCTTTCAGACTACCATTTCAATAATCATCATCATCATCATCATCTGTTTACCCTCCAGGTTCGGTTTTCCCCTCGGACTTAGCGAGGGATCCCACCTCTACCGCCTCAAGGGCAGTGTCCTGGAGCTTCAGACTCTTGGTCGGGGGATACAACTGGGGAGTATGAACAGTATCTCGCCCAGGCGGCCTCACCTGCTATGCTGAACAGGGGCCTTGTGGAGGGATGGGAAGATTGGAAGGGATAGGCAAGGAAGAGGGAAGGAAGCGGCCGTGGCCTTAAGTTAGGTACCATCCCGGCATTCGCCTGGAGGAGAAGTGGGAAACCACGGAAAACCACTTCCAGGATGGCTGAGATGGGAATCGAACCCACCTCTACCCAGTTGACCTCCCGAGGCTGAGTGGACCCCGTTCCAGCCCTCGTACCACTTTTCAAATTTCGTGGCAGAGCCGGGAATCGAACCCGGACCTCCGGTGGTGGCAGCTAATCACGCTAACCACTACACCACAGAGGCGGACCATTTCAATAATACCGCTGGAATATACTCTGCCTGACAAAAAAAAAAGTTCGGCACACAGAAGGAGAGGTCCAATATTATCCTGTTTCGGTACACATGCACACCTTTCATGTGTGAGTAAATGATCAGATTTACAAAGATATGTAATGTGTAGAACGCCCGCCAGAGTGCATTCATGACGGCAGCGTCCTGTTCTCGATAAGTTGTTACCAGTCAACTCCTGTGAGTTAGACAGTTAAGCAAGACGTACAGTACGAAGCAGACACGTTAGACAGCCTATCCACCAACTGACAGCATTGTTCGTATCGTGCAATTGCCAGACATGTGAGCCATTCAGATGTCACAGTGGCCCGATGTTGGACTCAATCACGTCGTGGAGATTCGGGTCGACTAGGAAACACAACCCCGAGGGAGGACGTCGTATGGTGCGCCAAGCATTGCGGGATCCTCTAACTTCGGCACCCGCGAACATGTACTGGAGACTACAACATCCTGTGAGTTCCCGCACAGCGTCTCGACGACTCGCATCCACCGTATTGGGGTCCAACCGTTCCATGTGTCAGTTGTCATTGACACCTGAACACCAACGTCTGCGTTTGGAGTGGTACCTTGCCCGGGAGGTATGGACAGAGGACGACTGGCATTGCATCATGTTCAGTGATGAGTCACGCTTCTCCATAACCTCCGATGACCATCGTGTGTGGGTTTGGTGGCGTCGAGGGCAGAGGGCAGATCCTGCACATATTGTGGAAAGACACACAGGCGTAATCCCTGGCATCATGGTGTGTGGAGCCATTGGAAATGCGTTCAGGTCACCTCTAATAGTGCTTCGGTAGACTTTGATGGCAGAACGATTCGTCGCAGACATTCTGCGTCCGCACATCCTACATCGTATAGCACAGTACCCTGGGACAGTGTTCCAACAATATGATGCACGTCCACACAGCAGGTGTGTCTATGGACTGCCTAGCGTATGCAGAGGTCCTCTCGTGGCCAGCAAGATCCCCGCACCTCTCCATCATTGAACACGTGTAGGATGATATTGGGAGGAGACAACGTCCCAGTACCAACCTGCGGGATCTGGAGGGACAGCTGAAACAACTGTGGACGGATTTGCCTCACGAGATGATCCAAAAGCTCTTTGACACCATTCCGAACCACATAAGGGCATGCATTGCGGACAGGGGCATGCGACACCCTACTGACCTCACGCCAACATTCCACCTGTAACTGCCAACAGCCTTGTCCCTTTCATCCCATATTGTAATCAGTTCAATGAAGGCACTTGGTGTTTCAGCATATGTAGTTTCATTAACTTCCAACCACTCCTTCTTGGTGCTTCACTTTTATTTGCCAGACAGTGTACTTACTTTGTATTAGGCCTACGCTCTGTGTAAGAGGAGGAGACATCTCAGGGAGTAATGTACAGTTCATGGCAGTTTTAAAGCAAGTAAGTTTCTTAAAACTTTCAATCGCTTTTATCTACCTTAAAAATGTTCAAAATTAAATGCTCCTTGCGACAGAGTTCTTATCGGATCCAGCTGCATTTTATTATTATCAGTTGAATTTTGAATTCATATGTTTACTACCGAGATAGTACGAAACCAGATTTATCCTATTGAATTAATAATGAAAAATTGAAACAAAATATCTCGAGTAGTTTACACCTGACTGAAAAAACAGGAGATGCTCTTAAATATATGAGTATTTTTGACAAGTCTGCCAAATTATAGTCTAAAAAGTTAAAACTGTGTCGTAGGGAGCATTTTCCATGTAATATATAAATATAAAAATTATTTTTCAATTACAAATCGTAGACGTTCAAAACTTCAGTCATAACTCCCCTTAACATTTGCACCATGAAGGTCGAATTTACGAAACGGATATGCGTGCTGCAGTGCCTTCTGGGTTCTCATTAACACCGCATTCACCAGCAGCAGTTGAAGGTTAAAATAACCTTTAATTACTTAGATAAACCGAGTCTTGGCCTTCAGAAGATTTTAGTATCGGTGTAGGTTAGAATATATTAAAAACGCTTCCAAGATTTATGAGCGACGTGCCTGAAGATATCACCTACACAAATATAATGCACCATGACTAAGAACCTGAAACACTCGTATTTGCAATATCCAGGAATTTTGAAATTATGACAATTTTCTGTAACTGTCAAGTGTTTTGATAGCGCGAAACAAACTAATTTTCGACACAAAATGTGTAATTACTCGATAGTTGCGAAATTCTAATTAAATAAGCTATTGGCTAGACAGAAGATTTGCTCTATGCTTGGAAATACGGTTGGTTGGTTGGTTGGTTGGTTGGTTGGTTGGTTGGTTGGTTGGTTGGTTGGTTGGTTGGCTGGTTGGCTGGCTGGCTGGTTGGCTGGCTGGCTGGCTGGCTGGTTGGTTGGCTGGTTGGCTGGTTGGTTGGTTGGTTGGTTGGTTGGTTGGTTGGTTGGTTGGTTGGTTGGTTGGTTGGTTGGTTGGTTGGTTGGTTGGTTGGTTGGTTGGTTGGTTGGTTGGTTGGTTGGTTGGTTGGTTGGTTGGTTGGTTGGTTGGTTGGTTGGTTGGTTGGTTGGTTGGTTGGTTGGTTGGTTGGTTGGTTGGTTGGTTGGTTGGTTGGTTGGTTGGTTGGTTGGTTGGTTGGTTGGTTGGTTGGTTGGTTGGTTGGTTGGTTGGTTGGTTGGTTGGTTGGTTGGTTGGTTGGTTGGTTGGTTGGTTGGTTGGTTGGTTGGTTGGTTGGTTGGTTGGTTGGTTGGTTGGTTGGTTGGTTGGTTGGTTGGTTGGTTGGTTGGTTGGTTGGTTGGTTGGTTGGTTGGTTGGTTGGTTGGTTGGTTGGTTGGTTGGTTGGTTGGTTGGTTGGTTGGTTGGTTGGTTGGTTGGTTGGTTGGTTGGTTGGTTGGTTGGTTGGTTGGTTGGTTGGTTGGTTGGTTGGTTGGTTGGTTGGTTGGTTGGTTGGTTGGTTGGTTGGTTGGTTGGTTGGTTGGTTGGTTGGTTGGTTGGTTGGTTGGTTGGTTGGTTGGTTGGTTGGTTGGTTGGTTGGTTGGTTGGTTGGTTGGTTGGTTGGTTGGTTGGTTGGTTGGTTGGTTGGTTGGTTGGTTGGTTGGTTGGTTGGTTGGTTGGTTGGTTGGTTGGTTGGTTGGTTGGTTGGCTGGTTGGCTGGCTGGCTGGTTGGTTGGCTGGTTGGCTGGTTGGTTGGTTGGTTGGTTGGTTGGTTGGTTGGTTGGCTGGTTGGCTGGCTGGCTGGTTGGTTGGTTGGTTGGTTGGTTGGTTGGTTGGTTGGTTGGTTGGTTGGTTGGTTGGTTGGTTGGTTGGTTGGTTGGTTGGTTGGTTGGTTGGTTGGTTGGTTGGTTGGTTGGTTGGTTGGTTGGTTGGTTGGTTGGTTGGTTGGTTGGTTGGTTGGTTGGTTGGTTGGTTGGTTGGTTGGTTGGTTGGTTGGTTGGTTGGTTGGTTGGTTGGTTGGTTGGTTGGTTGGTTGGTTGGTTGGTTGGTTGGTTGGTTGGTTGGTTGGTTGGTTGGTTGGTTGGTTGGTTGGTTGGTTGGTTGGTTGGTTGGTTGGTTGGTTGGTTGGTTGGTTGGTTGGTTGGTTGGTTGGTTGGTTGGTTGGTTGGTTGGTTGGTTGGTTGGTTGGTTGGTTGGTTGGTTGGTTGGTTGGTTGGTTGGTTGGTTGGTTGGTTGGTTGGTTGGTTGGTTGGTTGGTTGGTTGGTTGGTTGGTTGGTTGGTTGGTTGGTTGGTTGGTTGGTTGGTTGGTTGGTTGGTTGGTTGGTTGGTTGGTTGGTTGGTTGGTTGGTTGGTTGGTTGGTTGGTTGGTTGGTTGGTTGGTTGGTTGGTTGGTTGGTTGGTTGGTTGGTTGGTTGGTTGGTTGGTTGGTTGGTTGGTTGGTTGGTTGGTTGGTTGGTTGGTTGGTTGGTTGGTTGGTTGGTTGGTTGGTTGGTTGGTTGGTTGGTTGGTTGGTTGGTTGGTTGGTTGGTTGGTTGGTTGGTTGGTTGGTTGGTTGGTTGGTTGGTTGGAAGCCACACTTTCCAGTGCCGTCTCAGTAAATGAATCTATAAAGCTTTTCAATACATTAAAAACACTAATATATAACAATATAAACATACTTTAAAAGAAACGCACACTGTTAAACCAAACAATGGCATGTTTCGTTCTATAACAACATCCTCAGGTTCTATCAACTTCCTGCAAGGGGCTAGTGAGTCAGACGACCGGAGATCTCCCAGCCGGCCTGGAGGGTAGGGCCGGGCATTCCGTGTCTTGTTCTCGTCGGCTGGTTTCCCTGTAAATTTCTGCGTGATAGAACGTGAATGTTCCGTCTCTAGCCGCATCGCGAATATTCTGGTACACATAACCCGAGTTGTTAAAAGTTTGCTAGCTGCGAATAGTCAGTCGGTGTTGGAGTCACTGTGTTGGGATTCGGTGGCTGGGCTGAGGGCGACAGAGATGTTGGTGGTCGCTAGTGTCTCACAGCAGTCTGAACAAGGAGTGGATGTTGCGAGTTGAGTAATTAGCTGGACTGAATACGGCTGTTGACTGCTGTCGCTGTATCGTCGGGTACGGGACGGAGTACTGTATGTATGTACTTCTGTGGACTGAGGATCGTCGTGAGTGACCGACTGGAACAGTGTTGATGGACTTTGTTGTGAGGAGTATTGTCTTGCTGATTCACACTGTTGAGCTGTTTTTGTTCACTGTATTTGATTGTATGAATTACTGGACTGTCCCTGGAGTCGAACAAAGGAACAGTCATCGTGTGTGTTGTAGCCAGTAGCACTGTGTTCAACCCTAGCTGTCTGCATGCAGCTGCTGTGTGGCGTGACTGGACTTGGAGAAGTGAAAGTAAGGTGAGCGTGTGGTATTTACCACGAGCCGGGACTCCCTGCTGAGTGTAAAGAAAGGAGACTTGTAAATAGACAGCAGTTAGTGAGTGCGGTCATTCATGTGCAAATAGAATTGTGTGTGTGCATTCATTGGGTCATCCTGAAATAAATTAGACTAACAGAACAGACTGAGTCGTATTCGTTCAATATATTTAAAGTCGGGAAGTTATGTGTTAGCGATCAGCCGGGCTGAATGTCTCAGACGATTGACCCCAACTTGACAGGTTCGATCCTGGCTCAGTCTGGTGGTATTTGAAGGTGCTCAAATAGGACAGCCTCGTGTCGGTACCTAAATTTACTGGCACATAAAAGAACTCCTGCGGGACAACACGCCAGCACTTCGGCGTCTCCGAAAACCTTAAAAGTAGTTGGTGAGACGTAAAACCAATAATATCATTTTTTATTGTCAGCGATCAGTAGTGATTGATTGATTCTGGTGTCGGTATTCTCGAGTTCTACCAAATCATCTCCAGGGACGGCCAAGTTTTGTATGATTTAGTGTGCCTCATCTGCTAGGGGACAAAATATAACGACCTCACCTCACACCACTACTCTCCAGCGGTCTATTAACGTCTACTGCAGCCGGAATAAGGGTGTAAAGGAGAGGGCATATAAGTCTCTGGTAAGACCCCCACTAGAGTATGGTTCCAGTGCATGGCACCCTCACCATTCGAGAACTGGAAAAATCCAAAGAAAAGCACCTCGATTTGTTTTGGGCGATTTCCCACAAAAAAATAGCATTACGAAAATTGCAAAGTTTTGGCGGGAAAGAATTGGAGAAAGGAGACGAGCTGCTTGACTAAGTGATATGTTCCGAGCTGTCAGTGGAGAGATGGCGTGCAATGACATTAAGAGAAGAATAAGTTTGAGTCGCGTCTTTAAAAGCTGAAAGATCACAATATGAAGATAAAGTTGGAATTCAAGAGAACAAATTGGGGCAAATGTTCGTTTATAGGAAGGGGAGTTAGGGATTGGCATAATTCACCAGGTTCATGAAATTTCCAAATTCTTTGCAATTATTTAAGAAAAGGCTAGGAATGCAATAGATACGGAATCTGCCACCTGGACGACTGCCCTAAATGCAGATCAGTGGTGAATCAGTAAAGAGTACTGTTTATTGTTGCCAAATCGTCTACTGTACTGGACACGGAGAAAGAGTAAAGACTGAAGAAAGTGGTTTGGCGAACTCCCCGCACTAAACTCAGCAAGGTGCAAGATGTGATTGACAGCTGACTTCCAGCTCGCTTCCAGGAACCGTGGCCGTATTGTTTTGTCCCCAAGTATACTTTGGAAATCTCCACTTTATCACAGTATAAGGTTAGGCAAAATTGTCAAAGGGAAATAAGTTTACTGGAATCCTAAACTCATGCTACCTTTGAAAAGATCAGCTTTATCAGATGAGAAACACGTTCCTGCAAGTAATGAGTTATGTAACCACCGTTGGGTCAACAAACCTGCTTAAAGAGAACGGTTTACCCCAATATCCAGTTTTAAACGTCAGGAAAAAAACTGTCCTCATTAGCATTGTACCGTATTCGGAACGTGCATTTCTCCAAGCTAAATAATTGTCTGTCAATAAATAAAGTTTAAGATGAATTAGGAGTATTCCCGTTTTGTTTCCATCTCTTTGGCTCTTGAGTTATTATGGAGAGATTGTGAAATTTACCGCGTATTTCCGGTTCCTCTATTCAATGAACTATTGTTTATTTCTTAAGCTTCGTTATAGGGACTACGGCCTTCCTAGTCAGCGGCTCCATGTTATCATAATCCCTCCAAAGTTTGTCCAATAACTCATACGTAGAATTGTTTACACATGAAATCCTGGGATTACAGGCATCCCGACATATTATTATTATTATTATTATTATTATTATTATTATTATTATTATTATTATTATTATTATTATTATTATTATTATTATTATCATCATCATCATCATCATCTGTTTACCCTCTAGGTTCGGCTTTTCCCTCGGACTCAGCGAGGGATCCCACCTCTACCGCCTCAAGGGCAGTGTCCTAGAGCTTCAGACTCTTGGTCGGGGATACAACTGGGGAGAATGACCAGTACCTCGCCCAGGCGGCCTCACCTGCTATGCTGAACAGGGGCCTTGTGGAGGGATGGGATGATTGGAAGGGATATGCAAGGAAGAGGGAAGGAAGCGGCCGTGGCCTTAAGTTAGGTACCATCCCGGCATTCGCCTGGAGGAGAAGTGGGAAACCACGGAAAACCACTTCCAGGATGGCTGAGGTGGGAATCGAACCCACCTCTTCTCAGTTGACCTCCCGAGGCTGAGTGGACCCCGTTCCAGCCCTCGTACCACTTTTCAAATTTCGTGGCAGAGCCGGGAATCGAACCAGGACCTCCGGGGGTGGCAGCTAATCACACTAACCACTACACCACAGAGGCGGACTATTATTATTATTATCATTATTATTATCGATTTTGGCCAACTTAGGTACGGGTAAAATTACCCACTGCATTTATTTCGGTTTGCTTGCTGCTACCTTTCTTCCGTGTTCTAGCTTAGTTAATTTTTCTTTGGGACGTTTATGTGTTTTAGGGGATTTTTTTGTGTTGGCCAGCCTGACTAACAGACGCTAGGCGTTACGTGTGCTGCTCAAAGTGTTCTCCTTTTTAATCCTCGTGGCTGTATGGTATGTATGCAACGCGTTATCATGTCCAGAAATTTATCTCTAACTTTGCCAGAATAAAACAAATGTTAATAGTATTCTCTTGCAAATAGTTTCGGCTAAATGTAGGTTTCTGAGAGAAGTTCAGTCAAAGTTCGTGAGTTTAGCAGCAGCTAGGATTTACAGCCTCCCCTTAAGAGTAGGAATCCTCTGGAGCTATCTATTTTTTTTTTTTTTTTTTTCCTTTACGTCGCACCGACACAGATAGGTCTTATGGCGACGATGGGACAAGGAAGGGCTACGAGTTGGAAGGAAGCGGCCGTGGCCTTAATCAAGGTACAGCCCCAGCATTTGCCTGGTGTGAAAATGGGAAACCACGGAAAACCATTTTCAGGGCTGCCGACAGTGGGGTTCGAACCTACTATCTCCCGAATACTGGATACTGGCCGCACTTAAGCGACTGCAGCTATCGAGCTCGGTATCTAAGTTTCTAACCAAGAACTTCTTACGGAGAGTGTACAGAATGTGCTTTAGAGACCTGGATGGCAAAATTCTGCGGAACAATCTTTCTAGACCTGTATTTATCACCTAGGTGATTAACCGAGCTTTGCATTTTCTTACGATATTACCGACAAGCACCTTACGTGCAGACTGAAACGTGTGTTCGTCTCTCTATGGTCAAGGTTAATATATTCTGAATTACAGAGAAGCCGTCAGCAAGAAGCATGTGGGAGGGGGATACATAAAAGAGGGAGGCATTTATAAATGATGACGACTTTCCAATTTAGACCAAAACAAGATGAATGTCTCCCAGACGAACGCTCTTGCCTAACCTCAAATACACAGACAGTCACGTAGCGGCTGTGTAGGCCAGAATGGGATCAGAAACGCCTTTCTTCTTGGGATGTTGCTGATGTTGTTCCTGTTGCTGGTGGTGGTGTTTCGAACGAGAGGCGCCTGTCATCATGGGTCAACAGTCCAGT
Organism: Anabrus simplex; assembly: GCF_040414725.1. Lineage (NCBI taxonomy): Eukaryota > Metazoa > Arthropoda > Insecta > Orthoptera > Tettigoniidae > Anabrus > Anabrus simplex. Next base: position 176,223,976 of record NC_090279.1, on the reverse strand, counting down.
CATGTGGTTGACTTCTCTTTTAAATAGTATAGTATATTATTAACCCGTGCAAGTTCCTCAAGGCTCCGTATTGTCCCCTTTACTGTTCAGCGTTTACTCAGATACTATTTTCCCAAAAAAATACTAAAAGATGTCAGATTTGTGCTATTCTGACAAAGTTAGTGATAATTATGTTTCCATTTTTTACACCTAACCAATTATAATCTCTGCTCAAGAAAGTCAAGAAATACGTTGAGGTACGATTGATTGATTGATTGATTGATTGATTGATTGATTGATTGATTGATTGATTGATTGATTGATTGATTGATTGATTGATTGATTGATTGATTGATTGATTGATTGATTGATTGATTGATTGATTGATTGATTGATTGATTGATTGATTGATTGATTGATTGATTGATTGATTGATTGATTGATTGATTGATTGATTGATTGATTGATTGATTGATTGATTGATTGATTGATTGATTGATTGATTGATTGATTGATTGATTGATTGATTGATTGATTGATTGATTGATTGATTGATTGATTGATTGATTGATTGATTGATTGATTGATTGATTGATTGATTGATTGATTGATTGATTGATTGATTGATTGATTGATTGATTGATTGATTGATTGATTGATTGATTGATTGATTGATTGATTGATTGATTGATTGATTGATTGATTGATTGATTGATTGATTGATTGATTGATTGATTGATTGATTGATTGATTGATTGATTGATTGATTGATTGATTGATTGATTGATTGAACGCTGCTTACACCATCCAGTGAAATACACTGCAAACGGCTTCTCAGGGAAGAGATTTAAATGTTACAATTGACAATAAACTGATCTTTTTTCTGATCATATCTGGTCAATAAAGTCCAAAGCTATGCGCAGCCTAGGCATTCTTTACAGGTTCACTGAAATTAATATAACATAGTGATGCAAGTGTAGTGGATTAGTACAGCTTGGAAACAATTCTCTAACCCATAGGTAAATAATGGAAACATCGAGCACGATTATTATTATTATTATCATTATCGTTGTTATTATTATTATGATTATTATTATTATTATTATTATTATTATTATTATTATTATTATTATTATTATTATTACTTGTGAGGTGTGGCTATGACGTTGTTTACATCTGTTAGTGTTAGTATTATTTACGGACTTTATTTGGTATAAATCGTGGTCGTATCATTTGTAAGGTTATGTCATGAAACATCTGCTGTATATATATTAATATGAGTTTATTTAATGTAAGAATACGTAATTAGTAACATATAATTTATTATTTACCTGTACATATGATACATAAATCCAATGCAGTATTGTGCAACACACGATACTGGACCAGAATAACGTATCTTTAATAATAATATCTTTTATTGCAGCCAATGGCCAAAAGAAATTTACATTACTAACACATTAGTCATCTCTGCAGAAAGTGCAAATCATGGCATGATAACGTTCACAGCTCTTACCACAACGTTCACATACACAGGCCCTATCTAGTTTATGGAATTTCTTAGTTTTACACAACTTATAATGAAATCCATGTATTGCAAATCGTGTAACCAAGTGTCTGAGCTCATATCCACCTCCTTGCCAGTCTTTGTAAACCATTGTGTCCGTCGACTAAAATTCGCTCCATATGTCTCTCTTCTTTTCTCTTAATTTCTCTATGAACTGTAGATATGTTGGTGTAGTTGGTAGCGGTAGGTGATAACGGAGATCCTCTACGTAGAAAGGTTCACAGGTTAAGTCATGCACAAGCCTTGAAGGCGTATACTTCGAGACACATAGTATTTTTTTTTTTCAGAAAAGTAGCTTTCACTTTTTCTAGTTCCTCGAACAGCGTCATTTTCATATGTGACCATACAATTTCTATATCACGGGTGAGACTTTGAGGTCAAATAGTTTTAGGGCTGTTTTGATAAAGAACTTATTAAAATTCTGTATGTCTTTGATGGCTCTGATTGCTGCATTTGTCCTGTCGTTGATGTGGGTAGAGAAAAAATTACCTCTAGTTTGTAGTGTGACTCCCAAATACTTGAAATTCGATACATTCTTTAGAGGTCTCCCATGTACATGAATCTCTGATGCTTTACCTCCTTTCCTAAATGTCATTGATATTGTCTTTTCCTCGTTTAATTGAAGTATCATTGGAACTAGAGAGTTACAGAAAATTCCATTCATTGTAAGTAGTTTATTGGAGACTCTCGAAATTATGAGAAAACATGTTGTGTCATATTCTTCGAGAAGCCTGGCCAGGCAGTGTATATAAAGAAGCAGTCTTGAAGGTTGAGTTAGAGTTGTTTTAGTGAGAGTTCATGTTGTGATTGGTAGTACGTTAACATGCTATTGTGGCAGTCTTATTCTTATTCTTTGTAACAGTGTTTTGTTCAAGAGCATGATAGTCAAGTGTTCAAGATGGCAGTTTATTAGTGCGTGTGTGTAGAATATCAAATTTGTAAATAAAATTGTGTAAACCATTGACAGCATTTCGTGTGTTCGTCTTTGTGATAACAACAAGGGATATACTGAAACACTGCCGATAGATGACTCACAAGTATTAGACGGTATGCGCTTGTCGATCATCATTCATTTCTCTACGCCAAGTTAATCGATGAAGTTAAAGTTTTAATACATCGTAACGACAGCAAATAAAACAAGAAACTACGATGCCTGACTCTTGCAGTGTTAAAATGAGCCAACATCAACGTCGACCCTATTCATACTACAATCTATTAGCTTCTGGTCCGTATTGATAGTTCAAGTACAAGTATGAAGGATGAGTTCTCCACCTAATCAATACTTTATTTTACATAGTGTCAATATTATCTACATAAAAATACAGTACCGGTTTCGATCCGTAAATAGGTCATCTTCAGCTGCTAGAGAACCTACTTAATAGCGACTGTACAGAATAAATGCTACTAAAATTAAAATTAAACAAGGATGCCAATAACTAAACATGATTTTTATATGCTCTATTGGTGGAAAAATATCTGATTCCCTCTATGGGAATTTAGAATTACCATTTGGAATTGCTAGGCGGGCATTAATTCCATTGTGGAGTTTTATCTCCCGTATGCAGTTATCAGACTGTGCCACATAAGAGGCTTCTGATAAGTTCACCTGCATACACCCCAGCATCAGTGGGTAGGGTCTGACACATCCCACTCTGACGAGTCTAGTGTCAGACCTAAGACGAAATGCTGGTTAATAGAGCAAACGCCTGAAAAGCCATACATCTAATTTTTTATCTCATTTTTGATATGCTCTATTGGTGGAAAAACATCTGATTCCCTCTATGGGAATTTAGAATTACCATGATACCACTATTCTAAAATTACTTAATGTTAAGATATATACATATATACATTTATGAAAATAGTCCCTTAACCCCAAAACTGTACTATATGTATATATCTTAACATTAATTTTAGAATAGTGGTATCATGTTTATTTATTGGCACCCTTGTTTAATTTTAATTTTAGTAGTACTTATTCTGTACAGTCGCTATTAAGTAGGTTCTCTAGCAGCTGAAGATGACCTATTTACGGGTCGAAACCGGTACTGTATTTTTATGTAAATAATATTGACACTATGTAAAATAAGTATTGATTAGGTGGAGAACTCATCCTTCATACTTGACCTTATTCATATCATCAATTTCCTAAGCAGGAGCCCTTCTGTAAAAAAAAAAAAAATGGTTGCATGCGCTTCCGGATGCAAAATCTAAGAAAAAGAGGTGTTACTGGTAATATCAAGGTCTGCTCGAATCATTTTATAGTTGAATATTATGTCATAACTGAAACTAGTTTGTAAGCTAGTTAGTTCTAATTAATAAATTATTTTATAATAAGTTTGTGATATTCTGAGGACTTAATATTTCAATCATTTTAGGCGAAAGAAGAAGGCTTAAAAAGAACGCTGAACCTTCGATATTTTCATGGAATGGCACCGGTAACTTGGATATACGGTAACTCAGAGAACAAAATGATTTAGAAGTAGGGAAACAGCCATAACAACGTGTGCGGTGCTGTACTTTGAATCACAGAGTGACCTATAATTTGACCCTGGAGTACCATCATTTTCAGACTGCCTGAACATGAAATAATTCATCAATTTCAAATTTGAATTATGGCCTGAAACAAGGTCTTGAAACTTGTACGCTGAAGGGAAATTCACCTCAGTCGTACTGGATGTAGCCACTAGTACTGCAGTCTTGCCTTAGTTTCTTCAATTGCACCTATATTATTTCCCGTATAAGTCTCATGTAAACAATCGAGACGCGGAAACCTAATGCCGTCTATTAAAATCCCGCTGCCTAGCGGACAACTTTTGCGTGATACGTCCCTATATTATTATTAAATGAAAAGCGCACAATGTGCAAAAACAGTTTTTGTACAGATGGTCAACTATGCTAATGCCATTCTTATTATTAAGGTTGTCCTCATTTTGCAGTTTTGTGCATGGTATCTTTCACAATGATCCTTGCAGAGGTTACATATACAGTCTTCGTTCGGCTGGTGGAAGTTTTTGGTTTGGCAGAATCTGTGGTGAAATCCATGAGTGGCGTAACGTGTAATTACGTGCCGTAGCTCGTAATTTTCTTGCTTCCACTCTTCCGTCATTATAGCGTCCGTGAAATAGAAGTCGGACCAAATAGCATTCCTTTTCTCGTTTAAAGTTTGGCGTGCATTCTCGTAGGGCTTGGTGTTTGGTAGACAAAACTGTGTTTTGATATCGTCAATGAAGTAGTCCTCCTTGGTTAGAACATATGTTAACCTTGAAGGGGCTGACTTCCCAATGCCTACTATTCTCTTGAGATATCGGGCCTTGACTTTTTCTATTGTCATCAGGTCTCTGAGTGTGAGTTTTTACCAGGTGATGCTAATCCCATAGGTTGCTATTGGTGATATGGCTGTCCTGAACAGTAGCATTGCTGTAGCCAATGATATTTGTTGAGGTTGTTGAATGTTATAGATGGCTTTTATTGCTGCGGCTGCTCTTTCTTTGACGTGGATATTGTAGGATGTTAGAGTAGTTTGGAGGGTGACTCCAAGGTACATGAATTTCAGCACTACTTCCAGAGGTTTGTTGTGCATGGTTATTGTATTTTTAGGTGCATGTTTTCCTCCTTTCCTAAAGGTCATTTGCTTAGTTTTGTTGTGGTTTATTTGCAAACCGTTTCTTTCTGCCCATGATGTGAGCCTATTGAGGACCTCTTGGAGCTCTTCTTTTCTGAGCCTATTGCCATATCATCTGCGTAAAGTATAAGCAATGCTGAGGTATCTGTGATTATTTCTGTGATGTCTGCTGTCATGATGTTGAATAAAATTGGGCTGATTGGGTCACCTTGTAGGGCTCCGTTTGTTTGGGTTACGTTTTTGGATAGGGTTATGTTGTCTGATATTTGGACATAGTTATATTTGAGGATATTCGAGATTATGATTGCTATCGGATGTGTAGCTCCTATTAGGTAATTGAGTTTCCGGATGAGTATTGCTCTATCAACAAGGTCAAAAGCCTTACGATAGTCTACGAAGACTATTAGGTATTTTACGGCATGTAGTGTGCTTCTTCCCTTTCGGAAGCCGAATTGATTTTCTGGTAACTGGGAGTCTATTTCTTCTGCAAGCCTGATTGTTAAGATTTTCATGAAGATTTTGAATGATGTATTTTCGAGGGCTATACCTCGATATGAATCAGGATTGTCAGTTTCTCCTTTCTTAAATATCATTTTGATTGTTGACAATCTCCATTGCTCTGGAATTTCCCCAGTGTGCATGCATATGTTGAATAGTTCTACCCAGTAGTCTAGCATGACAGGTAGAGAGTCTTTCAGGTGTTCTGTGCAAATGCTGTCATAAAGTTATACTTCGTGGCCTATGTTCTCCACATTATTGACTTTTGAACCCCTCTGTAGTCCTCATCTGCGACGACAATTATATATCAATTAAATAATATTTTTAACTTTTTCACCTTCAATGATAAAGCACGCAATTTTTACGAACTCAAATTAATCAAATATCTTGAACTACGTGGGTACAATTTTCAATTGAAAAGCCGTTTACAGTTATCCGACCTTTTGCTATTTAGATAAAATAATCAAAAATATTTTAACGTACTTCCCTATACATGTACCCCCCAGCGCTCAACACATATTCATCACGTGCCCCGTGCTCGCTTAAACTTGCAACAACGATTCATCTTTCACCGGCTACTACCTCTGACCAATATTGACATTTGAGCACCCAGTGCACTCGTCAGACATAAAATTGAAGATTCCTTTGCATTCCTCTTCAGGTTTCCTTTTTTTTTTTTTCCTGTTTTTCCAAACCCTGCCCACTCATCTTACTATTTTTATTAATCCACCCTTGCCAGTTATCGTCATTATTTTTGTTACTCTGTTATTGTTCGTTAACTTCACTGTTGACATCTAATATTGCTGTTTATCTCGCCGGGATGTGTGGCTCAGACGGTTGAGGCGCTGGCCTTCTGACCCCAACTTGGCAGGTTCGATCCTGGCTCAGACCGGTGGTATTTGAAGGGGCTCAAATACGTCAGCCTGTGTCGGTAAATTTACTGACACGTAAAAGAACTCCTGCGGGACTAAATTAAGGAACCTCGGCGTCTCCGAAAACCGTAAAAGTAGTTAGTAGGACGTAAAGCCAATAACATTATTAGTATTGCGCTTTTGCGGCCGCATTGGACCACTGTAGTCAATTTCTGCCCGGTCGTCTATGATGTTTTATGGTTCTTTCTCCTTTCTGTTCTTCTGTATTTCTTCATTCTATATGATGTACTTTTCGTTATTCTGAAAATACCCTTTTAGACTTTTCTCCTTTATCAATTTTTGGTAGGAAACTAATTTTACTATTCTTCAATTCATTTACTTTGTTTGATTTATTCTTTAAATTCTCCAGTGTTATGTTTAATCCTTTCATGTCTTATTTTATTTCTTTTATCCATACAGGTTGTGTTTTTGTTCCCAAAGCTTCTCCAAAATTCTGCATATTAACCTGTCTTGAGGTGTTCGCAACAGATGACCAAAGAATGATATTCCCTTCTTTCTTATGAAATCCTTAATAAGTTCTATTTCCTGATATACTGCTACATTTGGGATGATATTATTATCTTAATTGTTATCTTAATAATACTTACCTACATATTGTTATATTATTAGTGTAAAATGACCTACCATTGACTGCATTTAATAATGGATAAAGTTCGGGTTGAGAAAAGTTAATCCAGTGAGGCTTAACTTGTAGGGTTTCGGCAATATATAGCAGATATTTTAGATTCAGAAGGCCAAATGAACTGTATCGCTACTGACCTATCAAAGGCTTCTGATAGGGTAGACCATGGGACACTCCTGATAAAAACTATGGTTATCGGACTAGACAAAAGAGTGGTTGAATGGGTGGCTAAATTCATAGAACTCAGAGAATTAGAGTAGGTGAAGCTTTATCTGATCTTGTTATGTTTAAGAGGGTGTCCCGCAGGGCGCTGTTGTTGGACCTTTATTTTTCCTTATGTATATAAATGATATGAGTAAAGAAGTGGAATCGGAGATAAGGCTTCTTGCGCATGATGTTATAGTGTACTGAGTAATAATTAAGTTACAGGTTTGTGAGCGACGGCATAACGACCTAGACAATGTTGTGAGATGTACAGCAGACAATGGTATAATGGAAAATGGGATGAAAAGTAAGATTGTAAGTTTCACCAAGAAGCTAAGTTCTCTCAGTTTTAATTGCTATGTTGATAGGGTGATAGTACCTCATGGCGACCACTGTAAGTATCTAGATGGTAATATACCCTAAGGAATGAACTTCACTGGGGTAATCACATAAACGCGGTTGTAAATAATGGGTACAGAGATCTGCACATGGTTATGAAGGTATTAAAAAGCAGTAGTAAGAATGTAAAGGAGAGGGCATGTAAGACCCCAATTAAAGTATGGTTCCAGTGTATGGGACCCACACCAGAATTGCCCGATACAAGAACTGGAATTAAATTCAAAGTAAAGTAGCACGATTTATTCTTAGTGATTTCCGGCAAAAGAGTAGTCTTAAAAAATGGTTGCAAACTTTGGGCTGGAAAGACTTGCGAGTGAGAAGACGAGCTGCTCGACTAAGTGGTATGTTCCGAGCTATCAGTGAAGAGATGGCGTGGAATTACATTAGTAGATGAATAAGCTTGAGTGGTGTTGTTAAAGGTAGGAAATAATGAAGGTGTAATTCAAGAGGACAAATTGGAGTGGATATTAATTTTATAGGACGAGGAATGAGGATTTGTGCAATTTTTCTTTCTTTCTTTCTTTCTTTCTTTCTTTCTTTCTTTCTTTCTTTCTGAATCCGTTTACCCTCCAGGGTTGGTTTTTACCTCGAACTCAGCGAGGGATCCCACCTCTACAGCCTCAAGGGTGGTGTCCTGGACCGTGAGACTTTGGGTCGGCGGATACAACTGGGAAGGTGGACCAGTACCTCGCCCAGGTGGCATCACCTGCTATGCTGAACAGGAGCCCTCTGGGGGCGATGGGAGGATCGGAAGGGATAGGCAAGGAAGAGGGAAGGAAGAGTGGCCTTAAGTTAGGTACCACCCCGGCATTTGCCTGGAGGAGAAGTGGGAAACCACGGAAAACCACTTCCAGGATGGCTGAGTTTGGAATAGAAACCCTCTCTACTCAGTTGACCTCCCAAGGCTGAGTGGACCCCGTTCCAGCCCTCGTAGTGGCAGTGCCTGGAATCGAACCCAGGCCTCCGCGGGTGGCAGCTAATCACACTAACCACTACACCACAGAGGCCGACATTAAGGAAAATGTTTGTTAAATTTCCAAATTATTGAAAACTTTAGGTAAACAATTCATAGGGAATCTGCCACCTGGGTAACAGACTTAAATGGAGATCATTGATTGATTGATTGATTGATTGATTGATTGATTGATTGATTGATTGATTGATTGATTGATTGATTGATTGATTGATTGATTGATTGATTGATTGATTGATTGATTGATTGATTGATTGATTGATTGATTGATTGATTGATTGATTGATTGATTGATTGATTGATTGATTGATTGATTGATTGATTGATTGAATAAAAATGTAAAAGTAAGTAAATTAATAAATTAATTAATTAATTAAATGTTGTCTGTCAGTGAAAAGTGTGCGAATGGAGGAACTCTTTACGTTCGATTCCTCCAATGGCCTTCGTATCCTATACGGAAATGATTGACTGATTTTCCTAGTCATTATTTGTGGTCAGGATTTCACAGCGTGAATCTTCGGACATCCTGTATTCTACTTGAGAGGACTGCATACCGTTGTTACCAAACCTAAGTCAAAAAAAATCTTGGAGCAATGCTCTTAGAACAATGGACATGTGAACTTGGGGAGAAGTACGCACCAGTAGCGGCTCTAAGAAGCTTCCCCCACTCCCCCCCACCCGCACGCAATAATTGAAAATGGGCCCCTCATTTCCTCATAAGGAAAGTTTCAAGTTTATTTCGTAGTACAAGGTTGTATGTTATTACAATGAAAATAAGAAGTTACACAATTTAGTTTTCAAATCCTAACGAGTAAAAATAATATACGCATATGGTACGAACACACACACACACACGAAATGCATAATCTCGTTCCTAGGACCAAATAATTTATAACTCAACCATCCATCGTAAGCCTACTTAGCTTGACTGCCGAGGCTCGAAACTTCAGTACTTAGAGCAGGGCCTCTCAGGGTGCATGCGCGTGGTGCATGCACTGTGCACGGTGCAAGAGACGACTTGGCTTGGTCGAACAGAGTGCAGACCCCCCACTCCTCGATTTGGAGCAATAGCGCTTACTCTCTCTTTACTCACGCCTGTCTCGCTCACTCCGCCTGTCTTCCTCTGCCCCACTTGCGCCGTAGCGCTCCAAATCCAGGCTGACTTGAGCCGAGCAGAGGCGAGTTGAGCCGAGCTTAGCCGAGTAGCCCAGAGACGAAGCGTTGATCCGAGCCATGCCGAGCGGCAGCGATGCAAAGTGCACGGAGCTCTTGCGCCTCTATCTGCACGCGTGAGATTTTGGGCGTTTGAGAGGCCCTGACTTAGAGTTTAGATAAGGAGGGCGTATTTGTTACCGCATCTTCGCTGACTACTGGGTTGTCAGAACTGGCCGTGTTGATTGTTGTGAGCGGCCGCAAGGGATGGTTATTATTGGAACAGGTTGATGAAAGAAACTCTGCACTACGACAGCCTCAGTTTGGAATAAACCTATGTAATATAAATAATACTGTGTTGTGTGCTGTAGCTTTATCAGTATGTAAAATCATTCTTCAGCTACTGAATTAAGAAACAGTCACGGCCCCCTCACAAGTCACGGGCTCCCCCGCCCCGTGGGGTCAGCGGGGTCCTTATCGCCGCCACTGCTACGCAGTTAACCCAATGAAGGCCGTCGGCAGAGGACAGAAAAAGTCGCTCAAGCGTACTGCAGTATAAGAACGGGTCTTCACGGCAGGAATTCCCAGTGAACGAGTACGAACACCTTGTGATTACCCGTTGGCGCCTGGTGTTTCTTTCTCTCCTAGACAACTGTGTGCGTCATTGGAGAGATATAAATATGAAGCATTGTCAGAAGTGCCCAATAAAAAAGAGAATTTCTTTCTTCATTTCGTAGCGTTGTGTTTGGCAATGTAATTAGGGTGTGGAAGATTTGGCTGATTTATGACGTCTACAGCAGAATAACAAGAGACGGTCGACGTAAACAGGAGATAATTAGCCGCATCATGCAATATAATTTAGTGTCTTTCAATTTTATTTTTGTTTATATCATTGTTTGTATTATTAAAGTGAGCTTTGCTCGTTGGGGCCTTTCATAAATAAATAAATAAATAAATAAAACAGTCCGCTTCTGTGGTGTAGTGGTTACTGTAATTAGCTGCCAACCCCGGAGGCCCGGGTTCGATTCCCGACTTTGCCACGAGGGCTGAACGCGGTCCACTCAACTTCAGAAGGTCAACTGGGTAGAGGGAGTTCGATTACTCCCCCTCCCCACCTTAGCCATCCTCGAAGTGGTATCCCGTGGTTTCCCACTTCTCCTCCAGGCAAATGCCGGGATGGTACCTAACTTAAGGACACGGCCGCGTCCTTCCCTCTTCCTTGTCTATCCCTTCCAAACTTCCCATCCCCCTCATAAGGCCCCTGTTCAGCATATCAGGTGAGGCCACTTGTGCGAGGTACTGGTCCTCCTTCCCAGTTGTATCCCCAGACCAAATGTCTCACGCTCCAAGACACTACCCTTGAGGCGGTAGAGGTGGGATCCCTCGCTGAGTCCGAGGGAGAAACAAACCCTGGAGGGTAAGCAGATTAAGAAAGAAAGAAAGAAAGAAAGAAAGAAAGAAAGAAAGAAAGAAAGAAAGAAATTAAGCCAAAAATGTTTTTAAAACTCAAAGAAAAGCCTGTTTTATCTACTATTCTCAATTTCGAACTAAAGAAGACAAACTAATAATAATAATAATAATAATAATAATAATAATAATAATAATAATAATAATAATAATAATAATAATAATAATAATTTAGTGTGGCTATTTCTAGCCGAGTGCAGCCCTTGTAAGGCAGACCCTCCGACGAGGGTGGGCAGCATCTGCCGTGTGTAGGTAATTGCGTGTTATTGTGGTGGAGGACAGTGTTATGTGTGGTGTGTAAGTTGCAGGGACGTTGGGGACAGCACAAACACCCACCCCCCGAGCCATTGGAATTAACCAATGAAGGTTAAAATCCCAGACCCGGCCGGGAACCGAACCCGGGACCCTGTGAACCTAAGGCCAGTACGCTAACCATTTAGTCAACGAGTCGGACAACTAACTAACTAACACACTGGTCCGGCCCCGCGGTGTAGGGGGCAACGCGTCCGCTTGTCACCCGGCAGCCCCGAATTCGATTCCCGGCCGTGTCGGAAATTTTAGCCATAATTGGTTAATTCAGCTGGCAGCACGGGGGCTGGGTGTATATGTCGTCGTCTTCATCATTTCATTCTCATAACGACGCGCAGGTCACCTATAGGCATCAAATAAAAGGCCTGCGTCTGGCGAACCGAAGTTGTCCTCGGACACTCCCGGCACTAAAAGTCATATGCCATTTCATTTGTACTAACTCACTAACTAACTCATTCAGTCACTAATTCACTCACTAACTAACAAACTCGCTAAGTGACTAAGTAACTCACTCACTCACTAACTCGCTCCCGCATCGGAGGGTCTGCCTTACAAGGGCTGCACTCGGCTAGAAATAGCCACACGAAATTATTATACTAACTCGCTAACGACCTAACTCTCACTAACTCACTCACTTACTCGCTAACGACCTATCACTAACTCTCTGACTAACTAACTAACTTGCTAAGTAACTTAGTAACTCACTAACTAACTGCCTAACTCTCACTAACTCACTCACGAACTAACTCGCTAAGTAACTAAGTACCTCACTCACTAACTAACTCGCTAACGACCTAACTCTCACTAACTCATTAACTAACTAACTCGCTGAGGCCCGGTTTCATCAACGTGGGTTAAATATTCTCTAACCCTGGGTTTGTTAACTTAGGGTTAATATTTTAACTCACTCTTACAAGTCACGCGTTTCACCAAGCTATTTCGGCAGAGGGTTAACTTAACACCGCGTTAAACCTCGCAGGAAACAGCTGCCCTAATCATCAAGGAGGCAGTGACTAAAAATCAGAAATCATGAACACGCTTCTTGCGTGGTTCTTTTGTTCATTTCTTGCGCGGTATTTCGTTTTCTTCCTCAGGTCCGTGGTAGATATTATTCTTTCGTGATCTTGAACGAAAAATGAAAGAAGTGCAGAAGAGAAAAATCATTGCTTATTGAATTAGCCACCGATTACCGAAGTATTATAGAATGCAAGAAGATTGACGGTATACAATTAAAAGAAAAGGAGTATACATGGGAAAGAATAACAGGGGAATTTAATAATATTGCCCACTACAGTGCGATCTACGAAACAACAAAAACAGTTCTATAAAAATTTTAGCTTCTCTGTGCCAAGAGTTGTGTTTTGAAAGTTGGCACACCTTCACAGCAATAACACACTCGAAAGTAAATAAATATACAGTTTAATTTCAAAGTGCATTTCTGTATAACCACTACGTAATACACAGTATAATGTTCATAGGTGTTGTACTATTGAAGTGGTGTTGTGCAGTTGCATTCCTATATGCCACTGTAGTGCTGTCGTTATCAATGTGAAGAATGATGTCATTCTCAATTCCAACATTCCTATTCCTTCTCCTTCCTGTGAGATACTGATGCAGAGTCAAGTCCTGTGGGGGAAGTTCATCTCGGGTCTCCACAGTAATATTGTGTAATACCGCTGTTGCTACTATTACGGTCAATGTAGTTTCTAGTTTAGTTCGCACGCCCAAGTTTGTTTCCATCAGCTGTGTATTCTAACCTCTCGCGAACTTCATTGACGAATTTACTGACGACGGTTTTTGAAGTCTATCTCTTCAGAAATTGTTCCTCAGATAGATTTTCAAAGTCTTTCCTCCTTATTATAGGCCTATTTCTGTTAGGAACACCGTTTAACAAATCTAAATAAAGCAACTCTGCATCAAATGCATGATTTACGGTCGCCATTTTGCTTTTAACCTCGAATAAGCAGTTTAACCCAGGTGAAAGGCGGGGTTAACTTAACCCCGGTCTTAACCTAGAGTTAAAAATAACCCTCCTCGATGAAACGGAATGAACAGTCAAATTCAGAGTTAAAACTGTGTAACTCGGGGTTAAGGTTTAACCCACGTTGATGAAACCGGCCCTGAGTAACTTAGTAACTCACTCACTAACTCACTAACGACCTAACCCTCACTAACTAACTAACTCCCTAAGTAACTAAGTAACTCACTCACCAACTAACTCGCTAACGACCTAACTCTAACTAACTCACCAAGTAACTAAGTAACTCATTAACGACCTAACTCTCACTAACTCTCTGAGTAACTAAGTAACTCATTAACGACCTAACTCTCACTAACTCTCTGAGTAACTAACTAACTCACTCACTAACTAAGTCGTTAACAACCTAACTCTCACCAACTAACGAACTCACTAAGTACCTAACTAGCTCACTCACTAACTCACTACCTACCTCACTAACTCATGAACCAACTCACTAACTAACTAACTAACTCACTGACTAACTAAATTACAAACATCAACTTTTTCCATTCCATACCCTCAAGGGGTACGGCGGGCTTCTTGGAGGGTAACACCCTCTCTCAAACCAGAAAATGTGTAACGGAGAAGGTGAAAGGGTTGGCGGCCATGGCCTATACTAGGAACTGTCCCGGCATTCGCCGTAGTGCAGGAGAATGGAAAACCACGGAAAACCATTCTCAGGACAGCCGACAGTGTGGACCAGCCCCTCTGCGTCTCCCGAATGCAGAGGCGTAGAGCCGTGGTTACCGCTGAACTAGGGTTCTTTTAGAGAGGGAAAGAGATGTTAAGAACAGAGCAAAAATGGCCAACCAGACACCAGTGGTATCCGAACCCACAACTTCCGGGTTTCAGTTACAATGCGGTCGTGAAAATTCAATATTCATTGTTTTATATTTTCCCCCAAGGAGTTATTATCTTCTTCTTCTTCTTCTTTATCTTTTTACCCTCCAGGGTCGGTTTTTCCCTCGCACTCAGCGAGGAACCCCACCTCTACCCCCTCAAGGGCAGTGTCTTAGAGCTTCAGACTCTGGGTTGGGGGATACAACTGGAGAGAGTGACCAGTACCTCACCCAGGCGGCCTCACCTGCGGATTTCTGGGAAAACTACCTCACATCTCATTTCCCTAGTATGTTATTTAAATGTTATTTTAGCTGCCTAAATTAGACTCTCGAATAGGTTCTAAAATATCTTTATGCACCTTCAAATTTACGTATTTTAATAGCATTATGTTTATTTTGCTAAACTGATAATAACTCGACCGCCTCTGCGGTGTAGTGGTTAGTGCGATTAGCTGCCACACCCCGAGGCCCGGGTTCGATTCCCGGCTCTGCCACGAAATTTGAAAAGTGGTACGAGGGCTGGAACTGGGTCCACTCAAATTCGGAAGGTCAACTGAGTAGAGAGGGGTTCGATTCCTACCTCAGCCATGCTGGAAGTGGTTTTAAGTGGTTTCCCACCTCTCCTCCAGGCAAATGCTGGTATGGTACCTAACTTAAGCCCACGGCCGCTTCCTTCCCTGTCCTTTCCAATCTTCCCATCCCCCTACAAGGCCCCTCTTCAGCATAGTAGGTGAGGCCGCCCGGGCGAGGTACTGGTGATTCTCCCCAGTAGTATCCCCCGACCCATTGTCTCAGTCTCCAGGACACTGCCCTTGAGGCGGTAAAGATGGGATTCCTCGCTGAGTCCGAGCAAAAAAAAAAACCTGGAGGGTAAGCTGATTAAGAAAGAACATTTTACCAAACAAACTCAATTTTGGACGGAATTACCTTCGGTTTCCGCGGCATCATCTTGCAGGATTTCCAGTAAGTAGCCTGTACAGTTGTTGTACCATGTAACTGTAACATATGCCTTTGCTGCCGGGATGTAATGTTTACATGTCTTCTGGTATGGATTAGAATAAATTTGTTACCGGGCGAGTTGGCCATGTGGTTAGGGGCGCGCAGCTATGAGCTTGCATCCGGGAGATAGTGGGTTCGAACCCCATTGTCGGCAGCCCTGAGAATGGTTTTCCGTGGTTTCCCATTTTCACACCAGGCAAATGCTGGGACTGTACCTTAATGAAGGCCACGATCGTTTCCTTCCCACTCCTAGCCCCTTCCTATCCCATCGTCACCATAAGACCTATCTGTGTCGGTACGACGTATAGCAAGTAGCAAAAAACAAAGATTAAATTTGTTACTTTCATTCACCTGTCTCAATCTCATCCTTGGCTTTGACAATATGAAAGTGACCGAGATATGAGCGATGCTAGTAATACCATTCCTTATGCAACCAGTCCCTGCTATAAATGGTGTGAAAATATCACTCATAGGGTCGGTTGGTGCATGCATTTCAGTGGTCTTGGCAGACTGATTTGTAATAGAAACTTCAGGCTCGGCGAGGAAAGCAACGGGAAACTACCTCACTCCTCATTTCCCTAGAATTCCTCTTCGGTGACGCCTAGGCTATCTATAACAGCTGTTAGCGGAACTGTGGAGGATCAAACCAGCCTTCGGACTGAATACCCAACACACATACAAAACTGTAACATACTAAGTAAGACCATTTTCCTGTCCATTAAAATCTTCTGTATCTGATAACTTCTCTTGATGTTGTATTGCCGGCCCCGTGGTGTAGGGGTAGCGTGCGTGCCTCTTACACGGAGGCCTCGGGTTTGATTCCCGGCCAGGTCAGGGATTTTTACCTGGATCTGAGGGCTGGTTCCAGGTTTACTCAACCTACGTGATTAGAATTGAGGAGCTATCTGACGGTGAGATAGCGGTCCCAGTC
This sequence comes from Anabrus simplex, assembly GCF_040414725.1. Classification (NCBI taxonomy): domain Eukaryota; kingdom Metazoa; phylum Arthropoda; class Insecta; order Orthoptera; family Tettigoniidae; genus Anabrus; species Anabrus simplex. Next base: position 176,207,460 of record NC_090279.1, on the reverse strand, counting down.
TAGAAAGCCAAGAATAACGGCCGAGAGGATTCGTCGTGCTGACCACACACACCTCGTAATCTGCAGGCTGTTGGGCTGAGCAGCGGTCGCTTGGTAGGCCAAGGCTCTTCAGGGCTGTAGTGCCATGGGATTAGGTTTGACACACAGTCAAGTCAGTGTCGGCTGATAGCCATAAATTCTAAATTACCTCGCAAATGCATCGTTTGCAGACCCATTCTTACTAAGACATTTTGCTTCTAGTATCGTATACTTAGAGCCGTTTCAATTTGCACTGTTAATTATGATACACCCTGTGTTCTAGTGACCCTCCTACCCAAACATAGGGGCCGATGACCTTAAATGTTAGGCCCCTTTAAACAACAAGCATCATCATCATCATCCACCCATAATCCCACTATGTATCTGAGAATGATTGATAGAATATATGCGGAGGAGTGGTTTACACCAGGGTTTCCAGGGGGTGTGAGATGATGATAACGATGATGATGAGGAGAGGGAGAGAGAGAGAAACCCAGCGTCAGTATATAGCCAATTCCAGTCGAATAACACCAAGGGGTCTGCTTAAGATTTAACGTCCCCTTTCGACGGACGAATGCTATCAGTCAGCGTCATATGTCCTTATTTCAATTTATGTCCAACTCGTTGGCTGAATGGTCAGCGTACTAGCCTTCGGTTCAGAGGGTCCCGAGTTCGATTCCCGGCCGGGTCGGGGATTTTAACCTTAATTGGTTAATTCCAATGGCTCGGGGGCTGGGTGTATGTGACGTATTCAACATTAGAAATCATCCTAGTTAGGGCCCTCATCTTCACAGACATGCAGGTCACCTAATAGGCCGTCTACTAGAAAAAGACCTGCACCATACCTCTCCGGAAGGCCATACGCCATTATTATTATTATTATTATTATTATTATTATTATTATTATTATTATTATTATTATTATTACAATTTCAATTTACGAAGATTGAAACCAAACCGGATGGCGCAACAGTCCTGAAAGGCCATGGCCTACCAAGCGACTGCTGCTCAGCTCGATGGCCTGTAGATTATGAGGTGTCGTGTGGTCAGAACGACGAATCCTCTCTTGTCTTCCAAGACCGGGACCGCCATATCACCATCAGATAGCTCCTCAATTGTAATCACGTAGGCTGAGTGGACCTCGAACCATCCCTCAGATCCAGGTAAAAATCCCTGTCTTGGCCGGCAATCGAACCCTCTGGGCCACCGCTTGGCCGGATAATTTATGCAAATTACCTTGTATTTATGGCGGAGCCTCCGTGACTCAGGCAGCAGCGCGCCGCCCTCTCACCTCTGGATTCCGTGGTTCAAATCCCGGTCACTCCGTGTGAGATTTGTGCTGGACAAAGCGAAGTCGGGACAGGTTTTTCTCCGGGTACTCCGGTTTTCCCCTGTCATCCTTCATTCTAGCAATACTCTCCACTATCATTTCATTTCATCTGTCAGTCATTAATTATTGCCACAGAGGAGTGCGACAGATTTCGGCAGCCGGCACAATTCCTATCCTCGCTGCTAGATTGGGGCTTCATTCCATTTCTGAACCGCTCGAATGACTGGAAACAGGCTGTGGATTTTCATTTCATTTTCACCTTGTGTTAATAGCAGAACTCGTACCAGAGTTTCAGGAAAATCTCGAACAGTGGAAGAGTGTCCTTAAGTAGAAGGAGAAGAATAAAATTTATAACTCAACAAATATTACGTTTCGTTTTTAGGAAATGTAAATTCGAAATCTATGTAGGTTAATGCCACGTTGAGGAGGACAGCTGTTGTTGTTCTTACTCAGTGGCTTTGTGCTCAGAATGACAATACTTCAACAAACTTTCAGACAGAGTTTCTCTTGTTTAAATATTATATCTACGGTCAGTGGTTCACCAGCATGGACAAGCCTGGCTAGTGAGCGTAATTTCTGTCTGTCTCTCTCCAATGTTGCCACATTCTTAATAGCCTCCTATAACCCATATTTACAATTATCCTCGGTCCTTCTTATGCTTAGCCATTAAGTTTAATGATTATTTGGGGGAAGGGAGGCAAATAATAGTCTCAGTTGCAGCTTCCGTACTCAATTCCGCTTGAAGGTCTATTTCTCAACCATACTGAACTTTAGGACTACATCCTCCGGAGTTCACTCATGCATGGACTCATTATTTGAGTCGAAGATCCGCCATCTGAATCCCAATTCTTCTCGTGAGCATTAATTAAGCCTGCACTTTGCTGTTCCTTGGGACAATCTTGGTAAAGAGTCTATGTTTCTGTACCGCTTTTAGACCTCCGAGGCATCCAGAGTAAGAGGATCAGGAGGAAGATAAGGAAGAGAAGAAGACTCCAGATTTTCTTTTTTTTTTTATCAAAGTATATGACAAACACTAAAACACCACCTAATCACGTACAGCTGCCGGCCATATTATTTTATTTATTTATTTATTTATTTATTTATTTATTTATTTATTTATTTATTTATTTATTTATTTATTTATTTATTCATCTGTTTACACTCCAGGGTCGGTTTTTCCCACAGACTCAGCCAGGGCTCCCACCTCTACCGCCTCAAGGGCAGTGTCCTGAAGCTTCAGACTCTGGGTCGGGGGATACAAGTGGGGAGTATGACCAGTACCTCGCCCAGGCGGCCTCACCTGCTATGCTGAACAGGGGCCTTGCGGGGGGATGGGAAGATTGGAAGGGATAGACAAGGAAGAGGGAAGGAAGCAGCCGTGGCCTTATGTTAGGTACCATCCCGGCATTTACCTGGAGGAGAAGTGGGAAACCACGGAAAACCACTTCCAGGATGGCTGAGGTGGGAATCGAACCCATCTCTACTCAGTTGACCTCCCGAGGCTGAGTGGACCCCGTTCCAGCCCTCGCACCACTTTTCTAATTTCGTGGCAGAGCCGGGAATCAAACCCGGGCCTCTGGGGGTGGCAGTTAATCACAGTAACCACTGCAACACAGAGGCGGACTATTTATTTATTTATTTATTTATTTATTTATTTATTTATTTATTTATTTATTTATTTATTTATTTATTTATTTATTTATTTATTTATTTATTTATTTATTTATTTAATCGAATAGCACTTTTGTCTGCCTCTGTGGTGTAGTGGTTAGTGTGATTAGCTGCCACCCCCGGAGGCCCGGGTTCGATTCCCTGCTCTGCCACGAAATTTGAAAAGTGTTACGAGGGCTGGAACGGGGTCCACTCAGCCTCGGGAGGTCAACTGACTAGAGGCCGTAGCCATGTTGGAACATCGGATTCCGTGAGATCTCCGAAGTTAAGCAACACTGGGCGTGGTCAAGATTTGGGTGGGTTGCCACGCGCTGTTGGTGGGGGTAAGCGAATGGAGGAGCGGAATGGAACTGGCCACCCTACCGTGCGTAAACTCCAGCTCAGGCTCACCTCTGCGGAGGTTCGGACCTGCCTTCGGGCAGAATACACCCCTTATGATCTCCTTTTCCGGAACTGTTCGATGGTGTGTCGCTAATTTACTTTTCTTTTAAAGGTGTCTTATGGCTGGAGGTCATCTGAAAATTCTGATTTTACATAAATTTTGTGGCGGGATGTTACTTAGCAACCGTGCAGGCTGTGATGTGAAGTATTGATGGATGCCATGACTGAGATACATATTATTAAAGAGGGGCGTTAGATATGAGGGTGACACCTGCCATGTGTAGGTAACTGCGTGTTATTGTGGTGGAGGATAGTGTTATGTGTGGTGTGTGTGAGTTTCAGGGATGTTGGGGACAGCACAAACACCCAGCCCCCGAGCCATTGGAATTAACCAATGAAGGTTAAAAACCCCGACCCTCCGGGGGATCGAACCCAGAACCCTGTGAACAGAAGGCCAGTATGCTGACAATTCTGCGAACGAGTCGGACATATTATAGGCTGTGATGTGAAGTACTGATGGATGGCCATGACTGAGAAACATATTATCAATGAGGAGCGTTCGAGTACAGCTGGTCGATATGATCTTGCAGACTGTGATGTGAAGTATTGATGGATGGTCATGACTGAGAGACATATTATCAAAGAGGGGCAATAGAGAATAATTGGTCGATGTGATCTTACAGGCTGTGATGTGAAGTATTGATGGATGGCCATGGTTGAAAGACATTTTATCAAAGAAGGATGTTATGTAAGAAAGGTCGATGTCATCTCGCAGGCTGTGATGTGAAGTATTGATGGATGGCTATGGGTGAAAGGCATTTTATCCAAGATAGATGTTAGAGTACAGATGGTGTATGTGACCTTGCAGGCTGTGATGTGAAGTACTGGTGGATGGCCATGAGTGAAATGCATATTATCAAAGAAGGGCGTTAGAGCGCAGATGGTCGATATGATCTTGCAGGCTGTGACGTGAAGCATTGCTGAATGGCCATGATTGGGAGACATATAGAAGGCTCTTTTCTCAAAGAGACATCACCTCATCATACTCTACAGAACTCGTGATTGTTTCACAGGCCAAGAGTCAGTTTCCCAATTTCGAAGCAATGAATCCTACACTTATCCACTCCCCATTACATATATGTCTCTCTAAAGAGATTCGTTAGATTCAAATAAGTTTATCGTTATCAGTTTAGAATCAATTGATTTTCCAAAGGGAAATTAGAATTTTTTCAATTTGAGGGAACTTTTCAGCAGGATGACTTTCTGAATCCCCCGCAGCTGGCCATTATTTTCTTTTGTCACCAGTTCGCGGAAGTTTGGTGTGATCTTTCTCATTCCGAAATCTAGATTGAGTGCCTCAGATGATAGAAAGCTGGTCTTCTGACCCTAATGTGGCGGGTTCGATCGCGGTTCAGAGTGGTATGGTACGAAGGTGCTCAAACACGTCAGCCTCGTGTCGATAGATTTACTGGCAGGTAAAAGAACTCCAGCGGGACTACATTGGCGGCACTTGGCATCTCCGAAAACCGTAAAAGCAGTTAATGGGATGTAAAGCCAATAACATAATAATAATAATAATAATAATAATAATAATAATAATAATAATAATAATAATAATAATAATAATAAGTGAATGCAAGTGAAAATATAGTATCGAACTATAGATAAGACCGCCTCTGTGGTGTAGTGTTTAGGGTGATTAGCTGCCACCCCCGGAAGCCCGGGTTCGATTCTCGGCTTTGCCACGAAGTTTGAAAAGTGGTACGAGGGCTGGAACGGGGTCCACTCACCCTCGTTACGTCTACTGAGTAGAGAAGGGTTAGATTCCCACCTCAACCATCCTCAAAGTGTTTTTCCGTGGTTTCCCACTTTTCTTTCAGGCAAATGCCAGGATTGTACCTAACTTAAGGCCACGGCCGCTTCCTTTCGCATTCCTTGCCCATTCCTGCCAATCTCTTCATCCCCCTACAAGGCCCCTGTTCAGTATAGTAGGTGAGGCCGCATGGGTGAGATACTGGTCTTCCTTCCCAGTTGTATCACCCGACCAACTGTCTCAAGCTCCAGAACACTGCCTTTAAGGCGGTAGAGGTGGGATCCCTCGCTGAGTCCGAGGGAAAAACCAACCGTGGAGGGTAAATCGATTAAAAAAGAAAGAAAGAAAGAAAGAAAGAAAGAAAGAAAGAAAGAAGAAAGTTTTGATAAACTGCAAGTACCAGAGAGAAGAATCATGATTAAAATATTAACTCCAATGATAACAACAGAATAGTGGAAACTAAGAAGTAATAAGGAAATGTACCAAAAGTAAAGAATATAACAGAAACAATAGGAAAAGGGAGATAGCTTTTTATTTATTTTCTTTTTTTTACATATACCTATTAGAATGGATGATAATAGATTGACAAAACAGAAATCCAAGTACCTATGGGAGAAACAAATTCAACTACAAGCTGGATGCAAGAGGTCAAGAAAGATTTAGAGAGAAATAAAATAAGAGAAGGGGAAACTATTGAAAGAGGTGTTTTATTTTTCAAAGTTTTAAGAAAGATTGAAAAGGAAAACCGGTCCAAAGTGTTCTGACGAGAGAAGAATAAAGCATAGTGCATTGATGAAGGAATACTGGAAAGAACGGAAAATTATATAGATGTTGATTTCCATAGGGAATCTGAAATATTTGTTCTGAATGAGTAAATTTATAATACCAATATAAATGGTCCATTATTGGACATTATAAATTTTCCAGCTAACTCATTCTTGGTTGCCAGCGTTTCGCCCTCGTGTGCTAGGGTGGGCTCATCTGTTGGTACCTAGCACACCTACCAATACGCTGGCTAGTGCATAGGTGTGCTAGGTACCAACTGATGAGCCCACCCTAGCACACGAGGGCGAAACGCTGGCAACCAAGAATGAGTTAGCTGGAAAATTTATAATGTCCAATAATGGACCATTTATATTGGTATTAAGAACGGAAAAGGAAACAACAAGAAAGGACGAATTGAAATTGACATATCGTCCCTAGCAGGCCTCGTCGTAAATTATTATTATTATTATTATTATTATTATTATTATTATTATTATTATTATTATTATTATTATTATTAAATGAAGCCCGGATTTTTATGCAGTAACAGGTTAGATTGCAAACTAATTTGGTTAGTAGGATGTACCGGCCACCCGCTCTTCCATGCGATAGGAAGAGTAACATAAATTATAGGGGTCCTGATGGGCCGTACCCCTAATGTTTCTGCAAACTTCATAGCATAATCGTTGTGAAGGTAGACTATACTTGCTACTCGCTTCAGTAAGTTTGCATTTTAACCTACTAATGCATGAAAATCCGGACTCTTATTATTATTATTATTATTATTATTATTATTATTATTATTATTATTATTATTATTATTATTATTATTATTATTATTATTATTATTATTATTTAATTCGTTTACACTCCAGGGTAGTGTCCTGGAACGTGAGACTTTTGGTCGAGTATACAACTGAGGAGAAGGACCAGTGTCTCACGAAGAATGGAAGGGATAGATAAGGAAGAGAGAAGGAAGCGGTCGTGGCCTTAAGTTCGGTACCATCCCAGCATTTGCCCTGGAGAAGAAGTGGAAAACCACTTCGGGCTGACGTTGGAATCGAACCTCTTCTACTCAGTTGACCACCCGAGGCTGAGTGGATACTGTTCCAGCCCTCGTACCACTTTTCAAATTTCGTTGCAGAGCTGGGAATCAAACCCGGGCCTGCGGAGGTGGCAGCTAATCACACTAACCACCACCCCACAGAGGCGGATAATAATAATAATAATAATAATAATAATAATAATAATAATAATAATAATAATAATAATAATAATAATAATAATCTTTCTTAATCCGTTTACCCTGCAGGGTTGGTTTACCCTCTCACTAAGCGAGGGTTCCTATCTCTACCACCTCAAGGGCAGTGTTCCTGAGCGGGAGACTTTGGGTTGGGGAATACAGCTGGGAAGAAGGACCAGTGCCTCGCACAGGCTGCCTAACCTACTATGCTGAACAGGGGCCCTGTGGGAAGATGGGAAAATTGGAAGGGATAGGCAAGGAAGAGAGAAGGAAGCGGCCGTGGCCTTATTTTGAGTACCATCCCGGCATTTGTCTGGAGAAGTGGTGGGAAACCACCGAAAACCACTTCGAGAATGGCTGAGGTGGGAATCGAAATCCCCCTCTACTCGGGTGAGCTTCCGAGGCTGAGTGGGCCCCGTTTCAATCCTCGCCGCAGACAAGAGAATCAAACTCGAGCCTCCAGCGGGGGCAGCTAATCACATAATATAATATAATATAATATAATATAATATAATATAATATAATATAATATTATTATTATTATTATTATTATTATTATTATTATTATTATTATTATTATTATTATTATTATTATTATGTCCGCCTCCGTAGTGTAACGGTTAGTGTTATTAGCTGCCGTCCTCGGGGGCCCGGGTTCGATTCCCGGTACTGCCAGGAATTTAAAACTGGCAGGAGGGCTGGTATGTGATTGAAATGGTACATGCAGCTCACCTCCACTGGGGGTGTGCCTGAAAAGAGCTGCACCACCTCAGGATGAGGACACGAGTTTACTTTTTATTATTATTATTATTATTATTATTATTATTATTATTATTATTATTATTATTATTATTATTATTATTATTATTATTATACACGCTTAGAATTTTGCCTGAAAAGTAGTCCTCTATAAAGTGCCAGTATATCTCCGAATAGGTGTTTTTGACATCTTTTTTCCTTTCTTTTTTTTCTATTTACTTTACGTCGCACCGACACAGATAGATCTTATGGTGACGACGGGATAGGAAAGGAAGGAAGCGGTCGTGGCCTTAATTAAAGTACAGTAAACTATTCAGGACTACCGACAGTGGGATTGGAACCCACTATCTCCCGGATGCAAGCTCACAGCCTCGCGCATCTAACCGCACGGCCAACTCGTCCGGTTTTTGACATCGAAGCGGTCTTTAACGAATATAAGGGTTGGGAGTTTGGGGAGACATGTCAAACGTGATAGCGGTTTGAATCCCTGCGCCAGTAGATGAGGGAATTTTTTTAACGCACTCCCCTGTTGTTCAGATGTCACATAAAATTGGAGGACCTGAAATCAACTGTCACGTAAAATTATGTATTTGCTTTTTCTGTATTTTTTTTTTTTTTTTTTTGGCCTGCACTAGGATTCGATCACGTGTTCTTGCGCACGGAAGGCAAGGACCTTAAGAAACTATTCTTCACCTCTCATTTGTCATATGGTGACAATTATTGAATGATTAAGATGCATTCATGTAATATTTCTCTCATAATGATGTGATTCACGTGTTCTTGTATACATCAGAAGAGAGAGAGACCTGTTACCTACTTCTTGGAGTGGGGTGTGGAGGGGAGGGAGAAAAAGGGTCGGTTCAGCTGAGCAGAGAGCAGAACACGGCACAGGTGTGTGTTGTGTGTGGAGTCAGTAGAACACGGTGAGGTGCAGTGTCTGTTCGCGGTGGTAGATCGAGTCCCCCGCGCAATGCATTCGCAGTGACTGGTGTCTAGTGTATCGGAACTCTTCATACATCAGCAACTCGAGCGATCAACTGAATCTTCAGACAAAGAAAATCAACATACAGTAAGTTGGCCATTATTTAATCCCTTTTACCAACTAAAATTCATTCGACCGTCTCAACTGAATAAAATTCCAATTCGCTTTTATTATTTTGACTATATTTTAAAAAGATTTTTGTTTTAGGTAAGATTTATTAGAAACTAGCATGTAAACCCGTTCTTCGCACGGGAATTGGTAGAGGCATGATTTTTTCGCTTTAACGATAAACGCGACAAAAAATATTTTGAAGCATTTTGAGATATCTTAAAGAATCATATGATTCTGGTTACGAAATCAGTGATTTTGTTTTCGCGAATTACAGCGAATTAAAGCGATGAGGCCAGTTTAAAGCGAAATGCATTTATTTTGCGATAAGTGCGAAAATGCAGCGAAATTAATTGAAAATAACGATCTTGAAATTGTATTCGAATATCACGCGTGGGAAGAGAAACAGATGACAGAAGAACGATTTCTCAATTCGACAGAAGTAATTAAAATTTTTAAAACCCTTGGTATGGCGATATAGAGTGACAGCTACGGCCATATATAGTGAAAAGGGCAATTTGTTATTAATCTTGATTAGGCCTATATTATTGTTCTAATCAAGATTAAGTTACATAAGGCATAATGAATGATTAACAATTTTGTTTCTCTTTATCTATCTTCCACATAAATAACTCACAAATCTCCCAAATTAAACATTTTGTGAATAATTTTACGAAATGATTAAAGCGATGGGGTCAGCCCTATTTCGTGAAATAACGCGAAAAATTGTTTTCTTTTCGCGAAATTGAATAAAAATTAATGCGAAAAAAATCATGCCTCTAGGAATTGGTCATCGATTCCTTCATCAGTTTATGCATCTTAAGCTGATTCTTCTACGAAATCACGCGACGGTAATGTGAAGTACGATTAAGCTGAAGAAAGTGGAGACATAATGGGGTAAATCACAGAGTTTATTGAGCGATACAGTTCCTGGTCCGAAGTTGTGCGTAATCCTCCCTATTTCTCGGATACATGTTGTTGTATTGTTGTTCATCTGGCACTACGGCAGAAGACTCATGATAAACTCTCCTATTATCTGCTCTATCGAAAAGAGTAAACTGATTCCTTAGTTAAACCATCTAACCCAACTTGAAATGGCATGACAGCCAGTAAAACAGTCCATTACTGATAACTCCCTTGTTATTATCCTGTGAAAAAGGTGCACATGAGAAAAACATTTTTAGAAATCGATTTCCATTAAGGATAGCCATGTATATTTATGGGAAGGTAAAATCACAGTTTCGGTTTCCTATAAACCCCCAGTCCACTCCGTGTAGTTGGAATGCTACGGACCTTTAAACCTACTTTTGGACAGGGGATGCTCAGTATGAAGTTTGGTTAAAATATTTCCAGTAGTTTTGCAGTTATAAGAAAAACGCTGTGCACGGACCCGCTTTTAAGCTGTTCGAACTTGAGTGAAGTACCCTCCGTTAATGAAATTTCCCTTATTAACCTCGCATCGAAATGATGCAAATGAGAAAAAAAGTTTAGAAATTGATTTCCATTAAGGCAGGTAGATTCATATTTTGTGGGAGTGCAAAATCACGGTTTCGGTTTTTGTATAAACCCCCAGTCAGTTCAGGGATTTAGAAATATTCTCTCGTTCTCCTCAACCTGATGGTTGGTGGGTAGCATGACTGTCCTCGTCCAAAGACCTTCTATCTTGAGCCAGCTGCTTGATTAGTTGATATGGACGTCGGCCTTTAATGCCATTGAGGAACCCTGCCCTTGGTTGTCCTCTTCTAGTCTTTCGTTCCAGTTTCCCTTCAAGCAGTGTAGTGCACCATGATGAATGCCGGAGTAAATTACCTATATAACTACATCTTATTTTCGCGATCATTTTCTCTAGACTGATGGTTTCTTTAGCTCTCTTGAGAACTTCTTCATTCCTTAGCCTGTGAGTCCAGGGTATTCTTAACATTCGACGCCAGCACCACATTTCAAATGCATCTATTCTTTTCTTATCAGCCTGTAATAGAGTCCAGGTTTCAGAGCCATAGGTCGCAATGCTCCAAATGAAGCTCTTAATGAAATGTTTTCTTACTGGTAGGGATAATGCCTTGGAGGTCAATAGGCTTCTTTCTTTATTGAAAGCTTCTTTAGCCTGGGCTATTCGAGAACGGACGTCCTTTTCACACCTCCCATCAGATGTAATGATGCTTCTCAAATAACAGAACTGATTTACTTGAATCAATATTTCTCCTTCCAACCAAACATTAACATAAGAAACGTTATTGGCCCTAAAACCTACCCAAGGACAAGTGGATTCTTATGAAGTTTGGTAGAAATATATCCAGTAGTTTACCGGACGGTCCGCCTCCGTGGTGTAGTGGTTAGCGTGATTAGCTGCCACCCCCGGAGGTCCGGGTTTGATTCCCGGCTCTGCCACAAAATTTGAAAAGTGGTACGAGGGCTGGAACGGGGTTCACTCAGCCTCGGGAGGTCAACTGAGTAGAGGTGGGTTCGATTCCCACCTCAGCCATCCTGGAAGTGGTTTTTCGTGGTTTCCCACTTCTCCTCCAGGCAAATGCCGGGATGGTACCTAACTTAAGGCCACGGCCGCTTCCTTCCCTCTTCCTTGCCTGTCTCATCCAATCTTCCCATCCTCCCACAAGGCCCCTGTTCAGCATAGCAAGTGAGGCCGCCTGGGCGAGGTACTGGTCATTCTCCCCAGTTGTATCCCCTGACCCAAAGTCTGACACTCCAGGACACTGCCCTTGAGGCGGTGGAAGTGGGATCCCTCGCCGAGTCCGAGGGAAAAACCGACCCTGGAGGGTAAATAGTTTAAGAAGAAGTTTACCGGACGAGTTGGCCGTGCGATTGGGAGCGCGCAGGTGTGAGCTCGCATCCGGGAGATAGTGGGTTCGAACCCCCACTGTCGGCAGCCCTGAAGATGGTTTTCCGTGGTTTCCTATTTACACACCAGGCAAATGCTGAGGCTGTACCGTAAGGGCACGGCCGCTTCCTTCCCATTCATTGCCCTTTCCTATCCCATCGTCGCCATAAGACCTATCCGAGTCGGTGCGACGTAAAGCAACTTGTACAAAAAATCAACACTAAGCATAACAACTTGAGACCCAAGAAGGGCGGTGGGACTATGATAGACTGTAAATAATGCCACACCAAAATGCATTTGATCAAGTCAACCAGCTATATTTTAATATACTACATACAGATGTTTTATAGAATTTGGACATAGCATGAAAGATGTTCATGTTTGAAATGTTAATGTTGCTGTATTGTAATTTTACCCCCATTCTGTTAGGACATAAAATATTTTAAGTAAGGTCTTCAAATGCATGTGATTTTATCTATAAGCTGAAGAGGAGAATTTAAAATTTCTCGAAAATGTATTATCCGCACACTTTATCTTGGAGCATTTGTGTACGGGGGTGAGGAGTAAGCTGTCCCGGTATCGATCGTGCTACCAACTGAATGAAAATGAAATCTGAATTGAATCGAGAATATGATCGATCGATATGAAATTTCTAAACCGTTATCATCTTAAGCCAACAACTATGTAAGGTAGGTAAGGGTTACTCTGCCCGAAGGCAGGTCCGCCGAGGTGTTCCTGAGCCGGAGTTTACGTGCGGTAGGGTGGCCAGATCCTTTCCGCTTCTCCATTCCCTTACCCCCAACCAACAGCGCGTGGCAACCCATCCAACTCCTGACCACCCCCAATCTTGCTTAACTTCGGAGATCTCACGGGATCGGGTGTTTCAACACGGCTGCGGCAACAACTATGTCACATACACATTATATAACATTATAAAACATTTCTCGATGCGAATCTTGTTCCTAGCATAAATTCTATACTTTGGCTTTGTTGTGTAAACAACAACAGTACTAATACGTAAAGTGTACGCCAGATGTCGCACAACGATGCTTAAGCGATTCATAGTTTGTGTTTCAAAGGTTGCCAGTACGAATCTCGAAGATCGCCGAGGTCGACCGATTCAGCACTAGGGTGTAAATGCACCAAGATAAAATGTGCGGATAATACTTGTATGTTTATATGTATTGGATGGCTCAGATATATATTTTGAATTGTAACGACAGGGCGGACCTTGGACATAATTAACTGTAGTAATTAAGTCAATGCGGACCATTGGTGCCTATCGTGGTCAAGTTAATAGATCACATGTATTTCTCAGGATCGTTCTTTCCTCCTATTAAATTTTTGTATAATGTCATGGTGTCAGTAGCAAACAATGCAGCGTTCCGTATGGACATCGTATAGTGTTGTTATTGCTATCAAATGTTTCCCTACCAAAGATCTTTATGAACCTGCGATGCTGAATATACGATTACGTACTGGCATCGCGGTGTATGGTATATTATTAATTCATTACTCGTTCACTTACACGTATACTCATGACTGGTTTAATGGGTGGTTTATCAGGTTCCACTTTACGGAGGGGAACTAATATAGATTACATCTTATTTTAGATGGCACTAGTGAACCTTGAAGTTATTTTTCAACGCCTGAGAGATGAAATTATTTACCTCGTCAATTCCTATACCAGGCTGGAGATTAGTTCTTTACAAATTGAAAGAAACAATTTTCAGATTATTCCCCTAAACTATAGAGAAGAGGAATTCAATTATCTACAGTCTTATGTTCTCGATACAGTACAAAAAATGTCTACCTTTAAATGTTCAGTTCAACTAACTCAAGAGATTTGTTAAAATAATTATTTTGGTTCGAGAAATTGGGTATTGATGAACAATTAGATAATTTATTATTTACAAGCAATAAAGCCAGTTTTTAGAATTATAACTGGCTCTAGGAAAACCGTTCTTGACAGTTCCTTTAAATGAAAATCGAACAACACCGCATGCAGTTCCAGTGTATGGGACCCTCACCATCCACGAACCTACTACGCTGGCGTAGCAGAGGGGAGAGGTGATACTCCCACGTGGCGCGTCCCAGGTGGCGGATAGGGGGGTTACTAACCGGCTTGCCGGCGGACTTGAGGGAAATAAAATACCTCTCGCGGACCAAACACACTACCCCTGCGGGTGGGGGACGCACATGTAGAATACACCCGCGGTATCCCTTGCCTGTCGTAAGAGGCGACTAAAAGGGGCGACCAAGGGATGATCAAATTAGAACCATGAGACTACTTGTAATTAGTACCATCACGCAGGGAACACCATGGGTCGCATTTACTTGCGCGTAGTACCACTATGTTAGGTACGCACTAGCTTTGTGATTAGTAGCGACAGTGTGTGAATCAGGATGTGAGTCTTACAGTACCTGTGATTCGTACCCCTATATGAGCAACACCATGGGATGAGTGACACCATGGCTCTTCCTTGCCTATGCTTAGTTCCCTCTATGTGAGGAATACCACAGGATAGTGGTTAGTCCACTTATGTGAGGAGCGCCGTAGTTTTGCGTTGGCAGTAGGCCTATAGGTTTGCGTTGCCTGTAAATAGCGCCGCAATGTGCGAAACACCATAGGTCTGTGTTACATGTGCGTATTGCACTACCTGTGAATAGTAACATAATGTGTGGAATACCGCGAGTCTACGCTACTTTTGATTAGTACCGCCAAATGACAAATAGCATGATTCTACTTTCCTAGCGATAAGTACCATTATGAGTGGCCGATGATCTGGTTTTGGACCCGTTTCAACTACAAGCATAATCGATTCAGCATCGTGCTATAGAACCAGTCCCTTGGTCAGTAATACTATTGTTTTGTGCCAGCTTCTGTGCATGTGAGGCACTGTGGGTCGGATGCACTGATCGTTTTAAATTCATATCCGACCATCCATTCATTCTTCGTCCTCGCGCTTTGAATTCTGGTCGGTGGAGGATTTTGGACTTTCATAACATTTCGTCTCATTTCGTACCATTAGGGGCTGATGACCTCGATGTTAGACCCCTTTAAACAACAAGCATCATCATCATCATCATCATCATCATCATCATCATCATCATCGGGAATCTCACCAAGACTACTTGATACGAAAATTGGAAAAAATTAAAGGAAACCAGCATGATTTGTTTTGGGTGATTTTCGACAAAGGAACAGTAGTGGCGATTGGGAATTAGAGTGGGGGGGGGGAACTGTATAAACAACAAAATGTACCCAGGTTCATCGGATGTAGCGGGCGAGGTTACAATATATCAAAACTTTTTTTAAAAAAAAACCTACAGATTGGTACGTTTTGTGATACTCTTGAGCGAATTTCGGCAGAGAGGTAAAGGTTGACAGTTTAGTAACTACCGGGCGAGTTGGCCGTGCGCGTAGAGGCGTGCGGCTGTGAGCTTGCATCCGGGAGATAGTAGGTTCGAATCCCACTATCGGCAGCCCTGAAGATGGTTTTCCGTGGTTTCCCATTTTCACACCAGGCAAATGCTGGGGCTGTACCTTAATTAAGGCCACGGCCGCTTCCTTCCAACTCCTAGGCCTTTCCTATCCCATCGTCGCCGTAAGACCTATCTGTGTCGGTGCGACGTAAAGCCCCTAGCAAAAAAAAAAGTTTAGTAACTAAGTGAGGTAATTGTTTTTACGTCCCACTAACTACTTTTGACGACTTTCGGAGATGCCAATGTGCTGGAATTTTGCCCCGCAGGAGTTCCTTTTCGTGCCGGATGACGTATTTTCAGCACCGCCAGCTATTACTGCACTTAGTTAGGAACGAACCTGCCAAAGGACATGGGGTTGTTACCTTTAAACACTCTTAAAAACCACTGCCCTCAGTCGGGTTTGAACCCGTTAGCTTAGGATTAGTAGACCAACACCGTGTCCACTACACCACTGCAGCGTAATGTGCTATATTGAGCGTTTCTCTTCACTACCCACTGCTAGTGCAAGAACTACAACCGCTCTTTGCATTTCCTCTATGTTAAAAAACGGTATCAAATCTTTTCAAATATTGTCAAACCTTCAGCAATGTTGAATAATCTTTGACAAGATTTGACAACTTTTCTTGTGAAGTATTGAATTGAAACAGAAATTTGAGAACAGTCATTAGGCCCGCAGTATGTTGGGAGTGTAAAGGCATCTACATTTGTATTTTTAATGTGTTAAGTAGACAACCTACTCAATATTAACTAACAAAGTGTTAAATGTAAGTTTACACTAATCATTGTTTAACCCTTGTTTACATATTACTGGACCATTTGTCAACAGATGATCTATCGAACGATACAGAAAGACTCGAACTGCAGCCAGAAGTGATCTATCGAACGATACAGAAAGACACGAACTGCAGCCAGAAGTCAAAAGTTACAGCAAAAATTGGTCTGATACCGTACACTACGTGTGCTAAGAGTACAATAGGAGAGAGAATCCCGACGAGCTGAGGAGTAGAATTTTGCTTAACTTTTGACTAGATCGTTTCCGGATTATGGTTCCTTATTTCAAACTGATCCATTTGCCGTCCTTCATCACCCCTGAAAGTTTGTAATATCTTGGATACACTCTCCATATTGATTTTTGACTAGATTTTGGTCTGATCTTTGAAAGAAAGATCAAATTTAGTAACAGTTCAAACGAAGATTTAGGTAGAAATTAAATTCCCTTACTGATGATGAATGTGATTTATTGTCCGATCCCTATCACTGCACACAATTAAGCACAGGCTAAATCTAAAATCATCGTTCCTCCTATCCAAATTTGAAGTTAACGAAGAAAGAATATTGACAAATGAAACTACGATACCTAACAAATCTCAAACACAGGAAAATACAATCGTAATAACATCAAACTTATTTTAAATTGTTATTTTGGTTAGCGGACACTTTGTTCGAAGTTGTTTGTTTATTACTGAGGAATATATCGTCATAAGGCATTCATTCTCTGTTTGGTATAAAGGTCTTCGAAATGCATCAACGTAATCGTTTGTGGGTACTTAGTTGGCTGCAGAGAGCAATAATTGTAGAACCATTAGCTTTGTTGGCTGCAGAGAGCAATAATTGTAGAACCATTAGCTTTGTTGCAATGCTGGAATATGAAAACCGCCAAACGTCCTTCTTGTAATAAGTTCTGTTTTTCTTGGTTTTATTTCTGTGATCCCTTCCACGCTGTTATTCAAAACGTTGTGCGCTGTCATGGAAAATGCCATCACATCGATTAGTCAGATGATGCATCCTCCAGCTGAGGATGTAAATTTGACGGAAATTTACATAAGACTTTAGAATGTTTTGTATCGCTTTCCAGTCCTCCTTGACAAAGCTTTCCGTTCTTCCGTCTAGAATAGATCACTTGCTACCAAACTCAATAGCTGCAGTCGCTTAAGTGCGGTCAGTGCCCACTATTCGGGAGATAGCGGGTTCGAATCCCACTGTCGGCAGCCCTGAAGATGGTTTTCCATTGTTTCACGTTTTCACACCAGGCGGATGCTGGATCTGTGCCTTAATTGAGGCCACGACCACTTCCTTCCCATTCCTAGCCCTTTCCTGTCCCATCGAGACCTATCTGCATCGGTGAGGCGTAAAAAAAAATTGTAAAAAGTCACCCATTTAGGCTGGGGAATGAAAACTACCCCACTAGCCCTAAGTTACATTTTGCCTTTGAAGACATGTTAGGCATGCGGGCGACGTGGGTGGACCATCTAAGTAAATACTGTATTTGATAATTAACCTTCGCCTCAATGCTTGTAGTTGTCAGCTCTTCCGAGACTAATGCTCGTTTGACGGTCTTATCCTTTTTATAGTATTGCATGCGTATTTCGATTTCCAACCACTTCCGCGAACCATTGCCCAGACGTCCTTCTTTCTCTTGATCTGAGAATTTCTTCTTCGCTCTGACCCTGACTGTCGTCTCACTAGCTCCCCTCCAGTACGTCTTGTTCTATGATCCCACTCAGCCTTAAATCTTCAGCTACTAGGTTTGTTTTTGAACTCCCCAACTTGTCAGAATCCTCTTCGTCAACCTGTTACTCATACGGAGCACGTGGTCAAAGAAAGTCAGCCTTCTTTTCCGGATGGCATAAGTTATCTTTTCCGTATTCTTATGAACGTCATAGTTACTCCTGAGTTCCCATGTTCCTTCTGTTTTTCTCTCTTCCTTCGTTCTAGCTTCTCGATTTCTCGCATCGAGGTCTTGTTTCTCAAGCTCAGTGTTCGACGCGTATTGAACCTCCGTCGTACGACGGTCTGATAGTGCCCGTATGTTTGTTTGTTTGTTTGTTTGTTTGTTTGTTTGTTTGTTTTAGACCAGCTAGCCTGATGTACAACACTTCATAGTTAAACATACATTTTAATTAAATATATTATATTTACAGACACACAAGCTCAGATTCGAAGTTCAGTTGTTTAAGACAGATTTTAATGGTGTGAAGCTAAGAGACTGCCATTGTATGCGTGATATTGTCCGTCCTACAATTTCTCTCGAAGTATTCTTCCAAGACGGCGCTGGTGGTATTTTCCCAGACAGTTAAATATCTATAATAAACTACTTTACTGACGGACATCATGATCATTATTATTAAGCATCCCGTCGTATTACTTGAAATCATAATTAAAATATATTCTCGGGCGAACTAAAATATTGCGTGCCATCATGAAAAACTCTGTTCGAAACAGACTGCCAAATAAATTTCGCTTCTTGCTTAAAAGTTGCTTTACGTCGCACCAACACAGGTATAATAATAATAATAATAATAATAATAATAATAATAATAATTGTTGTAACCAAGGTTGAAGTTTACAGAACACAACTTTATTTGCTTCACTTTATGATATTTACACAAATAACTGAAATTTATTTTGAAGCAAAAAGGAATATTGAATCTTGAGAAAAGTCTGTTTTTATACAATATGTACAGGTTTGCAGTCTTTATATACACTTCTATCTTGAAAAGATAGTCTTTGTGAATTGACACGTTGATAGTCGAGAACTATCTGGCACACTAACATAAATGTTCATGAGAGTCCTTGTTTGTTGAAGTGTCTGAATTCCTAAAAAGCAAGTTCAATTGATTGAAGAAATTCCACCTAGCGAAACTAAGGGAGCTTGCATAAGTTAGGGAATGAAAATGGCTTGTAAAAGAATTACGGAACATAGGCAGCGGAAACAGGTAAGGGAGCGGTGACCAGAGGTGAGACCTCGTACTGCCAGAAATTCAGTCCACCTGGTCGAAGCACATTTTCAAGAGGAGTAGCCTCCGTGCTCGACGTAGGGTGTATTCTGGAGCTGGACACCGGGGCAAGTGGGCCAGTGAGCAGGCCGGGAGCTCCTATTTATAGTACACTCGATGGTCAGGCACGCGCACTGAGGGCTGCGCGTCGAAGCTAGCAGAATGATACACAGGCGCGCGTGCAGCTGGCTGGCGGAGCGAGAAAGGGAGCGCCGGACATACAACAATAATAATAATAATAATAATAAAAATGTCTGGTGTGAAAGTGGGGAAACGACGGGAAACCATCTTCAGGGCTGCCGACAGTGGGGCTCGAACCCACTATCTCCCGGATGAAAGCTCACAGCTGCGCGCTCCTAACCACACGAACAACTCGCCAGCTATATTATTATTATTATTATTATTATTATTATTATTATTATTTATTTGCATATATACCTGTTAGATCACGTAGCGCTTTTGATTTGCCCTTCTGGTCTTCCATATGCCTTTCATTTTTCTCCGTGGGCTCTCTTCCTTTTCTCAGTCCACTGGTTCCAGGTCTTCTTGGAACTTCATTCTCTGGCTGTAGCATCCAACTGTTTACTATTTTACGGAACAGATTTCTGTCTAAAATTTCTGATTTATCTATCTGGGCTTTCTGCAGGTCCTTTGACTTCTTGTACCCTGGTACTCTTCAGTTTCCTGCTGTATGGTATAATCTTGTATGTAAGCCTTGTTTTTAGGAATCTTTGAACGTATCCATTAAATTTCAATCTTCGTTTTCTAATGTCTGCTGCCAGGTTGGACAGTTTCTCTGTTGGTTTACGGGACATCGGTCTGTATTCGTCTTCAGTTTTCCTGGACCAAGAATTGTCCTCTATTATTATTATTATTATTATTATTATTATTACATGTAGCTATTACTAGCGTGGTGCATTTCTTGAAAGGTAGATCGTCTGACGGGAGTGGTCTGCCCACAGTCTACAGTGGGCAAAGCCGTCTGCTGCCAATATTCGTTGTGGTGGTGGTGGTGGTGGTGGTGGTGGTGGTGGTGGTGGTGGTGGTGGTGGTGGTGGTGGTTATTGTTTTAAGATGAAGTACAATTGGGCAACCATCTTCTATTAAAATCAATCAGAGAGAAAACATGAAAGAGGTCCGAAACTTCGAAATGTGAAGATATCGAGCAAAGAAAGAAAAGAGCCACGAAGGGTGGGAAAAGGATAGAATCCCCAGGCGTCGATACCTAATACCGTCTGCGTCGGAAAAGAACAAGAGTTGATCAAGGAAGGTCGGATAGGAGAGATGAAAGTGAGTAGCCTGGCACAAGTAGTGGAAGTAATTCCAGGCCTGTGCCAAGGGCCCCGTGGTCGCCAATCCACGCTCCCAAGTTACGGGGCTTACGATTTGACAGTACAACAATACAGTATATTTGTGCACCGAATTCAGGTGCCATTAAGGGCTCTTATAAGCCAAAATAGCACTTAATCTAAAAATTGATAGTTCAGCCACTATTGCGCTTATAGCCTCATGTATGTTCTGATTTTGGTGGTTGTAAAATAATTAAGATATATGTTTAGATTAAAGCCTCCGTGGCTCAGGCGGCAGCGCGTCGGCCTTTCACCGCTAGGTTCCGTTGTTCAAATACCCGTCACTCCATGTGAGATTTGAACTGGACAAAGCGGAGACGGGGCAGGTTTTTCTACGGGTACTCCGGTTTTCCTCGTCATCTTTCATTCCAGCAACACTCTCCATTATCATTTCATTTCATCTATCAGTCATTAATCATTGCCCCAGAGGAGTGCGACAGGCTTCGGCAGCCGGCACAATTCCTATCCTCGCCGCAAGATGGGGGCTTCATTCATCCCATTCCTGACCCGGTCTCTGACTGGAAAATATGTTGTAGGTTTTCATTTTCACATGTTTAGATTAATGCTTTCAAACCTTGAGATTTTCTTCTGAAGACGCCGGGTGAATTTCTCAGCGAAACGTAAAGAATTTCATCTTGTTTTCCATCATGGCAAATACCCAGAGGCTTATTATCATGTCTACAATTAAGATACACTGAGTGGCCAAAAGTCACGGGAAGGGGTGTTCTATTATAAAATGTGCCGTGTATGACCCCTCAGCGTGGCGGCTAGCTGCGGTGTAGCTGAGCAGTCTGTCACAGACACCAGTGTCGTGAAGATGGAAACACGTCGCGAGTTAACAGGCTTTGAACGTCGGATGATCCACGGCGCATGGATATTAGCAATGCGGAGATTACACGCGAATTCGTGTTTCCGAGGTCAACAGTGTCAAGGGTGGATCTTCAATATCGCAGAGAAAAAGTTACCATCAGCATAAACCGCCGCACGGGAAGACCACAGGTGTTTAACGAACGGACATTACGTCGCCTCCGCAGAACTATACTGGGCGCTCGATGGGCTACTGTGAATCAGATCACCGCCCAGTTGAATGTTGAGTCAGAAACCCGTTTCTACCAGGACTGTAAGGAGGCAACTGCACCGCATAGGCTTCACCAGCCGACGATTAACTCTTGTGACTTTGCTGATAAATCGACACATGGCTCAACGACGTGCATGGACCCGTGGTCATAGACAATGAACCATGGAACAGTGGTGGCGTGTGGTATGGTCCGATAAGTCCCGGTTCCAGCTGTATCCAGCTGACGGACGCGTGAGAGTGTGGCGTATGCCCCATAAAGCTATGCATCCTACGTGTCAACAAGGTTATGTCCAGGCGGAAGGTGGCTCAGTTGTACTCTGTGCGGCGTTCTCATGGTCGCAATTAGGTCAGATTGCCCGGCTGAAGGGAGTGCTGACAGGTGCACGTTATGTGGACATTCCTTCAGACCATCTGAATCCCTTTCTGGCCCCAGAGTACCCGAACGGAGATGTATGTTTCAACAGGACAATATGCCATGTCACCGCTCTGTAGTGACACGCAGGTGCTTGGAGGAGCACTCCAATGAAGTTACGAGCATGGATTGGCCCTCCAGATCCCCCGATCTTAATCCAATCAAACATTTATGGGATGATGTCGATACTGATGTACGCTCCATGAATCCGCACAAACTATACAAGACCTATTGTGGGCATCAGTGCTAGATGCGTGGGTCCAGATCCCTCCAGAACGATTCCAACACCTCGCCATGTTACTGCCATTTTGAGGGCTCGCGGTGGAGCAAGTTGTTAACATCACATTCAGTGTCTTTGGCCACTCAGGGTTTTTAAGGTGTAGTAAGCCTAAAAATGTAATGGTATAATACCTCTCTTAATTATTCTGACATACAGCATTCGAAATTAGAAGGCTTTTGTACTGGTAAAGACGAAAGTAATTTACGTTCTGTATTTACAGATCAATACAGGGCATAGATACTATGCGTTTCAATACGTTTCTGAATTCGTTGTTGCATCAAGTCAATGAAACTAGAAATCGTTAATCGTCCAATTCTTTCTAGTCAGCAGTATAGCAGACATTAACGCCTAGTGTTGTATGATTCACTTACATTTATTCCCACTTGCCAAACGAGTAAAAGAAGTACAGTTTCCTGCACGTAGAAACAAGTTAGTCATAAATAACAGTTCCAATAACACGGCCTTCCATTTCAATCGCCTGTGGGCCGACTAGATTGTGAAATTCTTGTTCAATTACTCGTCATGTTAGGTTTCTCCTTTGACCGTGCATTGAAGTCTCTGCATAATATACGCTATCTACTATAGTCGTCTTTGTGGTACTGGGTAGACTGACATTTCCAGGTTTTTCTTCTACATCCGCGTAGGAATGACAAGGACAAGACATTAGCATGTTTAAGTAATAACTCGCAACTCCTTTCTCCACCATTAAAGAAACTTTCCCTAGAATATTCATTAATGCAACTAAGAGTATAGTACGATTCACGTTTATCTAGCTATCAGGAATGATTACCGTGTACATTTTCTAACTTCATTGAATTTAACACCAAATTTTGTGAGAATAAAGTAAGGAAAAATCAATTCCTTATTGGAATTGATCAGTTCGTTTCGGCAGTGGCGTGCCCTGAACCCTACCTACCCCAGCGCTGCTGGGGTAAATATTTTCTAATTATTCCTTAGAACGCTTTTTATAGTGTTTAAAAAATTGCGAACACATAAGCCAAGCCAAGCCAAGCCAAGTACAGCTGTCCTCGACAATCCGCTCGCACTATTGCAGTTCAGCTTCTCCAGCGGCGGGGTTTCCTTGCCGGCGCAAAAGAGAGCGACCGTAGCGAAATTTAAGGTCGCTTGGGTGACGCATGCATTTGAAGCTTCCTTGTCCTGGGAGCTGGGCGGAGCTGTAGGCCCTCCCCCGACAGCAGTTTACGGCGACAGGCCAGCCAGCTTAGGTAAGGTAATGTTAGTTTTAATACTTGACACTCGAAGTCTTCAGCGCCACACACTAGTCTGCAAGAGAATATAAACATCTTAACAGTATAGCCACTTGCACATCGTCTTGCTAATAAAAATAGAGCCAGTATATGAAATCAATTTATAATATAGAATATATTTTAGTCTTGGGTTTCGGGATGTATACAGTTTTTTCGAGCAATTGATTGATGGCATGTGTAGAGTGTGTTCCGATAGCCGCAGAAAAATATTTAGGTTGCCCAGCACGAACACAGAGTTAAGCGCGAATGGTTATCTGTGATGGTGGTTTATAGTGAACTTTTGTAGTGTTCCTCTTGGATTATAGGTGAAGGTTTCGAGAGAGCTGTGGCATTCTTCATGAATATAACGTGTTATACGTCGTGACAAATATTTCCCCTCGTTTGTCGTTGATGCACGTACACTCAGTATTCGTATGAAGCTATAAAACTTCAACGACGGTAAAATACCACTTAAATTTTGCTGATTAGTTTAGATTAGGCTTTTTAAGTAAAATACAAATAGTTAGTCCCAGTGTATTTTTGTGAAAACCATCACTGTACTATCACGAAGCGTCACCGGGTGAAACTGTAAGTACATCGTTTAAAATCTGCTATAGATTATGATGGTATCGTCATTGCCGTGAATATCAATGTGGAAGTATGTGCGAGCGTGTGGTTGAAAATAGTGTGTAGTGGGGCACGACTGTTTATATTTAAAAAAACTTGTTTGCAGCTGGGGTAATGAGTGGTTTCTTTGTTTTTTTATTGTTTTGCTTGGGGCTATACGTCTCACCGACACAGATAGGTCTTATGGCGACGATGGGATAGGAAAGGCCTAGGAGTTGGAAGGAAGCGGCCGTGGCCTTAACTAAGGTACAGCCCCAGCATTTGCCTGGTGTGAAAATGGGAAACCATGGAAAACCATCTTCAGGGCTGCCGACAGTGGGATTCTAACCCACTATCTCCCGGATGCGAGCTCAGAGCCGTGCGCCTCTACGCGCACGGCCAACTCGCCCGGTAATGAACATGTTCACCGCACGCCACTGCGTTTCGGAATTATGGCTCTTTTCTTTCAACAAAAAAAATGTGTTTTGTTGAAAAATAAGAAACCCGAAGAATTAAACAATTTCCTCAACTGTGCCGAAAGTTGGAGGGCTAAAGGGCCCGGAAAAGTTTCAAATTGAGAGGGATAGCTCTATCAAACTTTAAAAAAAGGGAGCATATTTCGAAAAAAAGTCACTTCGTGCCTAAATGCATTTCCGGAAAAACAGCCTAAATTGGTTGTTTCCTTACTCGTTTTCTTTTTTATTTGAATCCTAGCCAAATTAACTTCTTTACACAATTCTTTCTGTAATGTGTTCCTTGGTTCAACACCCTTATGGGTTTCTTTTCACACCGAATGTAGTTATAAGGGCTAACGTGAAACTCTTCATTGACTCACGATAGCGCTTGTAGTGGTAGAAACCGAGCTCGATAGCTACAGTCGCTTAAGTGCGGCCAGTATCCAGTATTCGGGAGATAGTAGGTTCGAACCCCACTGTCGGCAGCCCTGAAGATGGTTTTCCGTGGTTTCCCATTTTCACACCAGGCAAATACTGGGGCTGTACCTTAAGGCCACGGCCTATTCCTTTCCACTCCTAGCCCTTTCCTGTCCCATCGTCGCCATAAGACCTATCCGTGTCGGTGCGACGTAAAGCAACTAGCAAAAAAAAGTAGTGGTAGAAAAATGCAAACTGCTAATCTAATAAACCGCATAACGATGATTAAGAAAAGGATTTTACCTTTTAGGAATACCTAAAGAATATATTCATACTTTATATTTTATTTACCTAAAATTCGTAGCTCAAATCCGTAGGATGTTTTAAACATGGAGTTGTTTACTTTTATTTTCTGTTTGAAAGTTTGTTATTAAGTTTAAGAACGTCAACGGGTTAATTCCTAGTATTATGTTTGTTATTAATTAAAATCTTATATTTTAACAACATTCCGTTGATAAGTAACATCACATCTTCAAAACGTTAGATTTTTTCATGCGTTGGCTCAGTATTTCTGAGAGTGTTTTAACAATTTAAAAAATAAGTACCACAAATTATGAATGACAAGTAGATAGATACATGTTTGCGCGAAGTTTGAAGGTAATTATTTAAAACGGGTTCGTCAGGAGCAGTTTGAATTCTAGAGAAAGTTACTTTGAGAAAAAGCCAATCTGGTGTGAGTGCCTAGTTAACAGGACGTTCAGGTGTGATTTGAATAACTTCGCAGGACCTTTAAATGACCAAATTAGCAAAAAATCCAAATAAGACCCACCATTTTCTGGCCTGCAGACTGAAGAAATATTATGTTAGACCTCGTCTTCGGACACTCGAGAGAAAAAAAATAGGACTTCTCAACTTCCGAGCCCTAGCCATTACTTTTTGGTTCAGCAACGCAAACTTGGACTCATGCAGAGCAATTATCCTTGGAGTTTCGTCAAACTTTGTAAAATTACGGTAACTATTGGTGTAATCTAAAAGTGTTTATTAGAAGTTCCTCTCTTTATCGTGCATTGAAGTCTCCAGGGAAGATTATACAGTACGTGAACATCCTGGAGAAAGCTGGGAGTGTAGTAATGATTAGAGTGGACAGTTTGAAATGTGGCCCTCTTACGTAGTACTTGGTTACGCGCTTCATCCCACTTTTCTCAGTAGAGTTTGTTATGGACCATTAGCTTGACCAGTAGGCTACTTACGCTTATATAACATACGTTATTCATTACATACAGATTTTACCCAAAAACCCACAAGCAGTGTTGGGAAACAATTCAGTGTTGTTAATGCCATGAGTTGAAGATCTAATAACAAACATTATGAAAAATGGCTTGAGGGGAGAGAATTACGAGGCCAGATGGTCAATTCACCATATTTTAGAGGATTCCAGTTTCGAATGCAGATAGACACATTAACTTGGGAGGAGGAGTTCGATTATATCGGTGAAAATTTATCGATGATTAAACTTCAAAATAGTAATATTCCACAAGCCTGCAGTAACGGCATGGAAAAACAGCTAATGGTAGTGGTAAATATGGAATGGAGAAATGTACACGTTGTTCTTCTTGATATCCTGGGGCGGGGTTAAGTAATGATATATTTCACCTCTCCACATACGTGCTGTTCCACGGTGTATTGGCTGTGAAGACAGATGAATCAGGCAATAGAAGGTCTGACCCTCTGAACCAGAGTTAGCCGGTTCGACAATGGCTTAGTCCAGTAATATTTGAAGGTACTCAAGGAAATCAGTCTCATGTCGGTAAATTTACAGAACTCCTGTAAGACAAAATTCTGGCAGCTCTGCGTCTTCGAAACGTATTTATTAAATTTAATTAATTTAAATTTTATTAAATTTATTGAATTTATTAATGATTTTAAATTGTATTAATTTTATTAAATTTAATTAATTAAAATTAATTTAAATTAATAATTTATTTATTTGGTCTAGAATGTCTATCATTCTCACAATTTATGTAACATTATAATTCTCTAAATACAAATTTTCCTTTCGATTTAGCAGAACACCTTATCTCCCCTGTGGGTGGAGTCAAAAGAATACATTATCTGTACTCCCTGCATGTCGTAAGAGGCTACTAAGAGGGGAACAACCAAAGGGTCTGTACTCGTTCTGATCATAACCTCAGGGCACTTTATTATAACAGCTATCCTTAGTTTACAGACTTCTCTTCCTTTTTACTGACTATCTGAAGGATAATGTTAATTTTTAAATTTTATTGTACCCTATATTGAATGCATTGGTAATAAGATTGTTTGCAAATCTAAACTGATGTGTTTCATGCTGGTGGTCTTCCGTTTTTCTGTCGTGGTAATATTATTCATCACTTTTGTAACTCTTAAATAAATGTACAGTACATTAGTGACATTCTTGACCTTTCAATCTAGTGTAGAGAAAAATAGTGTAGGTATCACAATTCTGTAAGTTATTAGCAAAAAGAGCAATCTCCTTAGATGTTGGTATCAGAAAGAGCAATATCCACGAAAATCTGAAAATTAGTATCAAAAGGAACACTCTCCGAAATACAATTTAAAATACCTAATTGACCATTAATTATATGGTAGGTTTTCTTTGATTACTCTCTCACAGCCTGCCTGTTGTGTACATAAGACAAAAATCACCCAGACAGAGTGAATCGAAATGCATTAGATAAAAAATCACTCCCACTGTAAAGTGCAGGAAGGCGGAGATTGCTCCTTTTGATACCAATAACCTCACATAGAATTTATTTACCCCCCTCCCCACCAAAAATTGAAAAGCTTGTGTTCACCGTGTCTGATAATCAGCCATGATTGTAGGCAATATTATTACTTCGTTTTTTGTACTTTCATAAAGTCTTGATAGATGACACTGTTCTAAGAAAGGTAGTAGAAGTAATTCCATAAAGAAAAAGGCTGTGTTAAAGGTAATGTTGTACAGTGTCTGAGTAGGTTACGAATAATGTAGTAACACTATTGTTTCCTTAGAGTGCGAAAAGTAATTTAGAGGTTACTGCTATATTTTCCTTTTTAGAGTTAGTCTGACATTAGAGCTGCAAAGAGCTGAACTACAAAAATATACAAACACGCCAAACAATGTTACCAAGAATAGGCAGTACCACGCTTCCCCCACGGACTCTGGCGGTTTTGAAAGTCATGATTTATTCCCCAAAGTTTTGTTGTTTTTTCCTAATACTAGAGCGTACAGGATAACATGAGAAAAATACTCTTAAACTTAAAGCGAGAATAAAAACTGAATTATAGACTAAGTTGAAATATTTCGCATTGCCTTTCCTTGAAAGCTATCTAAAATTCTGGGAACCAGAAAGCATAATTAAGAAAAAACCAAAATAACCAGCTCGTAAGTGAATAACAATCACTACTAAACTAACCTAAAAGTAGCCTTTAACTAATAACTATGAAAAACTAATAGTAAGCTAAGTATGAATACCGGTATTAAAAATAACTGCACACGTTGAATGAAATATAAAATCTCACAATACAAATGCTATACGCACACACAGATAAAACGACAAAACAAAACACAAAACAGGTATAAAAAACATTTCCCGGGAAAGGACACTAAATGACAATGAGAAATAATATAATGTTACTGGCTTTGTCCCCATTAACTACTTTTAAGGTTTTCGGAGACGCCCACGTGCCAGAATTTAGTCCCGCAGTAGTTCTTTTACGTACCAGTAAATCTACCGACACGAGGCTGACTTACTTGAGCACCTTTTTATACCACCGGACTGAGCCAGGATCTCGCCTGCCAAGCTGGGATCAGAAGGCCAGCGCCTCAACAGTCTGAGCCATTCAGCCCGGCACAATGAGAAATAAACACGCGGTTTAGAGCTATAAACAGGTCTACATCGCCTACGTTACCATGACAACACGCCATTTTTCGCGACACCAACGCCAACGTCAGCCTCCAGCTCTCGAAAAAAAACCTCTAAAATGTGTGTTACATTTACAGTATAAATGAGACATGAAGTTGTTCAATATTCCAGGTGGCTTTGACCTATATTGTGTTTGAGGAAATGTTCTTGCAAGGTCACTTAATTCATTCCACGAGACCATGAACTTGGTTACTTGACAGCACTAAACCCAAGGCCTTCGTAAATTTGCATTCTACTACTCATCGAGGCTGGATTGGTTTGTGTGCCTGTTAAAGTTAATGATTTCTAAAATGGTTGGACATCTATTATCTCCAATTTGGACTGGCAATAGGAACAGGAAGACATTTGTTTTGCTATAAATAAAAGAGCGGTAGTGGCATATAAAAACAGGAGAGGAAAATATTGAGGGAAATGGTTGATCCAGTCTGCTCGGAGAGAATCTGGATGAAACGAGAGTCTCAGAAGCTTCTTCTTGCTCTTCTTCATAGGGCCTCTAAATATTAGTTCCTAATTAGCGTCCACCTCTAAGATCTTTTGCTACCATGTTTTTCCTTCATTCCCACCTAGATATACCTGCTCCCTTCACAAAGCTGCAGGTTGTTCTTATTGGGTCGTCTTAGATTTTTTCTCTCTCTCTCTCTCTGTTCACCTGGTAGTCCTAGAATGGAGGGTCTGATTCTACCCAGCGCCTCACATTCTAAGAGTGTGTCAGCTGATTCCTCTGCTTCATTGCATTTCCTACCTATGTTGTCTCTTATTACTCCAATTCTATGTAGTTGATTTTTATCAGATGTCAGTGTCCTGTCAACAGTCCTACTACCCATCTTATATTTTCTCTGCTGAGTTTAAACAGTTCTTTAGTATGCTTCTTGTTTGGTCCTTTTATCAGTTCCTTTGCAAGCCTGCATCCTGCAGTATTATTCCAGTTCTCCAGTTGTTTCTTTTGTACCCATTTTCCTATGTAGTGTGCGGCTTGTGTCTCGGGAGCTTTATCAGCATTCTGAATTGATCAGACACCATCAGGAAAAGCAATTTAGTTTCTATGGTCACATTCCCAGAATAAACAATGACAGGCTCACCAAACGGTTTCTCAACCTTGCTCTCTCAACGAGTCAAGAACAACTGCCTTAGTGAAATAGAGAAAGACCCTCAGGAAATTGGCATTCCAGAGGAAATTATTCACATTCAATTTAATTTCAAGAAAGCAGTCAACAACCATTATTTTGCTGAGAAAATGAATACCAGGACCAATAAATAATGGACTGAAGAACCGAGGAAAATGTTCAGTGCCCACATGAAGATATTTTGGGAGAAGAAAAAATCAGCATGAGCTAAATAAGTTCTGTCGCCTTCCACAGATGGGCATAACTGTGTTTAAAAAATAAAAAAGAGCGGCAGTAGAAAGTTTTCTTCTAGATAATTTTTCTGAGACTTGAAACAGTATCCAGTCCGGTAATCATTGAGGAGAATTGGACCTTTGTTTTCTGGAATCAGAGATGAGGCGTTTTGGGGAAGATGTTACACTTTATAGAGTAATAAATGTTACAATACTGTGAGCGATCTGGCGAAAGACCTCTACATTGTTGTGAGATAGACAGCAGGCAATGCTGTACTCGCACTGATACAGATAGGTCTTACGGCGACGATGGGATAGGAAAGAGCTAAGAGCGGGAATGAAGCTGCTGTGGTCTTAATTATGGTACAGCCCCAATATTTTCCTTGTGTAAAGATTCAAAACCATGGAAAACAATCTTCAGGGCTGCAGACAATGAGGTTCGAACCTACTGTCTCCCGAATGTAAGCTCACAGCTGCGCGCCTCTGACCGCACGGCGACTTGACTGCTGTTGGCTCTGTATCCCTGCACTCAACTCATCTCTCCTACAGGATTCTATCGTTGCACTTGTGTAGGACGGGTACAGCTACCGATCTGATGTCAAATTTATTTTATCTTGGTCAACGTTCCGTCCGGTACTATGTGACACGTGCAACTCAGCGCAAGAAAACGTGTTATTAAGCAACTAAGTTCACTGAACGTAACATTTGGAAAACTACATTCCTTTGAGTTACGCCATTTTTAACAGGTTCTTTCTGAAATAACCTCTCATATAACGTGGTCTTTTCTCGGAGGAAAAGAAATCCTATAATAGAAGGAATCAGACATGTCATCTTCAATCCATTAAAGCTCATCTCCTCCACAATCTCCTTTAAATAAATTACTTCTTTCATAATCCTGTGTTGGAGCTTCTAAGCTGTCAACCAGATGATTTCTGGAGATACTTCGAACTCTTCAAGTTTCTTAACACATGGATGGCTTTTTGAATGATAAGAATTTCATTTGCTCCGTATTGAACTGAGATTACAATTAAATTAATGATATATTGTGGTTTCACCTATTCAATAAAAGAAAACTTATTAATGCAAGGTTACATTATAAGTTAATCACAATTGGGACCAGTTTCGACCTTTAGTCAAGGTCATCTTCAGCGTGTCATTCAAAAGGTGCAAGGTAAAAATTCACTGGCAAATAACAAAAGAACGTAAAAAACAAACTTTTTTTTTACATGTCGAAATTTCAATATCACATAAGAATAAATCATAGGTACCAACTATTACGGATTGTCCGTAATTATTACGGATTTCACCTCACGATTACGGCATTACGGTCAAAGGGGAAATTATTACGGAAAAGCTGACATTCACACGAAATCATTTTCTACGGAAAAAAGAAAAGAAGGAAAAATGCTAAATCCTTCAGCATTTCTGCTCAATTCTCCTCGTTTACAGTGCTTGTGAGACAACGATACTTATTCTATCGTCACTTCCTTTTGCTACCCATACGCTCTCTGCTATAAATCCTTAGTAATGTATTTCTATATTAAGTGTACCGGACAGTTGATAGAAAGAATTGAGACCTACATTAAGGACATCTACACTGGAATCGCTTATGGTTCAAGAGACGAAAATGTGATCAGAGGGTGAAGGATAATTGAAGAAAACCTACCTTGAAAAGCAGCTGCTGGGTGCGAAACGAGTTACAAGGGATGTTTTATCCCTGAATTACGAGGTAGTATGCAAATGTTATTATGTAATATGGTATACTTTAAAACAGATTACTGTTGGGAAGGGCAAAGGAGGTGTCATTATTGAAAAGGGAAGAGCATGCTTTGGACTTGTCTCGAAAATTCTCTGGGGTGCGGAGGGTGATTACTGATAATCCACTTCAACAGTTGGCACCTCTGCATAAGATGCACTCTTAATTCAATAACAATCACTAGTATACTAACCTAAAAGTAACCTGTAACTAATAACTATGAAATAGCTAATATTAAGCTAATTATGAATACCGGTAGTAAAAAGAATAACTGAACACGTCGAATGAAATAAAAATTCTGACAATACAAATGCTATACGCACACACAATGATAAAACGACAAAACAGAAAACGGGTATAAAAATATTTTCCGGGGAAGGACACTAAATGACAATGAGAAATAATATAATAATGTTACTGACTTTACGTCCCACTAACTACTTTTACGGTTTGCAGTAGTTCTTTTACGTGCCAGTAAATCTACTGCCACGAGGCTTCTTAATAATTTCCAAATGTTATCCCTCACTGCATGTCATAAACTCTTAAGTCTTAAAAAAAGTGAAATTTTATATTTTCTCGCGCATTTTTACTCCTATCTACCTCATAAATTGAGTTTTACTTACTATAAATGTCTCTTTATCTCCGCATTGAACTGAGAATTATTCTCAAATATGGTTCATAACGACTTCACTTTCAGATTGACCACTTCGCCGTCTTGAGAACTCTTTGAACATTCATTTTAATGATACCTTCGTTTGTCATCTGAGATACTCAATTGTTCCAATACTGCACTTATTTCTCTTCACACTGGTGCTTAACTTCAACTTGTCTGCGTAAAAACAGTAACAACCAGCTATCTGCTTCTTAGTCTATAAAACATATGACTACAAGATCCAACATTGAGATCATTATCTCCACATCAAGATTTAAAAGACCTTTGAATACCCAATGCATCTTATGTGATATTGAACTTTCTTCATACGAAAAAAGTTTGTTTTCTCTTGTTATTTGCCAGTGAATTTTTACCTTGTACCTTTTGAACGACAGGCTGAAGGTGACCCTGACTAAAGGTTGAAACCGGTCTCAATTGTGATTAACTTATAATGTAACCTTGCATTGATAAGTTTTCTTGTATTGAATAGGTGGAACCACAATATATAATTAATATAATTGGATGGCTTTTTGTCAATGATTGGTTATCATTATTTAAATATTTCTCTACGGCACATAAGGACATGAAAATTGGCATTTTTTAAAAGCATTAGGTGGAGAATGTAAAGCTCGAACACCTGGAGTCCCTCAAGAACTTAGATGTGTATTCTCCTAGGATGTTAATACTAGAGTGCAGTGTTTCCCAAACGCTGGGTTCTGGCATAAATTATACCGGCTCTAGAGATATTCTTTTGGGTGTATTGACAAATATGTTTTTTGTCTGAGGGTCATCCGAAACTTGTGTAATATAACGCAACAAAATGTGTGATGGAAGAGTAACCATAGCAACCGTACAGGCAGTGATGTAAGGTACGGATGGATAGTCAGACCATGTTACCCAGCAACCGTACAGGCAGCGATGTAAGGTACAGATGGATAGTCAGACCATGTTACCTAGCAACCGTACAGGCAGCGATGTAAGGTACGGATGGATAGTCAGACCATGTTAACTAGCAACCGTACAGGCAGCGATGTAAGGTACGGATGGATAGTCAGACCATGTTACCTAGCAACCGTACAGGCAGCGATGTAAGGTACAGATGGATAGTCAGACCATGTTACCTAGCAACCGTGCAGGCAGTGATGTAAGGTACGGATGGATAGTCAGACCATGTTACCTAGCAACCGTGCAGGCAGTGATGTAATATACGGATGGATAGTCAGACCACGTTACCTAGCAACCGTACAGGCAGTGATGTAAGGTACGGATGGATAGTCAGACCATGTTACCTAGCAACCGTGCAGGCAGTGATGTAATATACGGATGGATAGTCAGACCACGTTACCTAGCAACTGTGCAAGCTATGTCTTGGCTGGTTACAATTGGAAATTAACAGCTATTGATGGATGGCCATGGCTGGAAGACATGTTTATTATTTGATTTTCCCATTTGATTTTCTTGTTCGCTTATTTTCACTTTACCAAGCAAAAAATTTTTAGAGAAATGTTCGAGTTTGTTGATCCGACAATGAGCCGGACCAGTCTGCCTAGGTTTAACCCTACACTGCATAGTGTAGCGTTTTCGCTACATAATATTCTTCTTCTTTTAGTCCAATAATATGCTAAAAGATGGCAAACCTAGCTATGTACATAATATCTTTGAAATCTGTACTTCCAGAAATTATGCTACAGGGGGCTAAGGGCAATGATTTTCTCCATCTATGTGCTATATTATCTTAGCCTGTGGCAGTTGGACATGTGTCATGGCGGCTGTACATGCATGAGTAGCATTGAAATATAATTCTAGGTGATTCGCTGACGATTGAAGTTTAACAAAAATACTGCATTATCCACAATATCCTTATCTTTTAGCATAAATGTCTAATAATGTTTAATTTACAATATTTGTTACTAAAAAGTCATGAAATGAGTGTAGCGTTTTTGCTACATCATGCAGCTAAGGCATTTTTTTTCAGATGCATGTTTGAATGACTTGAAGTACTTATTGATAGTGTTCTATTGATGATTATTTCATAAATGCTGCAAGATTTAAGTAATAATAATAATAATAATAATAATAATAATAATAATTATTATTATTATTATTATTATTATTATTATCATATTTATTGTAATTTATATTGCGTTTTCTCAACATGGATTTGTTTACCTTTATCAAATATATTCGTAATTCCTTTTGACATAAATGTCTTATATCTGGGGATCATCTGAAAATATGCGTTACGGAAGGTAGCCTGACAAAAGTGTAACCATAGCAACTCTGCAGGCTGTGATGTAAGGTATGGATGGATGGCCAGACAATGTCACCTAGTAATCGTGCAGTCTGTGATGTAAGGTGTGGATGCATGGCCAGACATTGTTACCTAGCAACCGTGCAGGCTGTGATGTAAATTATGGATGGATGGCCAGACAATGTTGCCTAGCAACCGTGCAGGCTGTGATATGAAGTATGGATGGATGGCCAATCAATGTTAACCAGCAACCATGCAATCTATGTTTTATGGCTGGTGGTCATCTGAAATTAGCAGCCGTTGATGGACGGCCATGACCGAGCAGCACTGCGTTTGAAAAAGAATGCAGATTGTTTCAAAGGCTATCACATCAGTTGAACTGCGGATATGACCTATCCATTTGAGCAGGCTATTATTTTCCAATTCCTTCAATGTAATAAATCTCTTTTAATTGTTTAAAAATAATTTTATTAGTTTTATATGTTATTATAAGTAATAAACAATAATTCTGCTCATATACTATACTGGGTTACATTTGTACATTAGTAGCCTTCAATGCATGATGTAGCGTTTTTGCACATTCCTGAATTTTTCCCTTTTTGCCCACCAGTATGATCAAATACATCAAAAATATGTTGTCAATGTGATGTTACATATCTAATCTCCCTCTAATAATATTTTCACGTCAGAGTTGTGGGTGTAAATAAATTCATGCAGTGTAGGGTTAAAGGGAAAAACGAGCTATTTACGGAGATTGTGAAGATCACGACAACACCAAACGATCCAAACAGTATGGATCCCGGAAGTTCAGGTTGCACGGCCTTCTTGTCGGATTGAGAGGATCAGTTTGATACTGTCCGCAAGTATTTCAAGAAATTTCATCTGGAAAGGAAAAGAACTGATAACCATTTGTAGAGACATACTACAGGTGTGGGAATTAAACTATTTTGTGCAACTAGAAGTCTCTTTAATTTTTGAGCTAAATTTGATGTAAAATGACTGTAATGTCGGATTAGTACTCCTGCATGGAGCAGCTTCACTTTGTTTTATATAATAAAATTTTCTTTCTAAATTTGCATCCGTTGCATCTGAAATCATTTGGCATATAAATATACGATGAACCAGCTGTATGAAAGTTAGCGGGTTGCTCATACTGATAAATAATGAATAGAGCTTGGATATTTACGCATTTATAGATTAGAATGTAAACTTACTAGAGCGAGTAACAAGTACACTCTAGCCAGGGCAACAGAAAGCTATGAGATTTGCATGAACAGTAGGGGCCCGGCCTGGTAGAACCCCCAGAAGTTATGTTACTTTCTCTACATTACGGAAGAACGGGCTAGCCGTCACTTCCTACTAGTCAAACTAGTTTCCGTTCAGACCTATTACTGTCTAAGAATTCGGGCTCTATTGATGAAATGTGTCAGCAGTCCATAGACTGGTTTGATGTAGAACTCCATGTCACCCTATCCTGTGCTAACCTTTTTCATTTCTACGTAACTACTACATCGTACACCTGCTCTGATCTATTTGTCATACTCATACCTTGGTCTACCCCTACTATTACCAACTACACTTCCCTCGAAAACCAACTGAACAACTCCTGGGTGTCTTAGAATGTGTCCCACCATTCAATCAGTTCTCGTCAAATTTAGCCAAATCTCTCAATTCGATTTAGTATCTCTTCATTCGTGATTTGATCTACCCATCTCGCCTTCAGCAATCTTCTGTAACACCACATTTCAAAATCTCCTATTCCCTTTCTTTCTGAGCTAGTTATCGTCAGTTTCACTTCCATACAATGCCACGCTCCAGGCAAAAGTCTTCAAAATCATTTATTTAATTCCTATAACGATTTTCGAAGTGAGAAAACTTATCGTGAATAAACATAAATCTCCACTTTATTGTTGTTTCGTATAGGCCGACTAAGGACAACGATATTAAACTATTGCGTTTGGGATGGGTTCTGATATTTGCTTAGTAATTACGAATCATCTGGTTGTGTTGTTCTTACCTCTCCTTTCTCCAGAAGGTACCTGTCTTCCTTCTTGATGGTTTGTCCTGGAACCTGTTTTGTTTAAGCATCCTTTTGAGAGATGTCCTCCCAGCTCCTACAGATCTTTGTTTACTTCCATTAACCATGTTGACTTGGCCTTCCTCTTTTACCAGTAAACGAGTAGCTGGTTGGTCAATCTGGCATGATACATCCTGTAGACGTATCCATAAAATGCTAGGCGTCTCTTCCTGGGCACGTCCGTGACTTTTTTTTCCACAGTATTTGTAGAGCTCTCGGTTGTGTCACCTTCTGTATTCATTCCCTTCCTTGACTCGTCCTAATATCTTCCTCAATATTTTTCTCTCCTGGATTTCGAGCCTCTCCGCGAGTCTTTTCCTGTTGAATGGTGATGGTGATTACTGTTTTAAGAGGAAGTACAACTAGGCAACCATCCTCTTTATAGCACTAATCTGAAAGAAGAAATGGACGTGGTCTGACACTTCGAAAAATGAAGGTATCGACCAAAGAAAGATAAGGGCCACTCCCTAGCCCTCGGAAACCTAATAGCGTCGGGGTCGGAAAAGAACAAGAGTTAACTAAGGAAGGTCGGATAGGATAGATGAAAGTGAGGAGCTTGGCACAAGTGGAAGCAATGCCAGGACTCGGCTAACGGACCCGTGGTCGCCAACCCACGCTCCCAAGTTAAGAGCCCCTGGGGCCCTTTTAGTCGCCTCTTACGACAGGCAGGCGGTACCGTGGATGTTGTTCTACCGCCGGTACCCACAGGGGGATTTCCTGTTGAATGTTAGACATTCTGAATTATATAAAGCTTCAGGGCGGATGACTGCCCGGTAGTGTTTCGGGAGATACTTTTTATTGTAGGTGTTCTTGGTCAGTTGGTACGCCAGTTCTAACTTATCAACCTACTCGAGTTGATAATGCTACTCCTTCGGAGAGATTGGGTTCCAGCCATTCTCCCAGGTACTTAAACCTGTTTTGTTTTTTTGTTTTTTATCGTTCCTTGCTCCAGATGCAGTGTACAAGGAGATTCACTAATATTTGTGATGTATTGTGTTTTCTCAAGTGAAATGTGTAGCACTACCTTTGCTGCTTGTTGTCTGAGAACATTGTACTGTTTCGCTATTGTTTCTATTGAATTGGAGTTATTTATTTAGTTATTTATTTAGTTATTTAGTAGGCTACGAAGGATTGTTTCACATTAGAAATGTGAAATGTCCTAAAATGTTCCCCCATATCTACGACACTGCAATGAATGAATGTATATATGACTCGCTCAGAGGCCTTGCGACAATCTGTTAACAATCCCGGGAGAAACCAGCACTTCAATTGTTAGTCGGGGGAATAACATGGATCTGCAGGCAAGTGGAACTAATAGGTCTTGCCTAGTCCTTAACCTTCATGGATCTCACGCTGTCTCCACGCCCAGGGCTTTTATCTTAATGGCCGATATATAACTGGATTTTCCACTTCACTCTTTGATGTGTTAATGCGGTATGCTGTGTGGTTTTTTATTTTTTTTTATTCCAAAGTTCTTTCATAAAACTGTCTCCTTGACGGTTGTATAATATTTGTTGAAGTATGCTGTCATCGAAATGAAAAGTAGAAGACCTGCCTTCGATGCCGCGTAATGAAAACACGATAAATAAATCATAGATACCATTGAGTTGTCTGCTTCATTTCAACAACCCTGTTTTATTCACTGGAAGCAAATACTACAAGACACGGCTGGTTCAAAGACAGCGATTAAACTTGACTTAATGTATATGTAGAAATATGCTTTCTCTTTGCCAATGCTTGTTGTGGAAATGAGGAAACCACCGAGCAAGTTGGTCACACGGTTTGGATCACGTAGCTGTAAGCTTGCATTAGGGAGATGGTGGGTTCGAATCGCACTATCGGCAACTCTGAAGATTGTTATCCGTGGTTTCCTACTTTAACACCAGGCTACGCCTTAGACCACGTCCCTTCCTTCCCAATCCTATCCCTTCTCGTCATAAGATCTATCTGTGTCTGTAAACAAAGCGTAAAAAGGAATATAAAACAAAAACAAAACCAAGGATGTTTTTATAACTCTTAAATTTAAATTCTTCTATCTGCCGAAACGTTGAGTACCGGTAATAAACTTATCATCTATCAGAAGAAGAAAACATATGGTAATAGTATTGTAACTGTTCGTTCTCCTAAGGTTCACATTAGAGGAGACGAAAGTTATTACCTGGGGACACATGAATATAAATATAAACTATATGTGGCTTGCCCGCAAATTGCCACGCAAATAGAATCAATTATCATTCCATGGTTTTCCATTTCTCTATGTAATGTTTGGGCACCAGCGTTACAGTTTTAAACAAAAACTGTAAAGCAAAATTTATATTTACTAGCATAGAGACTTGTATCACAGGGGTAGGATTTTAAATAATTAACCATTAAGTATCGCTTGAGAAAGAAAATTAACGCAATATAAAATAAAATGCATTTATTATACAAAAATGAGATGAATCGGAAAAGTTCCTTTAAGCTTGGAGGGATTTTAGAATTTACGTTAATGAAATTAACTGTTGCTTGCTTTATCTAATTGAGGCTCACCAATTACAGCTTCCGTTGAGGTCATCTATATTCCGTGGTTACTCGTTCCCCTCTTCTCTGGAAGTATCGAAAGGGGCTACCACGGGGTTGGCACGTAACAGTATCTTTTATTTTGGCCGCGCGAAATTTAGTGTTCAAAAATGATTTATCAGTTGTTGTACTCTTGATAGTAGGACTAGGGCGGAAAATCTTCAGATAGGGCAGGGCTGATTGGTTCAGACTGTAGAGGTGCTGGTCTTCTCACCCCAACTTGGCAGGTTCGATCCTGGCTCAGTCCCGTGTAGAGGTGTGACTGCCACATGTCACTCCTATAATAAAGTAACTGTGAAAAGTAATAGTTAAAAATAACTTGCAACGTTACTCACCTTTTATTGGTCACAGCCTGGTCACGGCTTCAAGCTCGCCTCCTTACAGCTGTGTTGCGAAGTGCCATTCATTCACTCGCACATGCGCGCGCACGCATCACTACACTGTTGAAAGTCGGTGCAGCAAAACAAGCATTCCTGTTTGCTATAAAGTTAACGAGAGGCAGACAACGTATGAAATGAGAAGACAACACAGCGTCTTTTTTGAAATCTAGAGGAGCGAGTTTGACAAAGTAGGAAAAGATCCGATTTTTGGTTAGTCTCTGAGAGCTCATATGTGGCTATAAAAATGAACCCCCTTCCGAATGCTGTCCGTTATAGTTTCCATATGCAGGTACAGTTCATTGTCATGATAGTCTCCTGTACTAAAATTTTCTCTAATTGATCCTAGGATCTCCCTCGACATTTTTCTTTCTTTGGCTTCTAACTTTTCAATTAGACCGTTCATGCAAGGCATTGTGCTGCATACAGGGCCTAAGCTTGGCGCTGAACACATTGATCTTGTGTGGTTTATATATATATTGAAAGCGGATTATGTAGACTAAATGGAAATTCATGTCCCTACGTATGTAATACTGAAACAATCAGATGACAGTTCGTAGACCTCGTCATCCATTTGAGGGGTAGTGGCATGTTACATCGTTTTTAAACGTGAAGTCTTATTGTAATTTATTAAAATGAAAATTTCTGGATTCAAGTCCCTTTATAGTAATGAGTCTAACAAGAAAGCGGAGCTTTTAGCCAAGTTTCATTGGCTTTCATCAGGCATTCTTCAAGAAACGTGGAAGTCGAGCATTCAAGAAAGTCTGTGCTTACTGTCGGCAGCAGACCTTCACATGCTTTACCCTGATGAAGGCAAAGTTCTTGGCTAGTACAGAGAGACTTTAATCCAGATATAATATTTATTTATTATAATAAATGCCAATGTGCCACGAAAATCTACGTTCATTAATTTTATTATAATTCTTTGCTTTTTAACTTTTTTATTCTGAACCACGCTTTTATTCTCGTGACTGTTTTAGTATGTTTTTGCTTTTAAACAGAAGAATGCTGAAGGTGAGATGGATGGATGGATGGAATCAAGAATGAATGTATACTGAATCGAGTAGGTGAGAGGAGATCGATTCGGCTAAATTTGACGAGAAGAAGAGACAGAATGATAGGGCACATCTTAAGACCAAGGTATGAATATGACGAGCAGATTAGAGCAGATGTAGGATGGCGTGGAGAGCTGCATCAAACCAGTCTATGGACTGATTGCTCGTACAATAACAGCTTTTAAATTGAGTAATACACTTGATTTTACGTTTCATATCAGTGCCCTTATATCATTTACATTTTAATTTATGTTTGAATCATTTTGTAGAAAATATTTTACATTCACAATCATTTTCATCATTTTCTTTTAAGAAGTTTCAGAGGCTGAATTTAAAATTTTATCCCATCAAATCGTTTTGTATCGTCTTTGGCCATAAGGGGTTGATGATCTGAGTTGCATTACCGCTGCAGCTTGTGTTTTGCTTAAAATAAAATGGCCTAACCCACCATTCAAGAGAGGTGGAAGGTAATAAGTTATTAAAAGCTTGATATGTACAACATTATGTAGACGTACATGTCCCTGTTCCGACTGGGAAACTGGGACAAGCTCACAAGATTCCCGTTACTGGCGTTCTCTGCTCCCATTTCCATACCTGTTTCCGTCCGTCCGCCCTCGTCGTACACTGAGGAAGATGATTGCAGTTCAAACGTAACCATATTGTTTGCGCCAGCTTCATCCGGTGTAGCAGGTACGGGAAAGAAAGTTGTACACAGAGGTGGGTAAAGGGTCAATTACTCTTTTTCTTTTTTGTACGGAGCGCTTGAGGCTGTATTGTATAATGTTACCGCTGCAGTGCATCTGCATCCAACCAACGTCTGTGATATCACAACTCAAAAAAGAATAAGTACTACTTCAGCGTTATTTCAATTGCTTTCCGTCAAAAGTGCAGAAATTTTCGTCGCTTCCTCGTTGGACATGCAAGTCTCTTCATATGGTTATGAGAGTATTTAGAGGTTGTAGTAGTAGAGATGTAAAGGAGTGGGCTTATAAGTCTCTGGTAAGACTCCGATTAGATTATGGTTCTGGGCTTGCATGCGGGAGATAGTGGGTTCTTGAAGGTGGTGTTCCGTGGTTTCCCATGTTCACACCAGGTAAATGTTGGGGTTGTACCTTAAGACCACGGCGGCTTCCTTCCCACTCCTAGCCCTTTCCTATCCAATCGTCGCCATAAGACTTATTTGTGTCGGTGTGACGTAAAGCAAAAATAAAATCATGGTTCTGGTGTATGAGGCACTCGCCAGGATTTCTCTATTCGAGAAATGGAAAAGATCCGTTGGGAACCACACGATATGAGTGTATTTTGACTCCATGACTTTTTGCCCCTGTCAATCCATTATTCTTCGACATGAACTAGGAGCAAAAGAGTATTGATAATTTATGTGGTAATTATATTTAAATAAAGAATAGAGGATAAATTCGTAACTGTTATAATCGACGGTTGTGTAGTTATAACCCTTTACAAATTTCCTTTTCGGTATGGTTTATAGGCTTGGGTTCGATTCACGATCATCATCACTGGTGGTCTGCCTATCGGCAGGTCTTCACATGAATTCTCCACGCTGTTCTGTCTTCAGCCATTCTTTGTCTTCCAATATCTTCTATTCACCTCTACACTGTCCACTAACTGATACCTCTTCCTTTCTCTCTTCTGTTTTCCTTGTATATTTCCTTCCAGCGCTTCGTTTATTAAACAGCTTCGTCGCAAGCAGTGGCCTAACCAATTTTTATTACGTCTTTGAATGCATTCCAATAACGTTCTCCTTCCTTCACCCACTCTCTTTTAATACTTCCTCATTCCTTACTTTTTTCCTGCCAGCTAATTTTCTCAATCTTCCGCCAGATCCACATTTCAAATGCTTCTGATCTCCTTTCTTCCTCTTTTCTCAACGTCCAAGTCTCAGCCCCATAAAGCGCCACGCTCCACACAAAGCACTTCACTAACTTCTTTCTAAGGCCCTTATTTAGAGGCCCCCTCAACAGTGCCCTTTGTTTCATAAATGCTTCTTTACCAATTGCAATTCTAGTCTTCACTTCGTCCAAGCAGTAAATATCACTTCTGATTATGCTTCCCAAATATTTGAATTTAGGCACTTGTTTGATCTCCCCCCCCCCCTAAAGTATTATTTTAGCTGTTGAGTCCATCTTTCATCACATGATCATGATTCACGGTAGTGGAACAAAAATTTGTAAAGGGTTACAACTTAAGGGGGCAGTCCGGAAATAAATAAATATTTTTACCTAATGTATGGATTTCCACGAAACTTAGTGGGAATGTCGCGTAAGGGATGTCACGAAAATGTATTTCATATAAAATATATAGTTTTTCAAAAAATTAAAAATAGTATTTTTTAATTTAATCCATTTTTCATTACATTTAATTGAAATATCAATGGAAATTTGGAATTAGGTACCGGTAGATAATCCTTCTTTAAAAAGCACTGTGTATTGATTTTCTGTACATAACTTATATAAAGAGATATATTGTACTAAAGTTTGTGTAATTATTACGTTCTAAAATTTTGAATTTAAAGATCCCTACTTCTCGAAAAATTCTGCAATCAAAAATTCCATACCAGGATTCCGAAAATAGTTGTGATACATATACTATACAAATCTTGTTATATTTGCCAGAATTTTATGGGAGAAAATGGGAATAATATGTAAATTTATAATTGGTGGGAAAATGAATGCAAAGAGGACGCCACGCCAATTTTTGCTGTGTGCAGACTGGCAAACAAAGCATTATTAAAGTGATACATTGTTTGAATTGATCGGAATAACTTCATTGCAAGAAAGAAGAAACTTTATCCTTGCAATTTCAGCCATAAAAATATTTTCGCCAAAATGACCCAAATATCTATTTTCATCTCCCGACTGTCCCCTTAATAACACAACCGCCGATTATAACAGTTACGAAGTTACACATTATTCTTTCTTTACATATAATTACCATATGTTATCAATTCTTGCTCCTAGTTTAAGGCCACAGAAGACTGTCT
This sequence comes from Anabrus simplex, assembly GCF_040414725.1. Classification (NCBI taxonomy): domain Eukaryota; kingdom Metazoa; phylum Arthropoda; class Insecta; order Orthoptera; family Tettigoniidae; genus Anabrus; species Anabrus simplex. The sequence continues at coordinate 176,163,440 of NC_090279.1, read as the reverse complement.
CGTGTCAAAAAATAACAGATTGTCAGGGGCAAAAAGTCATAGATTAAAAATACATGCATATCATGTGGTTCCCTACAGATCCAAAGAAAAGCAGCACAATTTGTTTTGGGGTGATTTCCGACAAACGAATAGTGTTACGTAAATGTTGCAAACTTCGGGCTATGGACTCTTCGGAGAATCGACAAAGTGGTATGTTCCGAGTTGTCAGTGGAGAGATGGCGTGAAATATTGGTGGACGAATAAGGCTGCTGAGTGAAGCTTTTAAAGGTAGATCATAATGTAAAGATAAGTTTTAAATTCAGGGGACAAACTGGGGTAAATATTAGTTTGTAGTAACAGAAATTAGGGATTGGAGTAATTTACCGAAGATAATCAATACATTACCAATTTCTTAAAAAGCATTCAAGAAAAGACTAGCTAGATGACTGATAGGGAATCGGCCACCCGGGCGGCAGTCCTAAATACAGATCACAGGTGGCTGATTGATGTACAGCAGTATTTTGGGGGGATGCATGGAAGCTTGCGAAGAACGTGTTGTTTGAGTCATAAGTCCACAGACTGGTTTAATGCAGCGCTCAATGTCACCCTATCCTGTTCAAACATTTTCATTCTACGTAACTGCTGCATCCTACATCTGACCTAATCTGCTTGTCATATTCATACCTTGGTCTACCCTCTCCTTTCTCAACCACCTACACTTCCCTTAAAAAAAAACAACTGCTCAAGTCCTCGATGTCTTTAAGATGTGTCCTATCATTCTATCTCTTCTTCTGGTCAAATTTAGCCAAATCAATCTCCTCTCACCAATTCGATTCAGTATATGTTCATTCGTGATTCGATCTATCTATTATACTTCCAGCATTCTTCTGTAACACCACATTTCAAAAGCTTCTGTTCTCTTTCTTAATCACTGTCAAACCTTTCTCCGGTATGAAGCGAAATGAATCTTCGTAGAGTTTTTACGACCGGATTTTCAACCTCATCAGAGGAGTTTGAGATGGAATTAATGACGGTGATATAATTATGGTGGTAAAAAAGGAAAAAGTGAAACCCGGTGTCGGCATTGTCTGCTCCTGTCGAATAGCACCCAGGGGTCTGTTCAAGGCTTAAAATCTCCATCCGACGGACGATTCAACAGCGCCATATGCCTCACTCTATATCCATGATGAATACAGACTTCTCTCTCCCAGTAACGGATAGCCACCAGCTGGGGAGTGAGCATTCGTGCATGATTGAATTGAATTGAATTGAATTGAATTGAATTGAATTGAATTGAATTGAATTGAATGTTCTCAACCTGCATCTATAGAACTCTAGCACAGGCATCGTCAATCGAGTGAAATGCCTTGGGAGCCAGTTTGCTCCCCGCTCTTGAGGAACGAGAGCAGCTTAGCGAGCAAGTAGGGGAAGTGCATGACGTAGTACGCACTGAAGGTCAGTGGCGCAAAGGTATAGCACATCTTCCTAGACAGATTATATAGCGACACGATAGCGTGAACTCACGTGAGGTGACAGTAGTGTGTTCCCGCCGTTATCCTCACACCACACGACGTTCAAGCCTAGTCAGTAAATATTGCATTTACTATGAAAGAGAGTTCAGCACAGCGTAAGCCATCGACGCCAACAAGTTTCAAACCTTCTTGGGAAGAAGAGTATTTGATACTTCAAGAAAATAACACACAAAATGTTTAATATGTAATAAAATATTGAATCACATTTAAAAAATTAATCTGCAGCGCCGCTGCTCCTTATGTCATTCCAACAAGTATGATAAATATGAAGGCCGGGAAAGCATAGCGTTACTACAAAAACTTAAAAATACCACATTTGAGGATTTACGTACATGTCATTACCCTACTCAACTCTATTTATATTACAATGTTCCATAATTCCGCAGAGATGATTTCTTTATGTACCGGTATGTATTTCATTGCTGTTGATCATATGGTAACATTTCCGAGCGGCAAGTACAGTACCGCCACGGTATGCAACCCGCCTGTCCGCTGCTCTCTTGTCACGTGACTGACAGTCGTCCCGAGCGGTGCAAGTAACACCGGCTCCCTAGAGCAAATACGTGATGACGTCTGCTCTAGCAGATAAGGCGAGATATTCCAACATGGATGAATAAGTGTATCAATGAACTGAATTCACGCATGAAGAAGTCTCTCTCCCAGTCAGGAATAAGTACTTCCTATTACTCTCCCTGTGGGCGGGGGACGCAGACGAAGAATACGCTCACAGTATCTCCTGTCTGTCGTAAGAGGCGACTAAAAGGGGCGACCAAGGGATGATTGACTTAGAACCATGAAACTACTTGTGATCAGTACCATCACGCGGTGAACACCATGGGTTGCCTTTACGTGCGAGTAGTACCACTATGTTAGGTACACAATATGTTTGTGATTAGTAGCAGCAGAGAGTGGTTCACTGTGGTATCTGTGAATAGTACCACTATATGAGCGAACCCGTGGGTCTGCATTGCCTGTGATTAGTACCCACTATGTGAGGAACACCGGGGGTTAGTACAAGTCCCTGTGATTAGTACACCTAGGTGAGGAACACCATGGGTTTGCACTGCCTATGAGTGGCGCCATTATGTGAGAAACTTCATAGGTCTGCGTTACCTGTGCGACATACAATACTTGTGACTAGGACCATAATGTGTGGAATACCGTGAGTCTACGTTACTTTTGATTAGTACCGCAACATGAGTAAGACTACGATTCTTACTTTCTTAGCGATAAGTACCCTCATGAGGTACCATTGACTTGGATTTTGGACCCCCTTTAGACAAGAAGCATCCTCGATTCAGGATTGTGCTTTAGAAGCAGTCCCTTGGTCAATAATACTACTGTTGTAAGATAGTTTCTGAGAAGCTGTGACGTTGCGGGTCGGATCCACTGATTGTTTTAAATTCATAATAATTGTTCATCGTCGTCTTTTTAAATTCTAGCCAGTGGATCGATTTTGTAATTATTTTTAACTTTTAATATTGTGAGCTAGATCCGCTGATTATTTTAAATTTATATTCATCCATTCATTCTTCATCACGTTTTGAATTCTGGTCAGTGGGTGAGTTTTGGACTTTCAAACTGCCATTACATTTCGTCTCATTTCGTACCACTAGGGGTGGATGACCTAGATGTAAGGCCCCTTTGAACAAGCATCATAATCTCCCAGTAACGGACAGACACCAAATGGGGAAGAGCATTCATGAATTTTTGAGTCACTGAATGCTTGAATGAATGGGATGCTCTCGGTTACCGGTACAATTATATAACTCTAGCAGATAAGGCGAGATCATTCCAATGTGGATGAATGAATGAACTGAATTTATGCATAAAAAAGTATATCTTCTACTCACGAATAAGTATTCGCTACTAGACTATTACATGTTCACATTTCGCTGGGTCAGCATGTGGCCTTGATCACCTGACTTTCTTTTGTATTTCTGATCTCAATTTTTCTTTTTCCACTCCCTTTCTCCAAGCAGAACCTTTTGTTCACAAGTAGTGCTTGCCGTGTCCATTCATGATACTTTCACTTAATTTTACTCAGTCATCATATTTCTCTCTCTCTCTCTCTCTCTCTCTCTCTCTCTCTCTCTCTCTCTCTCTCTCTCCAGTTTAAGCCACACTAGCACTCACAGAAATGAAGGTAGAGCAAAGAAACTCGAACGTATTCAAACAATTTGTGTCTTTTAATGTGCACATGTTTTTATGAGATCCTGTAATCATTTAGAGGGGAGTTCCTCAAGGTAGTATTATTGGACCTTTGTTTTCTTGTATATATAAATGAGTAAAGAATTGGAATCAGATATAAGGGTTTCTCTTTTTTGCGGATAATATACTGAATAGAGTACTAAATAAGACAGAAGATTGTGAGCAACTAAAAAAAGACCTCGGCAATGTTGAGATGGACAGCAGGCATTGGTATGTTGATAAACGGGGTTAAAAGTCAGGTTGTGAGTTTCACAAATAGGAAAAATCCTCTGTTTTAATTACTGCGTTGATGGGGTGAAACTTCCTTTTGGGGATCACTGTAAGTATCTAGGTGATAATATAAGGACAGATCTTCATTGGGGTAATCACATAAATTGGTTTATAAATAAAGGGTACAGATCTCTGCACATGGTCATGAGGGTGTTTAGGGGTGGTTGTAGGGTGTAAAGGAGAGGGCATATGTCTCGGGTAAGACCCCAACTAGAGTATGGTTCCAGTGTATGGGACCCTCACCAGGATTACTTGATTCAAGAACTGGAAAAAATGCAAAGAAAAGCAGCTCGATTTGTTCTGGATGATTTCCGACAAAAGAGTAGCGTTACAAAAATGTTGCAAAGTTTGGGCTGGAAAGACTTGGGAGAAAGAAGACGAGCTGCTCCACTGAGTGGTATGTTCCGAGCTGTCAGTGGAGAGATGGTGTTGAATGGCATCATTAGACGAATAAGTTTGAGTGGCGTCTTTAAAAGTAAGAAAAATCACAATATGAAGATAAAGTTGGAATTAAACAGGACAAATTGGGGAAAATATTCACTTATAGGAAGGGGAGTTAGGGATTGGAATAACTTACCAAGGGAGGTGTTCAATAAATTTCCAATTTCTTTGAAATCATTTTAAAAAAGGCTAGGAAAACAACAGATAGGGAATCTGCCATCTGGGCAACTGCCATAAATGCAGATCAGTAGTGATTGATTCATCTGGCTTCATACCCGACTCCGTAGAGAAACGGGACATGGGTTGGACATAAAATTTCCCAACACGATTTTAAACACTGCAACCATGGCAACCAGTGTAGGTCTATGTACACTAAGTCAGTAGCGTCATCTCCCCACTGTGCGCATTCTTCCTGTAACTAACCTTGAGAAAATCTCGTATCAAGTGAACTCCGTCTTACTCCTTAGTCCAAATTAAAATCCTTGAACTGGCCGGTAAACGAACCCAGGACCTTGGAATAAGAGACAAGCATGCTAACTCTACATCACAGGACTAACAAATAATAATAATAATAATAATAATAATAATAATAATAATAATAATAATAATAATAATAATATTCTGAGAAAATATCAGACACTATTAGAAAGAGACTATTAAAATTGTATGGCCATATTCAATGAATGAACAAAGAAATAATTACTAAAAACATATTAATTATGCCTCCTCACTAAGTCAAGAGGATGGTTGCCTAGTTGTACTTCCTCTTAAAACAATAATCACCACCACATCACTAAGTCAAGAATACCGGGCGAGTTGGCCGTGCGGTTAGGGACGCGCAGCTGTGAGCTTGTATTCTGGAGATAGTGGGTTCAAACCCCACTGTCGGCAGCCCTGAAGATGGTTTTCCGTGGTTTCTCATTTTCACACCAGGAAAATACTGGGACTATACCTTAAGGCCTCGGCCGCTTTCTTCCCACTCCTAGGCCTTTCCTATCGTATCGTCGCCATATGACCTATCTGTGTCGGTGCGACTTAAAACAAATTCTAAAAAAAATGTCAAGGATAATTGGGTAATCGAAATTGAGGTCTTCAAGAAATTAGCATAACAGGTGAAATTATCTGGGACAGGCCTAACTTTAGAACGTTGATGAATAATCATTTTTTTTCTAAAACACCCAAGATGAGAACCACCACTGCATCGGCGGAAGAATGAAACACAGAGAGAGGATTAGGAGATTCTGGGAGGGAAGGAAGGAAGGAAAGCAAAATTAATCTGTTAAATAAGTTAAATCGCGCTCCGCACTCGGGCACAACCACTGCTTTCGTTAAGTACAGGCCGTACTGTAGCAAGCGCGGGAAAGCAATGTTGATCGTTAGAGGGGAAGTTTAGCACGTGAGTTAGTTGAGTTACATGTGAATTCTTCACTGTTTTATTGAACTTTTTAACGTTGGCCGCTTGTTTACTCAGATATATATCAGATTGAATCGTTATCGACGGCATTATTAAGTGAAAAGTCCTCAATTAGTGAAGAAAACTTAGTGTGAGCGTACATTCATGTGAGGCTACAGGTTAAGAATATCATTCTGCAGTGCCTTAATTTTTTAGTTTATTTGTGTAATGTTATATCCATAGTTTAAAATGAATTGAGTTAGTGCATTCAGCATTTTATTATCAACCACGATGTGTATATAATTGAATTAAGGTTATCAGTGAGAGAAATCACCATGCTGAGAGTTTGAGTGCCAGGCTGCAAGGCCATATTATATACGAAGAGAGTACACTCCGGTATTTGTGTTTCCTTCTGATGAAGAAAGAATCAAGTTATCGAAGAAGGCTATTTCTAGGGATAAATTAATAGTTAATCACCACAGAGTTGTGTGTATTAACCACTTTCCTGAAGTCTAAATTCTGAGGGAAATAAGTGTCTCGTCCAGATGGTGAGTTAAAATTTCTTATGTCAAAAACATGGGTAACATTAGATATATTTTTATGTAATCAGACTTAAGTCTTATTTGAATTCGGTGTATTTGAAAATTGAAGTCCAATTCATGCATTTTACTGTTTTAGGTAGAAATGTATTGTGAAATATCACTGCTGAGATTTTTCCCATCAAATTTCACATCATAGGCAATGGAACAGGGTTATTCTATGAAAATTGAATATGAAAATAATTGTATGGGCATTATTTGCTATTGTGTGTATGATATGAATGTTCGAGTTGACTAAAAAATGGATAGAAATCGCAAGAATATGTCTCAAAATGTTAGCCTGTGCTCACGTAAACGAACGGATATACGCGAGAAATACTGTAGATCGTTACGGGGAAGGATATGCACTGGATGTCAGAACTAACAAATAATATTTATGAATAGTTTTTGGTTTTATAAGGTGTTAAGTTTCTTAAGTAATTTAAACGAGTGTGTTATTCAAGCGGAGCGGATGTGTATCGCCTCTAAGTCCCACCCAAAGCGTGACGTCACCAGAGCTACAGTACGGTCTGTATATCACGAAGGCAGTGGCACACTTTGTGAATATATTATTATTATTATTAATACCTGTGGGTGGGGGACGCAGATGAAGAATACACCCACGGTATCCTCTGCCTGTCGTAAGAGGCGACTAAAAGGTGCGACCAAGGGATGATCAAATTAGAACCATGAAACTATTTGTGATTAGAACCACCACGCGGGGAACACCATGGCTCGCTGTTACTTGCGCGTACCAAATAGGTTTGTGATTAGTAGCAAACGTGGCACGACGGCTTTTACAGTACCTGTGATTAGTAGCACTATATGAGCGACACCATGGGATGAAGGAACCCATGGTTCTGGCTTACCTATGATTAGTACCCCCTATATGAGGAACACCACGGGATAGTAAGAGTCCCTGTGGTTAGTACACTTAGGTGTTGAACACCATAGGTTTGCGTTGCCTGTCAAGGGCGCCGCAATGTGCGAAACGCATTAGGCCTGTAATACTTGTGCGAATTTCATTACCTGTGAGTCGTACCATAATTATGGAATACCGCGAGTCTACGCTACTCTTAATTAGTACCGCAACATGGGGAATACCATGGTTCTACTTTTCTAGCGATAAATACCATTATGAGGGCCGATGACCTGGATTTTAGACTCGTTTCGAGAACGAGCATATTCTAATCGATTCAGCAGCGTGCTATAGAAGCAGTCCCTTGGTCGGTAATACTGTTGTTTTGTGCCAGCTTTTGTGCATGTGAGGCACTGTGGGTCGGATCCACTGATCGTTTTAATTTCATATCAACCCATCCATTCATTCTTCGTCCTCACGCTTTGAATTCTGGTCAGTGGAGAATTTTGGACTTTTAATTTATCTCATTTCGTCTCGTTTCGTACCATTAGGGACCAATGACCTCGATGTTAGGCCCCTTTAAACAACAAACATCAGTCAATCAATCAATCAATCAATAATAATAATAATAATAATAATAATAATAATAATAATAATAATAATAATAATAATAGTAAACATGCCTTTCATTTTCTCACAATACACGAGCCTTACCATTCTTTTGTGGTTACACAAACTTTTCTTCCGATTTATCGGAAGTCTTTCCATCTCCCCTATGGGTGCAGTCAACGAATGCATTATCCATACCCTATAAGTCGTAATAGACTACTAAGAGGGAAAAAACCAAAGAATATGTAGTTACACTCTCGTCTTCTTATCCCAAAGACATATCCATGATTCTGTGCTCTACGGTCTAGCGGGGTAAATGTACTGCTGCGAAGTTTTACAGTATTACCAATGCGCATGACGTAATCACAACATGGCGTCAAATTGAGGGTACGTGTTTGACAATAGAAAGTCGCTTACCGCGCGGTATGGCTTAGCGTGTAAATTTCTTATAGAGGTGCCATTTCATTTCCCTCGACGAGATCCATCAGAAAACACCAGAAAATAATAAAATGTGACCGTAAATAAAAAATAATAAATGTAATGTGACTGAAATTTGACGAATTTTAGCGTATTTCAAAAAATCAAAAAATATAAGACTAATACATAGATCAAAGCCTATCTAAAACATATGCATGATGAAACTAGATTTAATGTGGGATTGAACAAGACCAAAAGTGCATCTGCATACGAAGGATGCGACTGTGGGAACTTCGCGAACTTGAGTCTACAATGCTGACAAATCAAAGGATATTGTAAATTATACCTCTCTCATCACTGATCATCGTTCAATAAAATATTGATAATCGCACGGTTGCTATAGTTCATTCCATGTTAAGAAAACAGGATTGCCAGGGTTGCCATATCGGACGGTTCTGCTCAACACCATCACGGGAAAACGGCGGCACATACATTGTGAAATTCTGTAATTAACTATAAGATAAAAAGCGGAAGAAACTAAGCTGCAAATCCTTTTTATGAACTAAAGGGGACGGGGAGTTTACAGAGGCTATGTTTTGGATCGCTACGCACCACAACACCAAAATCGTCAGTAAAAACTTCTGTGCCATACGAAAATAATACAACACACACAAATACTATGCACTATACAACCAACCCTCACTCAACACAAGACAAGTCGCACTTATTTAAAGCCTAAAAACTCACACGCAACAAATAAATACTATAGATAACTTCACTACAGAAGTGAGCTGCCAGCGGTTCACAGAGTGAGGGACTACAGAGGCTTGTGCCAGAGGAACGCAGAAGGAAAATGAAGGAAGGCAACGAAGCGATGGCTGTTCCTGCCGTTGAGCTTCCTCCCTACGAATATATTTATGAAAAAATAAAATGTTATATAGTTATTTTAATAAAACAGGTCAAAAATGTGCCATCCTTTTTACCTGACTTTCATAATACATGACAAAGTACAGTATAATATCCCTTAGTCACGAGAAATTATTTGTGTCTCAGAGGGGGCGTGTTCACTCCTTGTAAGAGCAATACTATTTTCTTAACGTGGAATGAGCTATAGGTAGCATCCCGTCATAAATTTTGCATGCTAATTTCAGATTACTCCCATCCATAAGACATAGTTATGTCAAAAGAATGTGTTAATCAATAACGGCTTAAGTCTTGCGATGAGGAAGAAGTGTGGAGTGTACCAACCTGTGGGAGCGAAACTTGAACCCTAGAAAAACGAAGAAAGGACAGGCTAGAAGCTGCTGAGGTGTGGTTTTGGAAACTACTAATCCGAACAAACTGGGCTGGAAGAAAAAGTAACACCGTAGTGGGGAGAGAAGGAAATGGAAAGAGGAGTCTCGTCAGAGAAATGAAAGGTGAAAATTTTAGGCACCTAATGAGACAACGGTTTTACCTGCAACATCATGGAAGGTAAGTTACTGGGGAAAAAGACCACATTTTCATACATAAACTTCATTATGAAAACGAACTGCAGCTCCTATGAGATGAAATTGCTGGCAAATGATAGAGTTGGTTGCGGCGACGAGACATAGCCTTTGGTAAATGATCGTGAGTGTAATGCCAGCAGAAGCAATAAGTCTGGGTCTATAATATTAAATTGAAACGCCTCGAGGGAGAGATATGTAATCATTTCGTTAATCGCCAATGCCCACTCAAAAAACCAGCAGCCGTATGTCATAAATATAACGAATATAAAAGAAAAATTCTGCAAATTATTGAATGTGTTCAACCTTGTAATTGTCCTTTCATACTTCGTTACTTTCATTTTTGTTTGCAGTCAATATGGCAAGTTTTTCAAAACTTCTGCAACTTTGGGTTCGTACGCTGTCCAGCAACGTACGCTATATCAATACTTAACTGTACAGAAGTAAAGTACAGGTTTATTTCAAATGTCTCCAGAACATTTTAAAACAGGTTGTAATGAATTGTGGTGCAGAATGAAATAAATTACACTTTCACAAATAAAAACTTAAACCTAGATTTATCGGTAAGGCCAGTAATGACCAGGAAGTGAATATATTTATAAAGATCCCGGTTGCATCATACATCAATAGATTATTCCACTCGCTTTCTCCATCTCCAATATAATTAAGTATTTATGCCATACTGAATGTCGATCTGTAAACAGATGCTATTGTTCTGGGTTACTTCTTCCATTAGGCCTGTTCTTATGATCTGACTTGGTTTGTATTTCTTCTTTAAAAGTGACTTCATTAAATCAACGTTCACTCTTGTTAAATGTTAGTGGTACCTGATTTAACGTCCTGAGATACTAGCTTCAAATTAGTTGGAAATCTAATGACGTGTTGCAAAAAGTTTTAGCATGGTTTTCTCAAACATGTCCGTAATTTCTTACAAACCTGCATAACGTTTCGACATCTCGTCTTAGATTTACGATGTCCTATTACGAAAGCATTTGCTCTAGTAATGTCGACGTCATAAAAATCCAATTAATCTGCTTTGTTACTTTTGTCTATTTATTTTTTAATAAGGATAAGTTCAATCACTTAGTCTGTATAAAACAGAGAATGAAGTAAGTGTTCTGTGTAAAATACTGTATTTTATTAATAACTGGTGTTCCACAAGGGTTCGTATTGAGATCATTATTGTTCGTGTTATTTATAATGATCCCTCCACTTACAAGAAGAGTAGTGATATTGATTGTCTTGTGAAACCAGTAAAAAAAATTAAACTACCTTGGTGTCATAATGCTTATACGTCCGAGGTTAAACAAAGGGAAGTCTGACTGGAAAGGTGAAATTGATAAGCCTGGCGAAAGTGAAAACAATATTCTGAAACAGAATGCACCTTATACACAAATTATATGGATGAATGGCTGGATGTCGAGCCCCTCGTCCCTTTACTCCCAAGTTTTCCCAGCCCAAAATTTGCAACACTTTCGTAACAATTCGTTTGTCGGAAATCTAAGAACAAATCATGCTGTTTTCCTTGGAATCTTTAGCAGTTCTCGTATGAAGTAGTCCTGGTGAGGGTCCCATACACTAGAACCATACTCTAATTGGGGTCATACAAGTGACTTATACGCCCTCTCCTTTACATCCTTACAACAACCACTAAATACCCTCGTGACCATATGAAGAGATCTGTAACTTTTATTTACAATCCAGTTTCTGATTATCCCAATGAAGATCTTTCGTCGTATTAACACCTAGGTACTTAGTGATCCCCATGCGTTACAGTCATCCCATCAACACAGTAATTCAAATTGAGAGGAATTTTCTTAGCGTAACTTACAATTTGACTTGTCACCCTGTTCACAATCATACAAGTGTCTGTTCTACACCTCACTACATTGTGGAGTTCTTTTCTTCAGTGGCTCACAATCCTGTATCTTATTTATTACACGTGGTGATTTACGACGCACTTCTTGTCATAATGTAGCTCGATCAGTGATAGCTTTAGCACTGAGAGGACGAGGTTAATAATATCTATGAAGAAGTACACGGTCTCTCCAACAGAGGAAGCAATCGACACATTGACATCATTGCTTTTAAGACATCCTGTTCTGAAGGTTTCATCATTGATCCAACAATTAGATTTGCGACCAGGACAGTTAAATGCGGAAAAGAAGAATTTATGAAGAAACGGTGGAGTGCTATAAGCAAAAGTAAAAGCTTTCATTCAACTCTGTAGTCTGCTTGATGTTTGTTGCTCGAGGAACCATAACGAAGTTTTGTCAACTTTTGCAATTCCTTTGAGCTGAATAGAGATTACATCGCCATTGCTATCAAGAATTCCATCATGATCTTCAAGAACCATCCTAGCAGACCTCAGGAAAATGAGATCCTTTACTCTTTTGCCTACTCTTACGTAACTTCGTACTACCTCATGCAGGGCCTATCAATTCACCTATACCTATTGTTATTCAGGTGCTCCATGTCCTTAAAACCCTGCAGCTGTTGCAGGAAGATTGTACAATAATAATCATTCGCAAAAAGCCTTATTTATGATTCCAGTTCCTTGCTCATATCATTTATATACTGTACATAGGACAAAACAGAGGTCCAATGACACAGCCTTGCGGGACTCCCATCTTAGGCCTGTATTCAGCAACACGAGTAAAAGCTTTTATCTTAGTTTAATGCTACGTAAACCGAGATAACAGTTAGGGCAGTCGCCCAGATAGCAGACTCCCTGTCTGCTGTTCTCCTAGCCTTTTCTTAAATGATTTCAAAGAAATTGGAAATGTATTGAACATCGCCCTTGGTAAGTTATTCCAGTCCCTAACTCCCTTTCCTATAAATGGATATTTGCCCCAATTTGTCCTCTTGAATTCCAACTTTATCTTCATATTGTGATCTTTCCTACTTTTAAAGACACCACTCAAACTTATTCGTCTACTGATGCCATCCCACGCCATCTCTCCGCTGACAGCTCGAAACATTCCACTTGGTCGAACAGCTCGTCTCCTTTCTCCCAAGTCTTCCCAGCCCAAACTTTGCAACATTTTTGTAACTCTACTCTTTCGTCGGAAATCACTCGGAACAAATAGAGCTGCTTTTCTTTGGATTTTTTCTAGTTCTCGAATCAAGTAATTCTGGTTAAAAAAATGGCGTATGACTTTTAGTGACGGGAGTGTCCGAGGACATGTTCGGCTCGCCAGGTGCAGGTCTTTTGATTTGACTCCGGTAGGCGACCTGCACGTCGTGATGAAGATGAAATGATGATGAAGACGACACATACACCCAGCCCTTGTGCCAGCGAAATTAACCAATGATGGTTAAAATTCCCGACCCTACCGGGAATCGAACCCGGGACCCCTGTGGCCAAAGGCCAGCACGCTAACCATTTAGCCATGGAGCCGGACAGTAATCCTGTTGAGGATCACATACACTGGAACCATACTCTAGTTGGCGTCTCACCAGAGACTTATATGCCCTCTCCTTTACATCCTTTTGCTAACTGCTTTACGTCGCACCGACACAGATAGGTCTTATGGCGACGATGGGACAGGGAAGGGCTAGGAGTGGGAAAGAAGCGGCCGTGGCCTTAATTAAGGTACAGCCCCAGCATTTGCCTGGTGTGAAAATGGGAAACCTTTTTCAGGGTTGCCGACAGTGGGGTTCGAACCTACTATCTCACGAATACTGGATACTGGCCGCATTTAAGCCTTTTTTTCCTAAATGATTTCAAAGAAATTGGAAATTTATTGAACATCCCTCTTGGTAAGTTATTCCAATCCCTAGCTCCCCTTCCTATAAATGAATATTTGCCCCAGTTTGTCCTCTTGAATTCCAACTTTATCTTCATATTGTGATCTTTCCTACTTTTATAAACGCCATTCAAACTTATTCGTCTACTAATGTCATTCCACGCCATCTCTCCGCTGACAGCCCGGAACATACCACTTAGTCGAGCAGCTCTTCTTCTTTCTCTCAATTCTTCCCAACCCAAACATTGCAACATTTTTGTAACGCTACTCTTTTGTCGGAAATCGCCCAGAACAAATCGAGCTGCTTTTCTTTGGATTTTTTCCAGTTCTTGAATCAGGTAATCCTGGTGAGGGTCCCATACACTGGAACCATACTCTAGTTGGGGTCTTACCAGAGACTTATATGCCCTCTCCTTTACATCCTTACTACAACCCCTAAACACCCTCGTAACCATGTGCAGAGATCTGTACCCTTTATTTACAATCCCATTTATGTGATTACCCCAATGAAGATCTTTCCTTATATTAACACCTAGATACTTACAATGATCCCCAAAAGGAACTTTCACCCCATCAACGCAGTAATTAAAACTGAGAGGACTTTTCCTACTTGTAAAACTCACAACCTGAAGCGACTGCAGCTATCGAGCTCGGTCGTTACATCCTTACTACAACCCTTAATTACCCTCATAACCATATATAGAGATCTGTACCCTTTATTTACAATCATATTTGATTACTCCAATGAAGATCTTTCCTTATATTAACACCTAAGTACTTACAATGATCCCCAAAAGGAGCTCTCACCCCATCAACGCAGTAATTAAACTGAGAGGACTTTTCGTATTTGTGAAACTCACAACCTGACTTTTAAATCCGTTTATCATAGTACCATTGCCTACTGTCCATCTCACAACATTATCGAAGTCATTTTACAGTTGCTCACCATTTTGTAACTTACTTAACCTTTTACTCTGTGCGGAATAACATCCTCTGCAAAAAGACTTATCCGTGATTCCACTTCCTTGCACATATCATTGATAGGCCTATACATAAGAAAACATAAAGGTCCAATAATACTGCCACCGGGCGAATTAGCCGTGCGGTCAGGGGCACGCGGCTGTGACCTTGCATCCGGGAGCTGGTGGGTTTGAATCCCTCTGTCGGCAGCACTGAAGATGGTTTTCCGTGGTTTCCCATTTTCACACCAGGCAAATGTTGGGGCTTTACCTTAATGAAGGCCACGGCCGCTTCCTTCCAACTCCTAGGCCTTTCTATCCCATCGTCGCCATAAGACCTATCTGTGTCGGTGTGACGTAAATCAATTAACAAAATTAATACTGCCTTGAGGAATTCCCCTCTTAATTATTACAGGGACAGATAAAGGAGTACTGCCTTATACTTTGAGTGAAATGTACAATGTGTAGGCTGTAATTTTTATCATCTGTTGTCAATGCTTTCTGCCATTTAAATTCAATAACAATTCACTCTATTGGAAAGTCATATTAGGCTTTTTTTTTTTTTCGTTTCTACTCAATAACGTACATGCAAATTATTTGCAAACTCCGAAAGGAATCAAAAATTTGTTTGTTTCGATCGTGGCGGCAGCATATAGTTATTTCTTTTCCGTACGTCAGTATGAAAAATTTGCTGTTCAAACTCAGATTGAAAAGAAAACTTCGTTTTGGTAAACCGAGATAATAAATTATATGGTGGATACTGAAGTGAGCATTATCCGAGACAGACATTGTCACAGTTCTGGAAATCTATTATAACAAAAGTAACTGGCGTTAGTGAATACGAGCCTTAATCATTAAAGGAGCAGTTAATGTTTCGCCTAGTAAAATGCTCTGGGTTCTATTTTCTAGAAATGTAGCTGTCCATTCAGTCACTTTTGTGTATTCCAGTAACCCTTATTTTCGTTCATCTTCCATGAATTATCATGTCAAAGTTTCAAACAAAATTAATGGTCATCTTCCGATACTTTCCCTCAGTTTTTCTAGAGCAGTATACTGTATATACATACCTGTTCAATAAACTTTCTCGCAGTAGTTTTATGGCTTGACGAGTTCGATTGCATAAAGTTAATAGACAATCTTGCCTGACAGTAGTCAATAAAATGGGAATTTAATTCAGACATGGCACAAAACATTCTATTAAGGTATGCATCTTTATTGCTTTCAAGTAGATAGGGCGGTGTTTGCAAGAAATATTCCCCATTGTTCAGTTGCAAAATATGTTCACATAAGAACCCTCAGTCCAAAGGTCATTGTGCTACATCTTAACAACAGAGCTGCATTTCTTCTTCAATCATAACGGTTCCTTCAGGTTATAGTCCGTGAAGTTTGAACACCTTCCCCTAATTAAAATAAATAATTTAATATGGCAAAAATGTCGCAGTAATCATTAGAGTCCGGATTATTAGGTTCTGATAGGTTAGAATGCAAACATACTTTAGCCAGTAACAAGTATACCCTACACTGTACAACGGTTATGCTATGGGATTTGCATAGATATTAGGAGTACAGCCTATAGAACTCCTTGAATTGATGCTACTCTTCCTACATTATGGTACAACGGGTTGCATGACACTTCCTTCAAACCAAATTACTTTGCATTCTAACCTATTACCACCTAAAAATCCGAGGTCTAGTAATCATCAACCGCCCTTACGTCAGGACTGCAACCCTCAGAAACCGAAGAGATTAAAGTCCAGAAACCCATCATGGAAGTTAGGCGAGAAGCTCCTGGAAACACATTTTGATGCTGATGAGTTCTGGCACGAAGAATGGACCTCTTCAAATCCTGACCACCTGGGTTTAATCCACCATCCCTGTAGAGCTCCTCCTGGTTTCAACTTACCGAGAAGGGAATGTACATCTCTAAACAGAATTAGGACAACCCATGGAAGGTGTAAATTCTGGCTTCACAAGTGGGGAAAATCTGAAGACCCATTCTGCGACTGTGATACTGTGCCTCAGACCATCCAGCACGTTGTTATGGACTGCCCAAAAAGAAGATTCATTGGATCTGTTCAAGAATTACATAGTGCCTCTACAGAAGCAGTGGACTGGCTGAAAAGTCTGGACATTAAGTTTTGAATGCTGACTTGTAAATTACATACTTATTTATATGTACTTGGAGCCTCCGTGGCTCAGACGGCAGCGCGTCGGCCTATCACCGCTGGATACCGTGGTTCAAATCCCAGTCACTCCATGTGAGATTTGTGCTGGACAAAGCGGAGGCAGGACAGGTTTTTCTCCGGGTATTCCGGTTTTCCCTGTCATCGTTCATTCCACCAACACTCTCCATTATCATTTCATAGCATCTGTCAGTCATTAATTAATCACTTTGGGAGTGGCGACCCCATCGTACTAACAGCCTATATATGATTTATTCATTGCATCCCTGACCCGATCAAAGACTGGAAAAACAGGTTGTAGGTTTTCATTCATTTTCATTATATGTACTTAATCCTTGTTTTGCCATACGAAATAATAATAATAATAATAATAATAATAATAATAATAATAATAATAATAATATAATTAAATATTATTATCTGGATTAAAATCACTTGTCCACGAACCCGCTACGCTGGCGTAGCAGGGGGGAAAGGCAATACTCCTACGTGGCGCGTCCCAGGTGGCGGATAGGGAATTTTTAACCGTCTTGCCGGCGGACTTGAGAGAAATAAAATACCTCTCGCGGACCAAACACAAAACTCCCTGTGGGTGGGGGGCGCAGAGGAAGAATACACCCACGGTATCCCCTGCCTGTCGTAAGAGGCGACTAAAAGGGGCGACCAAGGGATGATCAAATTAGAACCATGAGACTACTTGTAATTAGTACCATCACGCAGAGAACACCATGGGTCGCATTTACTTGCGCGTAGTACCACTATGTTAGGTACGCAATAGGTTTGTGATTAGTAGCGACAGTGTGTGAATCAGGAGGTGGGTCCTACAGTACCTGTGATTCGTACCCCTATATGAGCGACACCATGGTTCTGCCCTGCCTATGCTCAGTTCCAACTATGTGAGGAATTCCACGGGATAGTAAGAGTCCCTGTGGTTAGTCCACTTATGTGTGGAACGCCATAAGTTTGAGTTGCCTTTATAGATTTGCGTTGCCTGTAAATAGCGCTGCAATGTGCGAAACATCATAGGTCTGTGTTACATGTGCGCATTATACTACCTGTAAATAGTACCATAGTGTGTGGAATACCGCGAGTCTCCACTACTTTTGATTAGTACCACAACATTACATATAGCATGGTTCTATTTTCCTAGCGATAAATACCATTATGAGGGGCCGATGACCTGGATTTTGGACCCGTTTCGACTATAAGCATAATCGATTCCGCATCGTGCTATAGAAGCAGTCCCTTGGTCAGTAATACTACTGTTTTGTGCCAGCTTCTGTGCATGTGAGGCACTGCGGGTCGGATCCACTGATCGTTTCAAATTCATATCCGCCCATCCATTCATTCTTCGTCCTCACGCTTTGAATTCTGGTTTTGGACTTTTAAGTTGTCATTTCATTTCGTCTCATTTTGTACTATTAGGGGCCGATGACCTCGATGTTAGGCCCCTTTAAACAATAAAAATCTTCCACCTTCCTTTCGTTGTCTCCTTCCCGCACACCATAAATAAAAAGGTTTTTCCTCCTGAGCTCTTGGTTAGTCCTGTTTTCAGACCACTTTACTTGATTCAGTTCCCCCTCTAAATCCCTGAGTTTGGTCTTCAGTCGTTCTACTTCCTCCGTGTTATGAGCCACTCTTTCTTTAATCACATTCATCTCCTCTTTAACACGCTGTTTTAACTCTTGTATTTCCTCATTTATTTCCTTAGATTGTTCCCTAATTAGGTCTCTTGTTTGCTCATCCTGACATGCTTCTTTGATCGATTCCTTAATCATTTCTTATTCTTCCCATCAGATTACACCAACAGTTCCAGGTCCCGGGGTTAGCTCAACTCCACCAATTTCCAATAAGATTTCTATCACTGCAGCAACCATCAAGGTTGCCAATACACCCATTTTCTGCCCATTTTTCACCCCGTCTATTAATTGTTTTACATTTCACTCCTCCATTCCACCTTCCTATAGCTGCCCTGTACTGCACTAGTGAATCTCCCATATTCAGCACTCTACTCAGCACATCCGCTCACTCCACTGACTCAGTCACGACTGTGATCTCGTACCATTAGGGGCCGATGACGTACATGTTAGGCCCCTTTTAAATAAGCATCATCAGCTGGTGTTAAATTTAAACTGCACTTTCTTCTGGGCGATATTGTTCGACATATCATTTGAATGGTACGGTTCTTTGGACAAGCCGTAATTACATTTACTTTTTAATAAGTTTCACTCCACATAACTCGTATTTATAGGCGCATCTGTCGTTATTATAGCATACTCAACACGCGTTTAATACATGTAATTGAAATTTAAACACTATGGACTCTCGTTTCTGTATCATCCACGGTCTGTTAACATTAGATTCGCGTTATTCCAGCAACAAGTTTACCAAGTTCCCGATAGAAATAAAGTGGAACGCAGAAAGTAATCTTCCACAAACCGCTTTCATTTTAAGGTCAGAAAGTCAGTTTGAACGTAATTGTAGTTATACAACAAATTTCACTCACTGCAGATATTTCATGACCGGGTAATAGTCGAGAAGTGTGTGGCATATTGAAAGACACTGTCCAAAAGAATTGCCGGGACAAATTTTTGAACGTATGCCATATTGTATAGAACAATAATATTGACCACTAATCCTCATTCATTTTTACAAAACAAATGTGCAAATAGTGTCGGAAACAATGTGGGAATAGTTTTGACAGGGTAGATCATGGGAGATTACTGACGGAAATGAAGGCTATTGGACTAGACAAGAGTGGCTGATGTGTGGCCGAATTTCTAGACAATGGAACTCAGAAAATTAGAATAGGCGAAATGTTATCTGATTCTGTAATGGGGGTTCCACAGGGCACTATCGTTGGCCCTTTGTTTTCTTATATGTATATAAGAGTAAAGAACTGGATCAAAGATAAGGCCATTTGCGGGTGATAAATAAGAGTTGCAGGATGGTGAGCGAATGCGGGAGGACCTAGACAATGTTGTGAAATGCACAGCGCACAATGGCAGGATAGTAAACGGAATGAAAAGTCACATTGTAATTTTCACCAAGAGAGGACCTAAGTTTTAATTACTGTATTGATGGGGTGATAGTGTTGAGTATGCTATAATAACGGCAGATGCGCCTATAAATACGAGTTATGAGGAGTGAAACTTATTATATACTGTAAGTACTTAGGTGTTTATATAAGGAAAGATCGTCATTAGAGAAATCATATGAAGGTTTATAGGAAAGGTTACATTAACTTCACATGGTTATAATGGGTTGTAATAATGATGTAAAGGAGAGGGCATTAAAGTCTTTGGTAAGATCCTAATTAGTGTATGGGACGCACACCATGACTAGTTGATATGGAAAAGATCCTAAGGAAAGCAGCACGATTTGTTCTGTGCGATTTCCAGGAAAGAGTAGCATTACGAAAATGTTACACACATTGGACTGGAAAGACTTGGGAGTAAAGAAAGGATTGGTCACTGGAGCTTTGAGCTAAATAGTTTTGGTGACATCATCCCGGAATACAATACAACAAATTCTTTACGCTTGCTAAGACAGATTTCTCTTGGACACAACCCTGTCACCTTCCGATCCAGTAGCTGACAGCTGTCTGAATACTGTCCAAGAACCCGAACCGAAACCTTCCGGACGCTTTCACATCCTTGACTGGTAAGCTTTCATTTTGTCTCCTTTGATTAATTGTTGTCTCCCTGTTTGAAATACTGAGACTACCTTTTTCAGTTAAACATTGCCAACAAGCCATACGTTAGACTTAGCGCAGAACCTGTCATTCGGTAAGTTACTCGTGAAAACATGGAAATATAGAGAGTGGGTTCCACAAGGCACTATCATTGGTCCTTTGTTTTCTTATATGTATAATAAATTATAAGAGTAAAGAACTGGATCACAGATACGGCTATTTGCGGATAATATACTGTATATAGTAATAAGAGTTGCAGGATTGTGAACGAATGCAGGAGGACCTAAACAATGTTGTGAGATGCACAGCGCACAATGGCATGATAGTAATGCATCAAGTTGGCAGCACCGATATACAGTATGTAAACGAAATGCCATGCAATAATAGATCCTGATAAAGAGGATCATACATACCGGAAGGGCAAAACATAACTGGGCCAGAAAAAAATTAACAAAAGGACTGACGCGGAATTTACCTTTGTTAATGAACATCACAGAAGATGCTGGAAACGGCCTCATCTGAAGAAGTGAAAAAACTGAGGATCCAAAAGTCCTGACTCCACTTCACTGTCAAACCACCGGCAGAACTCAACACGCGAAGGTTCGTCTGGACGATTTACCGCATGCGCAACAGTAAATTTGTAAGGATACAAATGTAGGTTCTTTTTTTTATAATGTTTCGACACGACGATCTCTTAAGTCTCATTTGCACAGATAAACGGCGTTGAGATTTCGTTCGAATTCGTTCCAGGCTTTCCTTCACTCGAGCAATGTCTTCTGATATTCGAACTCTTTTCGGATAGTAACGGTGTTTATCCGCTACAGAGCCCGATTCACGCCATTTTGCCACTAAGTTTTGCCTTGCAGACTTGACTGGAGGTTTTGCCACAACAATTCCAGTCTTGCGCAAACAGTTCCGCACATGTTTTTCACGAATCGTGCTTCGCATAACACTCGACAATGAACAAGCGCTGTTTTATCGTGCGCACCATTTTGTGTTGCATACAACTGGTCACTAAACACGTGTGTTCTTCTCACACTTAACGGCACAGAGACGTACTTGGGAGATGCGCACGCACAGGTATGTGACAGCAACCCATTGGTGCATCGAAATTAGGGTTTCTAGCATTTCCTCACCACAGGCAGTTCTCCTGTTCATTAACAACGATTAATTCCGGGTCAGTCTTAAAAATATTTCCAGGGCCAATTTTATTTTGCCCGCCCGGTATGTCTTCATTGGGGACTATCATGCCTTTTAGCGTTCAGTCTGCAGGTCTCTGTGAATTAACTAAGGTACTCTGCATTCCTCTCTGTTGTTCAGCTCCAAACATCTAACACTTAAATCATTAAAAACAGTGTCTAACCAATCGTTGCCTTTATCTGCCTCTACTTATTACCTTCCATGTCATAGTGCATTTCCTCCTATGTAAATTATCCATTCGCCTCACAAGGACTCCATCAAGGAATCCTGTTTATACGTACAGCTCAGTGCCATAGAGTATATTCCTAACTTAGCCTTTATCGCATTTGGACCCACTGTGGGTGGGGGACGCAGACGAAGAATGCACCCACGGTATCCCCTGCCTGTCGTAAGAGGCGACCAAGGGATGATTGTATTAGAACCATGAAACTACTTGTGATTAGTACCACCACGCGGGGAACACCATGGGTCGCGTTTACTTGCGCGTAGTACCGCTATGTTAGGTACCAAATAGGTTTGTGATTAGTAGCCAAAGAGTACGTTGCCGGGTTTTACAGTACCTGTGATTAGTACCACTATATGAGCGACACCATGGTTCTGGCTTGCCTATGATTAGTACCCACTATATGAGGAACACCACGGGATAGTGCGAGTCCCTGTGGATAGTATTATCGGCACACTTTTTCTGGATAGATTTGTGTAGTGGGCTGAGGAGTAAGGAGGGAGCTCTCCCGGTTCCGGTAGTGCTGCCAAGGCTCTACTTTCCTAGCGAAGTACCATTATGAGGGGCCGATGACTTGGATTTTGTACCCCTTTAAACTAAAAGCATAATCGATTCAATATTATCCTATAGACGCAGTCCCTTGGTCAGTAATACTATTATTTCACGTCACTTTCTTTGAATGCGAGAAATTGCGGGTCGGATCCACTGATTGTTTTAAATTCTTATCCATCCATTCATTCTTCGTCCTCGCGTTTTGAATTCTGGTCAGTGGAGGATTTTGGACTTTCAATTTGTCATTCCATTTCGTCTCATTTCGTACCATTACGGGCCGATGACCTAGATGTTAGACCCCTTGAAACAACAAGCATTCTCATCATCATCTATCTCATTTGGAGGAGTACAGCCTTCTTCTATCATTCATTTTTCCACTCCAATTTCTTCCCGGATTTTCTCATTCCTTATTTTGTCTCTTCTACTCTTCTGTATCATACTCCTCAAGAACTTCATTCGGCTGCCTTGTATTCGACTCTCATCCGTCTTTGTTACTGTCCAAGTTTCTGCTCCGTAACTTGTATGCGTACGTAGTACATCTTGTACATGGTTGCCTTTGCTTCCATTGGCACATCTTTGTCCCATAATATGTTTCTTATACTATGATAAACAGCTTCCGGCTTGAATCCTCTTACTAATCTCAGCATCCAGTCGAGCATTCTCCATCAATTCACTCCCCAGGTATTTGAACGTCTCCACTACTTCCAGGGGCTTGTCTGCAAGACTAATCTGACCTTCCTCTTCTTTCTCCCTTCTAGTCATAACAAGAGTTTTACTCTTTTCTACACTTATTTTCAATCCACATTCTTCGATCTTCCCATTCACCACATCCAACTCTTCTTGAACCTTCATGTCCTCTTCTCCCCAAATCACAATATCATCTGCAAATAACATGATGTTCATTTCTCTTCCTCCATATGTTGCTTGTGCTGTTCTCATGGTGTCTTCAATTACTATTGTAAACAGGATTGGTGATAGAACACTTCCCA
The DNA here is from genome assembly GCF_040414725.1 of Anabrus simplex. Taxonomy (NCBI): domain Eukaryota; kingdom Metazoa; phylum Arthropoda; class Insecta; order Orthoptera; family Tettigoniidae; genus Anabrus; species Anabrus simplex. The sequence goes on along the minus strand of NC_090279.1, from coordinate 176,140,115 downwards.
GTCTCAGCCCACTAGTGATTTTGAACCAACTTGTCCTGCCAACTTGTTTGTACGCAACTACAACATTCCTTGTACATTGCCATGATCATTTTTATTAATCCCTGTCAAATTCCTTTTTTCACCAGACTGTCCCAAACTTTAGTCCTGGGGACAGGCATATCCTTTTCAATATCAATGAATGTCATCACCATATCATTCCCGTACTCCCATTGCGTTTCATTAGTTTTCTCATAATGAAAATGGTTTCTATTGTTGACCTTCCACTTCTGAAACCAAACTGATTTTCCTGCATCTGATTTCCAACCCTCAACCTTATCCTACTTTCCACTATCCTCTCCATTATCTTAGCAACATGGCATATCAGAGTAACTCCCCTGTAGTTCTTCAATACTTTCTTAACGCCTTTCTTGAAAACTGGGATGATTATTCTTTTTTGCCAATCCTCAGGGACCTTCTTATTCTCCCAGACATTCCTGAGAACCCGATATGTCCACTGCAGGCCTACAGCTCCAGCTGCCTTTATGACCTCCACTGAAATTTCATCTATTCCAGTAGTTTTACCATTCTTCATCTTTCTTACTGCCATTTCAATTTCATTCACTGTTATTTCTTTATCCATTTCTTCATCAACTAATTGCCATTCCTGGTCGTCCATTAAATTACTGTCACCAGTTCTCATGTTCAGCAACTTCTGAAAAATACTCTCTCCATCTATTTCTTACTTCTGGCTTTGTTAATATTATGCCACCTTCATCCTTCACAAATCTGGTGTTTCCTTGATCTCCTTTTTTCTTAAGATACCATACAATAATGTCTTGCTTCCTTGCTTGTCATCTCTAATTTCTGTGTGAATAATGCCCAGATTTAGATCTTTTCTTCCTCCACTACTTTCTTGGTCAAATTCTTTGCCCCGCGAACCTAAATACCTCTCGCGGACCAAACACACAACCCCCTGTGGGTGGGGGGACGCCGACGAAGAATACACCCACGGTATCCCCTGCCTGTCGTAAGAGGCGACTAAAAGGGGCGACCAAGGGATGATTGGATTGGAATCCTGAAATTACTTGTGATTAGTACCACCACGCGGGGAACACCATGGGTCGGTATTACTTGGGCGCAGTACCACTATGTTACGTACGAAATAGGTTTGTGATTAGTAGCAATCAGGAGCACCGTGCGGTCAGGTTTTTACGGTACCTGTGATTAGTAGCACTATATGAGCGACACCAGGGTTGTGGCTTGCCTATGATTAGTACCCACTATATAAGGAACATCACGGGATAGTACGAGTCCCTGTGGTTAGTACACTTATGTGATGAACACCATAGGTTTGTGTTGCCTGTAAATGGCGCCGCTATGTGTGAAACACCATAGGTCTGTATTACATGTGCGAATTTTATTACCTGTGAGTAGTACCATAATGTGTGGAATACCGCGAGTCTACGATACTTTTGATTAGTACCGCAGCATGTCAAATACCATGGTTCTACTTTCCAAGCGATAAGTACCATTATAAGAATGCGATGACCTATACTTTGGACCCCTTTAACTTGCAAGGACCATCGGTTCAGTATTGAGCTATAGAAGCAGTCCCTTGGTATTACTATTGTTTTCCGTCAGTTTCTGAGACTGAGGCATTGCGGGTCCGCTCCACTGATTGTTTTTAACTTCATATCCATCCGTTCACTTTTCGTCCTCACGCTGTGAATTCTGGTCAGTGGAGGATTTTGAATTTTTATTTTGTCATTGTATTTCGTCTCATTTCGTACCATCAGAGGCAGATGACCTAGATGTTAGGTCCCTTAAAGCAACAAGCATCATCATCATCATCAAATTATTTGCCTCCAGATAGTTTCTTCTACTTTCTTCTTTACTTGTAAACTGTTCATCACAAACCATAAATGCCGTAATACAGTTAATGTTGCATGAAATTCGTGTTAAGAGTATTTTCTGCTTCAAAGGAAGAAATGTTTGCTTCGAGAGAGTCGTGTAACCGAATTTCGAGTAATAGAGAAATAAATACACGTGAAGAATTGGACAAACGGCCGGGGCATTTGTTACTTCAAGATACTGAAAATTCGAGTAATGGTTCGAGACATCGAGGTTCGACTGTGCTTTCGAATACCTAGGGAGCTCTATAATATCGGACGGCAAAAGTACAAATAGAACAGCCCAAGCCACGAAGTTTTCTTCAAGAAGAAAAGTTTTATCAAGAAAGGTGTCGCTCGAACCTAGAAAACTATTTGTCAAAAGTTTGTTTCGAGCTTCGTCACTTATGTTTCAAACTTTGACTTCAAGAACAGCAGGAAAGAGGTGTTGCTGGTGAGGATGTTAAAGATACCTTGGACAGTGACTGAGAAAGGGAGAAAGTAGTAGGCGAGAGGAAGAATCTGATTAAAATAATTGCGAAGAAGAGGAATGGTACGGTTGGTCTCCTACTACGACATTCAAGATGGTTAATAACCTCGCTGAAGGGAAAATGGAACGACGTAATGCGAGAGGAAGATCAAGGCACGAATTCATGGACGAAATTAAGGCAGGAAGAGAATGCGGTGAGGCGAAGAGGTTCGCCGTTAAAAGAAGAAATCTGCGAGCTCATCAGCCTCTGGGTTGAGAAGAAGGTGCGGTGAGCACTGGGCACTTTTTTAAGAGATTTTTATAATAATTAATGAAATATGTTTGTTCATCACATATTGTTAAATTGGCATTTCGTTCATATTTGGGCGAGTGATAAGCCTACGGGTGTAAAATCAAGACCTGCACCAGGCAAGCCGAACTTGTCCTCTGACACTCCCGGCACTGAAAGCCATACGCCATTTCATTAACGTTGAGATTCAAAGAACTTTAACCTGCATTAGCTGTTCTCCTGCTAGGCATACTTGTACGACCTGTTCATCTCACGAGCATTTCATGATGTTCCTTCTTTTCCTGTTTATCTTCAAATTTCAGTTAGTCTTAGCATGTTGCCCTTAAGGTGTAGTGCATCTTATAGCTCTTCATTATTTCCCAGCAAAGCAATGTCATCCGCAAAACTGATTGTTTTGTAGCATTCGTTCTCAGCTGAGACATTTGGTTATGCCCCTTTGGGAGATGGAGTGGCAGGCCGCTCCTCTCCTGAATAAGCTGTGAACTATAAAAGGAACTACGAAGGCACGGAAAACTTCGCTTCGGATTTAACGGAGAGAAGCAATGGATGGTGTTATGTCGTATGCAGTTCGGGCACGGTATAGCAATGCGCTGCTACTTACTGAAGGGAGAACCTAGTGTGTGTACTTACGGCGGTCATCTTACCGTGGTACACATACTTACGGAGTGCGTGGACCTGTCCGATCTGCGCCGTAGTCCAAAACTTCAGAGAATAATCTCCCTCACCCTACGAGATGACGAGCAATCACCAGATCTCGTCATCCGTTTTATGAAAGATACTGGCTTATTTAATCGTGTATAAAAATTATTTTCTATTGGTTTTTATTTTATTTTTAACTAACTTTATTCTATTGACTCTGTTTTAGTCTTGGTTTTTTACTTTTAATTTGAACAATGAAGCCTCCATGGCTCATGCGGTAGCGCGCCGGCCTTAAAACGCTGGTTTGCTTGGTTCAAATCCCGGTAACTATGTGATATTTGTGCTGGACAAAGCGGAGGCGGGACAGGTTTTTTTTTCTCAGAGTACTCCGATTTTCATTCCAGCAACACACTCCAGTATAATTTCATTTCAGCCGGGCTGAGTGGCTCAGACGGTTAAGGCGCTGGCCTTCTAACCCCAACTTGGCAGGTTCTATCCTGGCTCAGTCCGGTGGTATTTGAAGGTGTTTAAATACGACAGCCTCGTGTCGGTAGATTTATTGGCACGTAAAAGAACTCCTGCGGGATTAAATTCCGGCACCTCGGCGTCTCCGAAGACCGTAAAAGTAGTTAGTGGGACGTAAAGCAAATAACATTATTATTATTATTATTATTAATTTCATTTAATCTGTCACTCATTAATCATTGCCCCAGAAGAGTGCGACAACCTTCGGCAGCCGGTACAATTCTTATCCTCGCCGCTAGATGAGGACTTCGAGCCTGTCGCACTCCTCTGGAGCAATGATTAATTACTCACAGATGAAATGAAATGATGGAGTGTGTTGCTGGAATAAAATATGACAGGGAAAACCGGAGTACCCGGAGAAAAACCTGTCCCGCCTTCGCTTTGTCCAGCACAAATCTCACAACGAGTGAACGGGATTTGAACCACAGAACCCAGGAGTGAGAAGCCGGCGCGCTGCCGCCTGAGCACGGAGGCTCTACTTCACTTTGAATGATGTATATAATTTTACTTCAAAGGCAATGCCTTATTCTATTTTAATCTATCTTTTATATCATTTTGAGAAAATAAGGCATTACGAATTGATCCACTAATTATTATAAATTCATATATTTTGTATCATTTGTTTTAAATTCTGGTGAGTGGATACGTTTTAAAATGTTTATTATTATTATTATTATTATTATTATTATTATTATTATTATTATTATTATTATTATTACATTTCGTTTTACCTCATAGCATTAGAGACCGAAAACCCTAGATGTTAGGCCCCTTGAAACATCCTATTTTGTAGGATTGTCCCTTCACCATACAACAACTGCCGGCTGGTTTCTGAGAATTATTTCATTGCATGCTCTATGTACACGTTGAACAATAGCGGGAAATAGTTTTTACTGTGGTAAGCCGTAAAAATACATTCTAACAGTTACTTTCCGCTGAAATTGTTAAACCAGTGGAATGTTTAACGACAGGGAGGGATAATATTTGTAGTTAGCTGCACGTCAGTGTGTTCTTGGAACTATTATGACGGCTCGTTATGCAAGATCGCCTATGCGCTCACACCAGGACCAGGCATCTGCAGCGCTGATAAATAGGGTCCGAATTTTGTTGACATTTCATTTGCATCGTACAAATTGCTAACTTTTATAAAAATCTTGGTCATGGCTCCCTGATCACTGAAGTGGGTATTTATACAGTCATTTTTGGTCAGTTTTTGTGTTTTAACTTTTAGGTCATTTTTCTGTTTTAACTTAGTCTTCTTCATGATGAGGCCTGCTAGCGACCACATGTCTATTTCAATTCATCCTTCGTTATTGCTTCCTCTTTAGTTTTCTCCAGCATCTCTTAATCCCTGCTCTATTATTCTCTCCTCAGACCATTTTGGATTTTCATTCTTCCCTGGAATCCTTCTGTTATTAAAACCTTTTTTTTAATCCTCTTTCCACAGTTTCCACTTCTCATATTGTATTTCTTTTTAAATCTTTCTTGAACTTTTATATCTAGCTTGTTAACATTTTCTCTTAAAGGTATTTGAATATCTGTTTCGTCAATCTATCATCCATTCTATAGATATGTCAAAAAATACCATTTTTTTCTTATATTATTTCTATGGGCAGGATATTTTTCGAGCGATGTCTAAATTTAGTAGATTACGAGCAAGAAGATGCCGGGACCATGATATACTACCAAATTTTGTTGTTCTGAAGATAGGCTTCAACATACCAAAAGCTATCAGGATCTATCGTCGTATAAGCAAGGCGTTATTGGTAGAGGATACAGCAGACTCGTAACGAGTTGGATTTCATCTCGAGGGAGTTGCTACAGCTGCATCTACGCCTCTCCAACTTCGACACTATTCTACATTGCCTCCGACATGCTATTAGTTCTAAGAAGAAAGATACAGTAGCAGGGAGGAGTAAGAGATGATACTACGGCAGTATCGGCCTGTTTCCATGTCAGACATGCTACGAGGCAGATGTTTGTGTTAGTAAGGTGGTGTTGAGGCGCGGGATCAGGGTAAAAACACATAGCTTAGGCGGAGAAGAGAGCCTACATGTACAACTTCACTTTTTGTAGATAGCACATGCTGAAAAGTTCCAAAGGTTGTGTTAATTAGGAATATGTGTTATGCAATCATAAACATTACCTTGCCATTGTCAATATTATGGGGATCAGTCCTTATCACTGCCGGGTGCGGCTCGGGTCCACTAGCGTCCGGGCTTTGGGCCACAGGTTGGCCCCATTGCCCAGCAGCTGCCCAGGTGATCAAGGGAGGTCGGAAGCAATAGACGAAAGTGAGGGGCCTAGCACAAGTGGAAGCAATGCCAGGACTCAAGCTAAGGGCCCCCTTGTCTCCTCTTACGACAGATAGCGACATCTTCTCGCTGTGCGTTTTCTACCTGTAACTACGAGTTTGAGAAAATCTTGTAACAAATGAACCCAGTTCTACTCCTTACACCAGAATTAAAATCCTTGAATTGGGCGGGAAACGAACCTGGGCCTTGGAATAAGAGACAGGCACGCGATCCCTACACCACAGGGCTGAAGAAGAAGAAGAAGAAGAAGAAGAAGAATTAATATTTTACGTATAGCGGAAAAATGTAAGAATTCGAAGTTTGTTTTTCCATTTAAAAATCGCACGTGCGTTCACTAGAATTCGAACCTTGACCTCCTCAGTGAGTAGTCAGTGACTATTGCCTGAATCCACAATCATCATAAACTGTCAAAACACCAATTCGTCTCCGGAATTTCTTGCGGTGAATTTTATATTATATTTTATTTTTAATTTCACGCGGTATATTAAAAGAACGTTAACTAGAATAAACTTTTCATAAGAATGGATTATATACAAACAATCGTGACTACTGTAAATGGTAGTAATAATAACGCAATAGTTTCGTGTCATCATTTCATAACCTCAATTCTTGAAGAAGGAACTGTTATTCAGTCGAGTGGCATGGATTCCAACATCAAGTGGCCAGCATGAATTTGCTTTTATTTCCCCTTTCATAGTCCACTTTAGAAATGTATGTCAACAAGCTATGTATCTCTTGGTCAGAGAAAGATGCATCCTGGTTACACGTTTGACAAGAGCAGCTCATTCGACATTCCCTCTGACCATTTCCCAACCCTCATTCTCTACTCCTAATTACTATTAGTGAACATAGGTACGCCATGCAAAATACGAGATTTATATCATTTCTCTAATTTATTTATATTCCTTTATATTTATATTATTTGTCTTTATTTATTGATGTACTTATTGATTTGTTTAATATACAAACTGAGACCAGAACAAGATTTATACAAAACATCAGAAAAATAGGAAACGCTTTCAGAAAAAGGATTAAGATTCTTTGGTCTCTTGTTCAGAATGGACAAAGACAGATTAACAAAACAAACTTTTGAACACTTACACAAATTTAAAAATCTAAACCAGCATTTTTCAAAGAAGCCAAGAAGATTTGGAAGTACTAAACATTAAAAAAGAACAAATTCCAAGTATAAAAACAATAGGAAGTCTGCCTCTGTGGTGTTGTAGCTAGCGTGATTAGCTGCCAACCCCGGAGGCGATGGTTAGATTCCCGGCTCTGCCTCGAAATTTGAAAAGTGGTAAGAGAGCTGGAACCGGGTCCACTCAGCCTCGGATGGTGCCTAACTTATGGCCACGGCCCTCGTCAATCCGTTCCTACTTTCCCATCCCCTCACAAGGCCCCTATTCAGCATAGCAGGTGAGGCCGCCTGGGCGAGGTACTAGTCGTCCTTTCTAGTTGTATCCCCTGACCCAAAGTCTCACACTCCAGGACACTGCCCTTTAGGCGGTAGAAGTGGGATCCCTCGCTGAATCAGAGGGACCGGACGAGTTGGCCGTGCTGTTAAGACCGCACAGCTGTGAGCTTGCATCCGGGAGATGGTGCGTTCGAACCCCACTGTCGGCAGCCATGAAGATGGTTTTCCGTGGTTTCCCATTTTCACACCAGGCAAAAGCTGGGGCTGTACCTTAAGGCCACGGCCGCTTCCTTCCCATCATCGCCATAAAACCTGTGTCGGTGCGACGTAAAGCAAATTGAGTCAGAGAGGAAAAACCAACCCTGGAGTGTAAACGAATGAAGAATGAAAAGAAAAACAATAGGAAGACAATATTTGATGGTAAATTTCCAGAAAAGCCAAAAAGAAATCGGGCAGTAAATCGATGGAAGAAAGAAAACACCGAAAAAGGATTAAGAAATTTTGGGAAGACAAGACAATGGATGGATGGATGGATGGATGGATGGATTTTTCTTCATCCTTTCTCGGTGTTTTATTCTTCCGTCCATTTACAGCCTGATTTCTTCTTAGCTTTCTCTAGAAATTTACAACCAAATGTTGCTTTCATAACTTCATTTCTCTTTGTGCTTTTTTTTAATGTTGAGAACTTCCAAATTATCTTCGGCTTGTTTGAAAAATGCTGGTTTAGATTTTTTTTAAATTTGTACAGTGTTTTGTTTTTCTTTGTCCATTCTGAACAGGTGACAAAACAATCTTCTTTTTCTGAAAGCATGCGCTATTTTTCCTGATGTTTTGTATAAATCTTGTTCTGGTCGTCTCAATTTCTATATGCCATTCTCCCAAATAGGTCCCATTTGCTTATTATATGTGAGAAGGAATTAAAGCACACTGTTGCAAATAAAGGTGCTGGAAGGTTCGGGGCCGATGACCTAGATGATAAGCCTCTTTAAACAAGCATCATCTTTCACAAATTATGCTTGCTCAAGATTTCTGCACACACTGAGGCATGAGTTGCGGCCGGGGATTGAAGGTCACATTTTCTTCCAGACACCACAGGATTTTCAACTGAAAATCTCACCCCAGCAACACCAGGAATCAACCACGGTCACCGGGATGACAGGCAAGCAGCTAAACCGCTACACCACCATGTTCCCAATAATAATTTAATGTCTATAATCGTCACTGGGCAAAAGAAACCTCGTAACTCCTTCGGAGTAAAGTTTACAGAAGATTTTTTCTTAGTTGCTTTACGTCGCACCGACACAGACAGATCTTGTGGCGACGATGGGATATGAAAGGCCAAGGAGTTGGAAGGAAGCGGCCGTAACCTTAATTAAAGTACAGCCCCAGCATTTGCCTGGTGTGAAAATGGGAAACAACGGAAAACCATCTTCAGGGCTGCCGACAGTGGGATCGAACCCACTACCTCCCGGATGCAAGCTCACAGCCGCGCGCCTCTAACCGCACGCCCAACTCGCTCGGTGTTTACAGAAGTAATAATAATGTTGTTTGCTTTACGTCCCACTAACTACTTTTACGGTTTTCGGAGACGCCGAGGTGCCGTGATTTTGTCCCGCAGTTCTTTTAAGTACCAGTAAATCTACCGACACGAAGCTGACGTATCTGAGCACCTTCAAATACCACCGGACTGAACCAGGATCGAACCTGCCAAGTTTGTGTCAAAAGGCCAGCGCCTCAACTGTCTGAGCCATTCAGCCCAGCATTGTACAGATGTAGTCCAAAACTGAGCGGTCAGCAATGGCCCAAGAACTGTTTCTGGCATTTTCATTGTTTAATGTTAGCCCAACTTTTCGACCATTGAAATAGTCTGTTCCCTTCTCAGGCAGCGGGGCGAGCCTTCACAAGGCAGATGGAGGAACATGGTTTACTCGTAAGTGGAATTACGAGGATTCCATAGCCTAGCAATGTTCAGTCCGTCAGCGATGCCGCTGGTGGGATCCTCAACAGCTCTGCCATCAGCTGTCATAGATGGCCTAGGCATCACTGAAGAGGCGTACTAGGGAAATGAGGAGCGAGGCAGTTTCCCGTTGCTTTCTTCACCGAGCCAGAGTTGCTATTACATACCAGTCTGCCAAGCTCACTGAAATGCATACACCAACCGACCCTATGAGCAACATTTTCACGCCATTCATAGCAGGGACTGGCTGCATAAGGATTGGCATTACTAGCATCGCTCATACCTCAGTCACTTTCATATTGTCAAAGCCAAGGATGAGACTGAGACAGATCTATGAAAGTAACAAAATTGCTGTAGCATAGACCAGAAGACATAGTGCACTGTAAACACTAGGTCCTGCCAGCAAAGGCATAGCAACGATTACACGAGTATAATTATTAATACAACAGTTACTGTTGTACTATATACAATGCTATTGAAAAACTGAATGAGTGGATTGCAAAACAAAGAAAATAAACAAGAGAAATGTAGCGTAAGTAATTATTTAACGAATAGTTCGGAAAGGGGACTAAGTAGTGGTAGGCAAAAGCACTAAATCAAAACTTTTTTCTTTTGAAAATGAACTCATTTCTGACCTCCTCACTCAAAACAGTTCGAAGCTACGATAAATTTGCGTACTCCTTGAGACGACCGCACTTCGAATACCACTGCTTTGGAGGAAGGTGAAAGAATCGAGAGAAGAGTCCTCAGCATCATTCCAGTATGTGGCAGTGAAAGGCCGACCTCGATCCATGCAGGGAAGATACATGGGTGTGAAACACTCATTTAGCGTATGACTAGCGTATGTTACACGTGAGATAGTATAGCGGAATATAACGGTGGTGATTGTTTGAAGGGAGTATAACTAGGAAAGCATCCTCTCTCTCCACTAATCAGAGGAGAAGACCTTCCCACCCGTACATTTTCTCCGCTACGCGGAAAACAGTAAATCATGGATAAACCTTCATTCCTACTTCCTTCGAAATGACGATCAGTCAGTAGGCTAAAATTAAAACTGCATTTTGCCTGCATGCAATTGTTTTATATTGATTTATATTTAACTAGCTAAACCCGTCCGCACTTCGCTGTGCCTTAGTCTGATATGAAATGACTGGCTAAGTAAATAAATATATTCTAGCAAACATGAGATCAATCGCACTTTTGATCATCAGACTTAGATTGTCATGTAAATTTTTTGCAACGAATCAACAATAATATGCTATCTGATTCCAGTAGAGATCTGTTCAGTTCAATTGGTCATTTTCATCTCCGATGAAATAGGTTTGGAGAAATGTATGATTATTGCTGGGAAAAGGAAGCAAAAGACTAATGATCTGTGGTAAATTTGTCCCTGAATTTTAAATGTCGCTATAAAGTGCACTACTATAACATTAGCGCCGAATGAAGTCATCTGAAAACAGGAATTGTAATTTATGTTTTTGAGGAACTGTTTCGAACCATACTTTTAACATTCATTTTAACAAACTTTTCAGTGGCTTTTTTTGGCTGCTCAAGTTCAGGTACATTCACTTTTCCGCTCGCGCAGCACGTTCCCAGGGTTTCTCCTTTAAATTTCGTTGTGATGCAGTGAGGACAAAACTTGTCAATTTTTCCGATTTGAACGAATTTGCATGAATTATTGCATTGATATCCGGTTCGTATGAAAAAGCAATTTAGTGATATGAAGCCCGATCATTCAGATATTGCAACTGCAGATGTCATCGCTGTTGACCTAATTGTTCTTGGCGTTGTTGAGACTATTGTGCTGCTCTTCTCGATTCAACTCATACAACTCGTACCATTGCTGGCGAAAACACAGATGAACAACGACTACGGTACTTAGTGTTTTGCGAGCACAGGCCACATTTATTCAAATACACAATAACAGGCAATGAGTTGCTTAATTACATGAACCTCCTCGCAAGAAAGGTACTTCATAAAACATGGCGGCGTGTTCCTATCCTTCTATATACAGCAATTCTTACCGGGCTATAATGATTGTCGTTGTTGCCTAGCGACAATCTGCCCATTATGGTCGATCTCATCTTGATGCGGTTTTGTAATTAAATTAATTCCATAAAATTACTCATTATAAAAAACTACCAATCCGATTTCGTTCAAAACGCTCCCTAAACACGCTCTTATTTGAATGCAACGTTGTGTCAAAATTTCAAGTTAATCGACCGATTACTTTTAGAGTTTTGCTATCACAAACATACGTAGGCTGAATTTTTATAAGATATAGGCCTATACAAAGATTGGGTGGTTGTGTAAGAAGGAAGCAGCCTACCGGTCGGCGAGAACAATGCACTTGGCCCTGGAATCCCTAGCAACGTTCCCGGGTTGAACATACTGGGAGTTTCTTTATAATAAGCGGATGTTCGTTGTTTCGTCAGTTGTTTAAAACCCTTATTGGACTAGCGCTGGATATATCAACGATAGAATTACGTAGTATATCTTGTATTTTGCCGTAAGTTCCGACTTATGAGGACCTCTTCGTTTCGTTGGTGATTAATGCATCAGTGCACATCGCAGAATTATTTGGAAACTTAGTTTCCTTAAAAGTAGGGAAGAAGTCATTGTTTCTCCAAAATGTCTCGTTTCTACGTGAACTATAGTAAGAGGATACAGAACTGTTGCTAACAACTTCGATCAGCTGAATGAGCATGTGAATCAAACATGACTTCACTTTTGAGATAATTTACTAGCCGTGGTGTCCCACTGTAATCAGCCAATCACATTTGTTCGTGTAGCACAGTGTCATTCATCTCTCAACCCGACAAGTAAAGTTCATGTCCCTTACAAACCTGTCTCAGTTCACGTAGACAATTACGATACAATTGCCTACCTAGAATAGCAGTATGTATCTAGGTAGCGGCGACTGCCCCCTTCCTGTTTACTCGTCTAGGAATGTATTACACTCTGGAAGTGTGACAGAAAACACTTAACACTTGAGTTTAATGACTCCAGTCACATAAACATCAGATACTTATTTGCTTAGCTGTAACAGAAGTCCTACATTCTAAAGCGCTCAAAGCAACGTTACCGACAACAAGGTCATTGAACACTGTGTGAAGGAAATGCAGCATTCTGCAGCTACAGCATCGAACTGCGCACGGCAGGGAATAGTTGCGATAGTCATTGTAAGCAGGTAAATTAAAGGTTTTTACGGCTCTCATCAAAGTGAAGGTTGTCGAATTCGGTGACAGTCTGTTAGTTGTTTTTGCAACAGCTGGTTCCATCACAGATGACATCGCTTATTTGAGAATGTTTATATCAATTAACTCCGCTTTATTTACTGGGGGAGGGTTAATGAACTCTACGGATTGGTGGTGGTGGTGGTTATTATTTTAAGAGGAAGTACAACTGGGCAACCATCCTCTATATAACACTAATCAGAGGTAAAAATGGAAGGGATCGACACTTCAAAAAATGAAGATATCGGTCAAAGAAAGACAAGGGCCACGAAGGGCGTGAAAATGAAAGACTCCCTAGCCTTCGCAAACCTAATAGCGTCGGAGTCGGAAAAGAACAAGAGTTGACCAAGTGAGGTCAGATAGGATAGATGAAAGTGAGGAGCCTGGCACAAGTGGAAGCAATGCCAGGACTCAGCTGAGGACCCCCGTGGTCGCCAACCCACGCTCCAAAGTTCAGAGCCCCTGGGGCCCCTTTTAGTCGCCTGTTACGACAGGCAGGGGATACCGTGGGTGTTTGAAAGTGAGGAGCTTGGCACAAGTGGAAGCAATGCTAGGACTCAGCTGAGGACCCGTGGACAACCCACGTTCCCAAGTTAAGAGACCTTGGGGCCCTTTTAGTCGCCTCTTACGACAGGCAGGGGAGACAAAGGGCGTTATTCTGCCGTCGTCGCCATAAGACCCGTGGGTGTCGGAACGACGTTAGAAAAAACAGCGAAAGAGATGATGCTGTAATAGACAAACGGATAAAGAAAATTTTTCGATTTTAGTTTGCCTACTATTTAACGTCATGCATCTAATCTCATTAATTCCTGAGTTTGGCGTTAAGACATCCGGTCGTAAAACACGCTTTGAATATTTATCTCGCTGCATACTCGATCCCGTACAGAAAAGGTACAAATGTTGGACACGCACACAGTTTACCTAATATTAACCTGTACATAAACAGTGAGCATAAAACAAAAGCGTTTTAAGTATAGGCCTACTGCAATCTTAAGACACACATTATTAGTTTTATTACATCAAAATAAGTTCAAAACGTCCAACTCGTTCGCTGAATGGTCAGCATACTGACCTTCGGTTCAGAGAGTCCCGGGTTCGATTCCCGGCCGGGTCGGGAATTTTAACCTTCATTGGTTAATTCCAATGGCCCGGGGGCTGGGTGTTTGTCCTGTCCCCAACATCCCTGCAACTCTTACACCACACACACTATCCTCCACCACAATAACACGCAGTTACCTACACATGGCAGATGCCGCCCACCTTCATCGGAGGGTCTGCCTTACAAGGGCTGCACTCGGCTAGAATAGTCACACAAAATTATATTATAGGTCAAGACATCTACTAAAATTGTCCTTTTCATGGTAGTAATGTCTTAATTACATTAATAATTTTGAAGTAGGTCACATATTTCACTCTCACTAGAGGTTCAAATACAGTACGGTTTAGAAATTTTGATTCTCCACGCACTTTGAGGTTATACGCTTATACGTGTTGCCAACCAAAGACAGCAGACAAAATAGTCATTCGCAGAATTTCTGTTTCTGATGTTAAAATGATTCGCTTAGCTTACCCTGTTATTTTTTTAGTAAAGTACCTGTAACCTAAATCTTCAGACTGGCTGCGTGACCCTAACTTGGAATATAACGGGAATAGATAGTAATCTGTTACTGAAAGAAAAACAATACTAAAGAAAATGAGAAATCAAAAAACATAGCAACGAAACAGACCACAGAACACCAATATAGACTCCAAAGAGTCGTGCGTGCAGGTGCGGATCATTATACAATGCGCATCCTAGTGGAAGGAAACGGAACCGTCTATCCGCTAAAAGCAACCGTCCTTAAGAAAATAACCGCACCTCATTTCTAGCCGTTCGTGTGTGCTACTTGCTGAAAGTAAACTCGAAAAAAGTCACCTTGCATGACGAAGGCATATAAAAAAGATTAACAAAAACATTCCATGACTTCTTCCTGTAAAACAAGAATGAAAATAGCTGTCGAAATAGATTGTCGATATTATCTATTTGAGTACCGGTACTGTATTTTGACTCAATATTTTTATGTAGAGTATACAGGTTGACCCAAAAGTTCATTAATATTTGACGAGGCAATACTTCACGGAATATTGGTGGGAGAGAGGTAATAATTCGCACACATGATTGACATGACATGGGGTTTTATTGACACCAAAATAAAGTACACAAGAAGTCGCAAGTCTACCGCGATCGTCCGACCTCATTAAGGGATGCTAAAAGACACATCCGACGGCAATTTCTCACCATACCTACGGATATGCTGCACAGTTCTGTTCAAAACATTGTCCCTCGACTACAGGTATTGTTGATGAATGACGCCCGACATGTTCAGCATGTTTGCTAAACCTCGATTGTTATGCGAATTATTGTTTGTGTAATTTTGTATAATTTATTTTGGTATCAATAAAACCCCATGTCCTGCCAATCATGTATGTCAGTTTTTACCTCTCTACCTCCAATACTCCGTGAAGTATTGCCTCGTCATATGTTAACGGACTTCAGGGTCACCCTGTAGTGTAGAACTAACATTTCTAGTTTTTCATGTGTGTTCGTGGAACTGGGCCGTGCCTCTTACCCGGAGGCCTCGTGTTCAATTTCCGGCCAATCGAGGGATTATAATTCTGGACTGACAAGAGAACAATTTCGGTTGGCCCTATGAAACTAGGTAAGATAAGACATCAAAACATCGCTACACGCTTGCCGTTGTTAACATGGCTGCCCACAGCTGTAGCGATTAGGGGAAGAGAGGGAGGGGCCGGGGGCATAGTCACCACTCCACTTCGTGGGGGATGGGAGGAAATAAATTTCTGTTCCGTTTTAGCCGCCTGTAACTAGGAATTACAAAAAAGTACACAAACCCTGTTGTCTTATCACCCAATTCTTTCCTTCAGTTTTTTAATTTTAAAACTTACTGGAAATACGCACAAAATTCGTACAGCGCCACAGCAAGTAGTGGAGACCTGCGTAGCGGTTTGTAGCATGGGATGTAAGGAAGAGCAGCAAGGGTATTTTTTTTTTGCCATCCGCTTACCACGCTCATTCATCGGTCTAGCAGTCTCACTCAAAAGTGTCTTGTAGTTCTATCTGATGTATGTTACTTTGTTAGTGTGTAGTCAAATGCTAAACGACTTTTTAATTGTATAATCACGCTTTACTTCTCTTGAATTGTAACGTTACATACGAGCAGTACCATTATGCGAGGAACAGTACGGGTTATACCAGTTGTATAGTATTATAGTATTTGTTACGGAGTTTTCCGTGGTAGGTAGAGGTGAAAGAAGGTGCGGGTGTGAATGGGTTTCAAGCTACGAAATTATAGTGCAATGTAAAATTAATTTAAAATTTAACAAGGTTATATTTTCTTTTCGAAAACAAAGAAATAACAAACATGGCAGGTACAAAGTAGCAAGTCAAAAGGGGTTAGTTACAATATTTACAGAATTTGGGCTTCGCGCCCTGACTTCACAATGCTTGGGCAATCAGCTCAGTTTTACCCCAAACACAAGTTTTAACAGAGGGGGAGAAAACCCCATTCATACCTAGGAGCCCTTGCTCCAAATTACACTGAAAAACCTCCACGAGGCATACAACCCTGAATTTTCAAAAGAGCCACTCGCTCTCAAAATTTAAGCCTCTCCCAGGCCACACCAAACTCCACCTTCAAGTTGTCCTCACTGGACATAGACACAGGGGTAAAATACCCAACCTACTGAGGTCTATTAAATAAAAATGGGCAATTACATGACCTCTAAAATAACAATTTGAGAGGAGGCGATCTTGCACTCCTAATACACTTGTTTTTAAAAACCTAATCTGGCTCTAGGCCACTAATGCAAGGGCTAATCCCATACTACCGAGGTGACTTTAGGAAAGAACAATTTGTTTTACATTAACGAAGAATAGGTTAAGAAAATAAGTTCACCTCAAGACAATGTGAGTGGGAGCTCGAGAGGGTTAGCATTCTCTATCCCAATATGCAGCTTAAAAGAGAATAGAAGAAAAGATCGTTACATTTTAGGAAAAGGTTACATGGAGGAACGCTTCGCACCCGCCCCGAGAGTTAAACTGCTGTGCTAGCAAAGAAAGAATTTATAAATCGGCCATTACCTTATTGATGACCGCTGCCGAGGAAAGAGGCGCTTCCCGCCTCCTGCTATGTACTTTATACACTGAAAGATGGAACAGAAGTGGCCCGGAGACCCTAAAATCAGCAGTTTATATCCTCTCGCGGAAGGTTCTAGGCGTTAGGGGAATGAAAACACCCTCCCACAAACTTTTTATTGGCTCGGGTACAGAAACATATCCAAGTTGGGGGAAGATACATCGGATTGGTCGGAAATAACTCAAAGAAATTCAGGATTGGTTAAATGCAAAACAAGGGGAAAGAGAGGGGTATACAGCCAACTTAACCAAAGACTGAAAAAAAAATTTAGCAAAGACCAAACATTTGAAATAAAAATTTCTCCAACAAAATAGTTCTTTGACTCCGCACTAGGTTGCACTATTGTTGATCTTCAGTAGTGTCCTCTAGAAGAGAAAGTTCACACTTCTTACTTCAAGCGAAACAAAACCACATCAAAAATGACACAGTTCAAAAACTCAAAACTTTCCACGTGGTGACATCTGAGAAAGTAGAGAATTAATAGCGTAGATAAAGTTCAGACTTCCTCCAGCAGAGGAGTTTCAACTGGCGCACATTTTAAATTAGCGGAGTGGAGGTGTACCGCCCGGTACAGTATTATTAGAAGTAATTTCACATACCGTACTGTATATGAGTTGACTATGTTTGTAAGATATTATAAGTAGAATTTTGTAAACAATATAAATTTATTAAGGATGATGTGTGTGTTTAATAGAAAAAATTATTAGCGTAAATTGTATAATATTGTATTCTAGGGAAATTTTATTCGTCTCCTGTTAATTTAAAATTTAGTGCTTGACAATAATGTATTTTAGTGTACCATTTGCCACAGAGGTAGACACCTCATTTGCAAATGAAGAGATTTTGATTTGGTTTGGGCTTTGTTTCTGATAATGGTCATCATGTGTATTATCTGCGCACTTTTTATCGATAGATTTGTGTACGGGTTTGAGGAGTAAGGAGGGAGCAATTCCGGTTCCAGTAGTACTGCCAACTGAATGGAAATGAAATCAGAATTGAATCGATAATATGATCGATCGATATGAATTTTGCTAAACCTTTGTTATTTTAAGCCAACAACTGTGTCACACACACATTATATAACATTATATAACATTTCTCGATGCGAACCTTATTCCTAGAGTGAATTCTATAGTTTGGCTTTGCTGCGTAAATTACAACAGTACTAGTACGTAAAGGGTACGCCAGATGTCGCACAGCGATGCATAAGTGATTCATAGTTTGTGTTTCAAAGGTTGCCAGTACGAATCTCGAAGATTCCCGAGGTCGACCAATTCAGCACTAGGGTGTAAATCTATCCATTAAAGGTGCGCAGATAATATTCCACCGGTCGGTTCCAGTATTCAGAATGGGTCTGCATTGCCTAGGAGTATGAGAAACATCGTAGGTCTACATTGCGTACGGCTAATACCACTATAGGCCCTACGAGCAACACCATGAGTATACGTTACCTTCAGTTAGTACCGTTTATGAGGGGCCAGTGACCTGGATTTTGGACCCCTTTAGATATGAGTATCGTCCCAGTAATTAAGACATTGTGAAATGGATCCAATGATTGTTTTTGTTTCACGATCATTTTTCATAATCATTCTTTTTAGATTCTAGTCAGTAGATACTTTTGAAGTTTTAATTTTAGTTTCGTTCACCTCGTACCATTAGAGGCCGATGACCTAGCTGTTAGGTCCCTTTACACAAACATAACAATCTTTAATTGGAATATGCGAGTAATTGTTCCTTTGGTGAAAGTTCCAGTGTATAAGTTAGTAATGAATCTAAATCTTAAAACAAAAAACTATTGCGGCAGTTGTTGGTAAACTGCCAGCCTCTACTTATGTCGAAATTCGCTAAGAGCATAAAAAATCGTACCATTTGGAGAGTTTTTATTTTGTCTATACATCTTTGTGCCCCTGCTTCTAAATCCCTTTCGCCGCTACTGGTCCACAGCATGGTAGAATGATTCTGAACCCGGAAGAAAATCGTTGATCTTGACTGCGTGCTCACTGCATTAGCTTTGCTACACCTTACTTCAATTTCACTTACCATCCTGGGAGAATACAAGTTCGAAATGACCCTTTGTTCTAGGTCCACATTTCCTGGCCTGTTAAGATTTCTCACCAACTGACATCATTTTAGTCTTGAAAATGGTAACTTTCAGATCACCCTCGCTATAACTCTTTTTTTTCAGCTCGAAAATAATTAGATTGAAAGGTTTCGACACAGTCCATCGTTAGGAACACGTCGTCAACGTAGGCAGAGTCTTGTGGAGTATAGAAGTGTTTGTCCGCACTTGAAAATAAGTCGGTCTCAGGCAAGACTTAAGCTATGTGTTTCAGACCATGAATAGGACATTCCACCGGAATTCTCAAATCGTTGTTTCGTTGTGCCCATTCATAGAGCGCATTGGAACTTGTCCATTGGCTTGATGACTTTCACCTTCCTATTCTTCCAAAATCTCTTCATGAACTCACTGCGTTGCCTCTTCCGTTCTTCTGACCACTTTTTTTTTATTAAGATAATTTAGAGTCACTTTAACCCTAAGGTCTTATCGTGACTTCTAACTGTAGAATTTACATTAAATTACAGTAGGGTGAAGAATAGAAAAAAATATAAAAGTGGTATTTTAAACTGAACAGTTAAATTTTTGAATACAGGCCAGTGTCTTTGAAAAACTTGATAATTTGTTTGCACAGTGAAGGAGATGAGTGTGTCCCCTTAATATCCTTAGGTATACCGTGGTACTGGCGCCATTTGTCATACAGTGAACAGTCTGTTATGATGTGCTTCACAGTCAGCACACTATTGCATGTTGTACAGATGGGAGGCAGTTTCTTCTCAAGGAGGTAGCTGTGACTTATCTTGGAGTGGCCAATCCGTATTCTAGTTATTAGGACTTGATCTTGCCTGTGAAGGTTGTGAAGATAGTGTTGTACTGTAGATTCCGTTGTTACTTCGTGGAGTTTGCTGTTCGAAGTTTGAAGCCATTTTATCTTCCACTGTTGGTATAATTTTGTTTTAGCATAGGCAATAATGTCAGTGTGAGGGGTAGCTATTGTTAGATCGCCTAACGGGAGGTAAGTAGCGTCTTTAGCTGCTTGATCAGCAGATTCATTGCCTTGAATACCTCTATGAGAGGGTATCCACACAAAGATGACTTGTTTGCCTTCTTTCATGATGATGTTAAACAACAGTTGTATTTCTTGTACAAGGATGTGTTTCGATGATGGACTTTCTATTGCGTTTAATGCACTTTTTGAATCAGAAAAAATGATGGTGTTATTACAGGTGCTGGTTTTCAAAATATATAGCATAGCCTGCTTTATTGCGTACAGCTCATTAGAGAATACTGTATAGTAGTCAGGCAATCGGTATAGCATGGTACGTTCGGGATATATAATCCCACATCCATTTCTTTCCTCACATTTTGATCCATCAGTATAGATTGCAGTGTGCCTTGGGTATTTATTAGAAATTTCAAGAAATAATTGATGGTAGTGAGATCTGTCAGTTTCATCTTTGACACTGTAATTTATTTCAAAGTTAATTTTTGGAAGGGTAATAGTCCATGGTGGGACATTAAGAGAGTTGTCTGTGAGGAGTATTGGAGGGATATTTAAATTTAGTTCTTCAAGAAACTTGGCTATTCTGACATTGAAAGGCTGTGGTTGTGGTCCTGATTTAATGAGTGTACCTTGATGCTTGTTAGGAAAAGCATACAACTTAATTCTTGATTCACTCATAGTTGCTACCTTGAGCGCGTAAGTCAAACTTAGTTGTCTACGTCTAATTGTGAGTGGTGGTTCATTTGCTTCTATTTGAATGCTGGCTACTGGACTGGTACGGAAGGCTCCTAGAGCAATTCGAAGAGCTGAGGACTGGATGGAATCAAGGATTTTGAGTGAAGACATTCTTGCGGAATTGTATACAATGCTGCCATAGTCTAATTTAGCCCTAATAATGGCTTTGTACGTGTTCATTAGCACTTGGTAGTCTGCCCTCCAGTTCTTTGCTGCCAGGATCTTCATTATGTTCAGCCTTCGCAAGCAGTCATCTTTAAGGTTTTTCAGGTGAGGTATCCAACTTAACGTAGTGTCAAATAAAACTCCTAAGATTTTCATAGTTGTTACTGTTTCAATTTTGTGATTGTCCATGTACAGCTCAGGGTCTTGTACAGTATGTTTACATTTGGAGAAGAGTATGCATTTGGTTTTAGTTTTGGAAAACTTGAACCCTGTAACTTTAGCCCATTTTTGGATATTATCAATTGATTCTTGAAGTAACTGTTGAGTAGTTAATTTATTTCTTCCTGCACTTAGTATAGTCAAATCATCGGCAAAAAGGCAAGCCTTTACTGGTAGGTGAATGTTGGAGACAATGCCATTTATTGCAACGAGGAATAATGTGACACTGATGACTGATCCTTGGGGAACTCCATTGTCAATGGTTACTTCATGTGAAAGAGTTCCATTTGTCCTGACTTGAATTCGGCGATCTTTAAGGAAATTATAAATGAAGTGAAGCATGTTTTCTGAAATATTATGTTTCATCAGTGTTTCAATTAGTCTTTCCACACCATGTCATATGCCTTCTCAATGTCTAAACTAACAGCTATGAGGTGCTGATTATTTAGGAAAGCTTCTCGGATTTCTGATTCTAAACATATCAGAGTATCTGTTGTTGAACGTGCTTGACGAAAACCATTTTGTGCATCACTAAAAAAGTGTATATGTTCCAAATACCAGCGTAATCTCTTGTTAACAATTTTCTCCAGTAGCTTACACATTGTATTTGTCAAGGCGATGGGACGATAATTATCTGGGATCAAAATGTCCTTTCCTGGTTTGAGTATAGGCACTACAATAGCACAATGCCATTGATCTGGAAATAGTTTGGAACTCCGTATGTAGTTGAAAATAGCAAGTAGATAATTGAGTGCACTATGTGGAAGCTGTTTTAAAAATTCATATGGAATGGTGTCTGGGCCAGGACTAGATCTGCCGCATTTGTTGAGTTCTGTAACCATTTCTTGTAACTGTAAAGTATCATTATAAGCATAGTTCGGTGTAGGTACAGTTTCACTTAAGTCTATTGGATCTCGAGTTGTTTTCATGCGAAGAAATTCAGGTTCATAATTGTTATCGCTAGAGATTTCTGAAAATGATTTAGCCAGTTGATCAGCTATTTGTTGAGGTTCATTTACAATTGACCCAGCGACTGGATCTCTTAGAGAGGTAATACAGAATTTATTGTATTTGCCACTTATTCTTTGGATTTTATTCCACATAACTTTTTGTGAAGTTTGGCAGGTTAAGGAGCAGATGAATGTTAACCAGGAGGTTTTCTTACTTTATTTTATTTTATTTCGTGCTATTGCTCGGTGTTTTTGAAAATTGATTTTATTTTCAGGCGTAGGATTTCTTTTGTATAGGTAGTAAGCACGGTTTTTATTTTTGATAGCCTCTTTACAGGAGTCATTCCACCAGGGAACCGTTTTCTTGAAGGGTATAGGAGCTGTTTTTGGGATGCTCTGGTCAGCAGATTTAATTATTACTTCAGTGAAGTCTTGAACAATATCATTGATGTGCTTAGAAGGAAATTTATTTGTTGGAGTTAGATCGTTTAAATCGTTATTTACAATCTTTCTAAATGATTGCCAATTTGCCTTATTTAAATTCCATTTACAGAATTGGAGTTTTGATGTGTTGTCTGAAGAACTTTGATCATCATTAATTATGATGGGGAAGTGGTCACTTCCTTGTAGAGTTGAATAAATGGACCAGTTAAATAGTGCAGCTATGTCTGGCGTACATATAGTTAAATCTATGCTACTGTATGTTCCGTGTGCTATATCAAAACGAGTTGGAGCAGTTGAGTTCAATAATACTAGAGTAAATTCATCTAGTATCTTCTCTATTTCTTTCCCCCTTGCATCAGTATTGCGACTACCCCATAAACTGTTGTGGCTATTAAAATCACCCATCAAGATGAAGGGTTTGGAGAGTTGGTGTATTAGGTTTCTTAAATCATCAGCGTGAGATGTACTATTCGTAGGAAAATAAACATTACATACACATATAGCTTGTGGAAGGTATAATAAAACTGCGACTGCTTCTAAATCAGTAGTTAAAGGAACCTCTTGATGGTGTAAATTATTTTTAACATAGGTGGCTACGCCTCCACTTGCATGATTTGGATTAATTCGGTTTTTATAATGTACGTTGAACTGTCTTAAATGGGAAACAAAGTTGTCTCTAAAGTTAGTTTCTTGTAGACAGACAACTGAAGGCTGATGTTTATTTAGTAGAAGTTGTAAATACTCTCGCTGTGATCGAAAACTGTTGAGGTTCCATTGAAGTAATGATATAGTCATAAGAATGACAAACAAGTGTAGAGGAAATTTTATCATTATTATGAGAGGGAAGTAGAGTCATCGCTGGAGTAATCTGGAACTAAACTGTTAATTGCTTCACCTCGGTTTTCACTGCTAGCCTTAAGCAGTTTCTTGACTATTCGAGTACTCCTGTTCTTAATAGATTTTTCAGTGTAGTATGGATATAGTTTTTGAAGGGCTTGGGCTAAACCCTCTAGATCTTGGGTGTAATTGGAAGCTATTGCTGCAATGTCATTAACTCCAATACTGTTTTCAAAAAAGGATTGGAGTTGTAAGTAATTGAGGGGAAAGGACTGAGGGTTGGCTTCTAGAACTTGCTTAATTGGCTTAAGCATATCACTAATAGTTGTGCTTTCTTTTTCTGTCTTTGGTTTCTTGTAAGTTTGTTTTGTCTTGTGTTTCCCTGTCTGTTCACTTGTCTTAGGTTCAGTTGTTAGGGGAGGTTCCTTAAAATCAAGGTCTTTTCTGCCTGTAGTTTCACTGCTAGATAGTGATATTGGTCTCTTTGATCCAGCAAGATGAACATATGAGGGGTTTTGAGGGCATTCCAAATGAGAGGTTAGAGTCGTTTCGCCTGAGGGTAAAGGCCCACAGTTTTGATTTTGAGAACACTGAAGAGATGTAGATGTAGCAGTTGTCTGAACAGTAGTTTGTGAGGGAGTACAGGTAATATTTTCTTGACAGTTTGTTTCAATTTTTTGTGTATCCTCTACTAGTTGGGGAAATTCTGTTAGATTGATCTTGCCACGAGAATGACTGTTTTGATTTAATGAGGAGCCTTCATTTATTATTTCATCATTATCAGGACAGTTTCTAGCTAAGCGCCCCTCAGTTTTACAAAGAAAGCAGGTGGGTGTGTCAGAGGATAAATAAATCCAGTAATTGGTACCCTCATATTCGATTTGGAGTGAGTCTGGAAGTTTGTTAAAGTCTTCATTCTGAATATAAATCTGTCTCCGAAAACTGAGAATGTGAGAAAATCCGGGGATTGTTAAACCTGCTCTAATAGGTGATATCTTTGACATTGGTTTAATGCCGAGTTTGAGAAATTCTTCTTTAATAACAATATTGGGAATCACAGGGCAAACACTGGATAGAATAACTCGTTTGTTTTTAGTTAGGAGAGGTCTTATTTCCAAGGAGACATTATTTATGAGAATCTTAGGATGTTTTGAAATTAATTCTTCAACACACTTTTGACTTGCAAGGAAGATACATATTCTTCCGTTAGATATCCGTGAGACAAATCGGATGTTACTAGGGCTAGTGACTTTTCCAATTGCTAGTATATAATCTCGGATACTAATACCATCGCAAGATTCAATAACAATAGCTTGATCTTTGGTAGGGTAGGATTGCATTGCTGCAGAGTAACTTAACCTTGGGTTGTTAGGAGATTAAGTGTGTTAGGAACAGTAATAGAGGTTGTCATGAGGTTACCTGGTTCACCGGTACGGGTGAGAATTATAATTTCTTTCTTTATTCTGTCCATTCGTGAGGTTACTTGAGACTTGCTGATTTTCATTATTTAGATTCATTGAGTTAGAAAAAACTTGCCGACCTCCATCAACAGAGGCGGCCATTATCGGTTAGCTAACAAGATGAGGTTATAGGTATGAGAGTGATCCTTTAATGAACACTAATCTCCACAACGCAGATTTAAAACCACACTCACTACAAAAGTACTTAGCAGCTTCACTCTGGTGCTTCAGACGGTAAATTTTAGCTTAGAATGACCGATTATTCAATAGTTCCAAGCGACAATATTACACGCGAACATCATGTAAGTCACTCTCTGACCACTTTGTACGAGTCCTGCTGCTAGTTTTCACCACAAATTGTGTATGTTTATGTACTGAGGTCGTGATGACTTCGCGATTTCTCATATCTTCCCTGATGTTCAATTCATTCAGGTCTCCTCTTGTTTCCTTCAGCCAATTTCTTCTGTTTTGGGAATTTGTTACATTGAAAAATCTTTCTGCAAGTATCTATCCTAAAAATTATATTTAAAAAATCAAACTACTTCCCCGTACAGTATAGATGAAACGACTAACTATAGAGGTCTGCAGTTCGCCTTTTGCTCTAAATTCATTGTTTGTTTGTTTGTTTGTTTCATTTTTTATGGGGGCCGAAAACTCTCCTAAGAATGTAACGTTAATTTTTAAATATCTGCAATTTTAGAATGACTTCTTAAAGTTAGGGTTTCTGATGCATATAGAGTTTCCGGTAGAATAACTGTTTTGTAATGTTTCATTTTAGCAATATGTGACATTACTCGTTTATTTTAGTGATTCCATGTTAGTCTAAATGTCCTCTAAATGTTTTGAGGCCCTGTATTATTATTATTATTATTATTATTATTATTATTATTATTATTATTATTATACGCTTTTCCCCACACCTGTGAAGTCGCGGGTGCGAACTGTGCCACATATGTGGATTTGGCCCTGTTTTACGGCTAGATGCCCTTCCTGACGCAACCTTATATGGATGTATGACCAGAATTCCCAATTATCCGATATTAAAGTTAAGAAGAAATGAAGAATTCAGACATAGCCATTCGGAAATCGTTGAGTCTATACTTAGCAGCATCCACCTTACGTTAATCTATGTCTTCAGAATCTTTTCGGAGCTTTGGTTGTGTTAACTTACATACGGAACAAGGTGCAGTACTTGACTATGCGATCTTGTGTAGTTGGAGTCAGCTGTAGTAAGTCGGTCAAACGCCGTTACTTAACACATCCATAAAAATCTCGAGAACTTCTTGACTGACTCCACAAGAGATAATGCGAAACTTTCTCCAGCTCGGTGTAATGCACACTGGAAGAATGTTGCAAGAATATTTCAAGAAACTACTCTTAATACTCGAAGCACGTAGCCTAATTTTTTTTAACCTGTAATAATTCAACCATATAACATCCGAAAGTCATAATCCAAACGTAAACCTGTAAACCTTTAAGAGGGGGGGGGGGTGGGAATCAAAGGGGCTTGGGAGTGGAAAACTCGTAGGGACGGCAAAAAATTAACCATATCCATAACACTTAAAACAAGTTTTGTATTCATTCGGAAAGGAATGACCGAAGTTTCATGCTGCGATGAGCTGTGAATGTTGGTTGGTGACAGGGAGCACGAATGCAGAAACGTAGCATCATCAATTTCCCTCGCTGATTATAACTGTTTCCAACTGCTAATTAGTTTTCCTTTGTTTCGTGAGTTTTTGTGTTCGTGTCATCGTGTGTTTATTTACAGTACGCGGATTCATTTATGTAACTTCCGTTTCAAATTGCTCAGCTGAAAGATAGTTCCGGCTCTTGTAAGAATTTAAAATTGTTTATGATCTTCTAAAACTCAACTCCTGGTTCATCTCCTTGTGCTTGTCATGGAAAGTTATTTAATTGTACGATTCGATTACGAAGATTTAGACAATTTTGCTCATGAAAACTGAAGACTTAAACCACTAACATGCTGATTTACTCTCATGCTTAGGTGCGTACATGCCAAAGTGCTGGAAAATGGGGTAAGGGCGCAAAATGTATTGGGTCCACGGACGCTCCAGTAGCAACATTCGTCCCTGGAACAAAGCATATTCTTCCTCCACTACTAATTTGCATTTAGGGCAGTCGCCCCAGTGGCCGATTTCCTATCGGTTTACCTAGTCTCTTCTTAAATAATTTCGAATAATTTCCAAACTCCAACTCCTCTTTGTACAGAATATTTGCTCAATTTGTCCTCTTGAGTACCAACTTTATCTTCATATTGTGGTTTTTCCCTACTCTTAACAATACCACTCAAAAACTTATTCGCCTACTAATGTCATTCCACGCAATCTCTCCACTGACAGCTCGGAACACACCAATTCATCGAGCAACTCGTCTCCTGTCTTCAAAGTCTTCCCAGCCCATAGTTTACAACATTTTCATTAACACTTCTTTTGTCGGAAATCACCCAGAACAAATCATGATGCTTTTCTTTGAATTTTTTTTCAGTTCTCGAATCAAGTAATTGTGGTATTAATATTTAGCGTATGGCTTACACAGACAATATCAGTACCGGTAATATATATTTACAGCTGAGAAAAAAGTAATTTGTGCTTCACAGTTGAATATCTAGTTCTTCAATCCAGCGTACAGCATCTGCAGTTATCAGCAGGAAGTCTGCTTAATCACCCTGCTAGGCTCGAATTGTAGTGAGTGTTCCGTACACTAGAACTTTATTGTATAAGGTTGGTGACCAAACGAAATACTCTAGAAAATTCTGGATGCTATGTGCTTGTCACAGTTTAATTAATCGGCATACCCGCTATCGACACATCGAAGTCGTGCTGATCATGCGGGGAATTGATTTTTAAGTTAATTTTTATTAGCAATTAGGTTTCGAATTTATTGTTTTGCTTTCTTAGCTTTGGCCATTATATGAACTGTTCCATGTTTTTGAACGCGTTGAGTCCACCCCTTACCTACGTGCTTGGTAGGCGAATGGTATTACCTGAACGCACCACATAATGCTCGGGTAACAGAGTACCCCTATTTTGAATTCTATCTCTCGACTTACAAGGTGACCATTCCTTTCTAGAGGTAGAATTGACATTGTGTCGCCCTCATTTATTCCAGACTCCCAAATGTAGGTGTTCATTAAACGGTGAAATAAACTGTGGGAGTTACTTACTTCTTTAGACTGTGAAATTACTGTGCTGCGATATGATAAGCATACAAATTGCATCTTAACAACCATTCAAATTCACCTGCAAACTAACCTTCCATATTATTCGCTATTTAACATCCCAAGTTCAAATGAGACAAATCTACGAGGACTTGATGATATATTTAACGTCACTTCAATTGCTATAATTTTCAAGAAAAGCCAGTTCTCCTGGAAAGGAATTATTTAAGGTGCTGGCGAATCTGCTTACACGCTTTTTTTTCTTTCTTCGCATTTCTGCGCCGTTAAATGTGATAATACGAAACACCTTCAGCCTTTGTTAGTGCCAGCGAAACAACCAAAGATTTTCTCATTGAGTGAGGTGTAAAACAAGGTGATCCCATCTCACCGAATCTCGTCTCTGCAGTTTTATAAATGGCAATATCAAAAAATTAAATAGCAAGATCGAGGAATCAGAATTAATGGAAAAACGTTGAACCACTTCAGGTTTGCGGATGACATTGTGTTGCTGGAAAATGAGAAAGTACTCCAGTCACAAGTAAAATGTATTTCCCTAGCCTGTCAACAAGTAGGCCTAAAAAGGAACCTGTCCAAGGCGGCGGCGATGATGATGGTGGTGGTGGTGGTGGTGGTGGTGGTGGTGGTGCTGATGATGATTTTACGTCCCACTAAGTACTTTTACTGTTTTCGGAGTCTCCGAGGTACCGGAATGTAGTCCCGCAGGAGTTCTTTCACGTGCCAGTAAATCTACCGACACGAGGCTGACGTATTTGAACACTTCAAATAGGCCTACCACCGGACTGAGCCAGGATCGAATCTGACGAGTTGGGGGGTAAGAAGGTCAGCGCCTCAACCGTCTGAGCACTCGGCCCGGCTGTCCAAGACAAAACAACATTCATAAGTTAACTGCTAAGTTTGAAATGAGCTATAATTGCTTAAAAAACAGGGGGTAGCACTGGCGAAGAAGCAAAGTGTTACGGCAAAATCCTTTGTTTTGAAATTGGAAAGTGTAAAATTCAAAGGTTTTAATACGCCCATCTTTTGACCTACTTCTTAAATCTCATTTAACTGCCTTTACACCCACAACCATCTGGTAACTCTAAATAAAAGGTTCATTTGAGTCCTTTTTATTCTGTCAGTCCCGGTATTAACGCATCAGTCTCAAACGGTAAATATAAGTAATTTTATGAGTTTCAACATATGATTCGTAAGAATCCTAGTGTGTAGTTTCGCCAGTTATTTGAGGGATGTGTTCCTGTACCAGTCCTTCAGTAGGGAATACCTTCACAGCAACCTGACTTCAGTATGTCACTGATAAGAGTGATCGCAAATGGAACAATGCTTAACCCGTCAAAAATAAACTAGTTTTGTATTCTACCTGACTGATCGCACCGTTTATTGTAGCAGGCGCTGGGATTCGGAATTCACGAACAGGAAGATAAAGTAACAGCCTGTGAGAAGCAGACATGCATGAATCGTCTTTCTTTGTTGTCTGTCACCAAACCTACCTGGAGGTAACCGGAAAGAAAGCGGGTAAGACACCCAAGATTTACTGGATTCTTCTTTTTATTTACTTCAAGTCATGCTGACGCGCTATCTGTTCCCGCTATCTGGAGAGAGCTAAAAAATCAACATTGCATGATGTGTTCGTGCGAACTGGATTAAAAAGACTAAATCGAGGGCAGACAGCCAAATAGGAAGTCTTAGCTTAGCATTAAATGG